>NC_057806.1:529228800-529547514 GCF_018294505.1 Triticum aestivum | reverse complement strand
AGAGAGGCAGCGGAGGCGGCGCTTATATGGGGCGGGGCGGCTCCGTGGCGTGGGCGAGGGGGCAGGAGGAGGCCGGGGCGACCACGGCGAGCGGCGGCGCAGTCGTGCGGCGGGCGGAGTTCGCGGGAGCTCGGGGATGGGCGCGGAGGTGGGCTGGGCCTGCGGCCTGGCCTGGGGGCTGGGCCGGCCCAGTCAGTGAGGAGCACTTAAAAAAAACATTTTCCAGACAAATAAAAATAATAAAAGCAAAATAAAAATATATATTATATAGGCATATAATATATCAAAATTTTCAGAAAAAGATTATCTACGACATGAACATTTTTCTAATGCCAAATAAAGTCCACATAAATTCAGATAATTCAAAGAGTGCTACTGGTCTATTAAAATCCAATAAAAATCATTTTAAAAATACCAAAATGATTTCAAATTAATTTTTCTCCAATTTTCTATTGTAGGGAATCAGGTTACCCTATTTTCCATGTATTTTGTTTTTGGAGAAAAATAATTTGAATAAAACTCAAATAACTTTAAATTGAAAAAAAATTCCAAAAGGACTTTGAATTTGATCCTTTTAACTTCCAACTCATATGTCATATATTTTGAAGAAGTCATTTTACCTTCTCTCCTGAAAATCATTGAGTTGCTTGAAGTTTATGAATTTTGAAATATTTTCAAACGAAATTCAAATATTTTCAACAACCCTTTTCATTTAATTTAAATGGAAGAAGTCATGTCATCTTCTCTCTAGGTTTTTGTGTTGAAAAGAATTTGAATTCATGGAGATCAAAATGCAAAATGAAAGTTTGGGAAAGTCCTTTTATTCCCCCTCATTTAACTTTCAAAAAGTTTCGAATTTCACTCACTTTCAGTCAATTAAGCAAACAGTCAATCAAATCTATCTATTTATTATAACATTCCAAAATTTAGAATTTTGGGATGTTACAAACCTACCACCCTTAAAATGAATCTCGTCCTCGAGATTCGGAGAGGCTAGAAAGAAAAGGTTAGGGTTTTGGGGTTTTCTCATAATCCATCGATCATCACAGGGGGGTCTGGGGTGCTACCACCCTTAGAAACATTGTTACGGTCCCATCAATACTCATATACTCCATCCTTATTCTTGACAGTGCCGGTCTTCTCAGATCGTAAGGATAACTCCTTCTCTGGCTCTTCCGGTAGCGGCATAACCTTTTCCTCGATTCTTCTGTACTTTCATCCTGGTAAGGTTATTCCGAGACTGGGTCTTCATAGCTGATAGGTCCGGTGCCAAAACTAAACAACTATCGATATCTCATGGTGGTCAACAATTTATGGTTTCTCCTGCAGGAAATGGGTCTGGGTTGAACCTCACCGTATAACCTACGGTTGGCAACAACTGCCGTGTACAAGGGAAAATACTTATACCATTCTAAGGTTTAAACATGGTTTTGATTGTCGTCTCTCTACTATAGGTAAGTCACTCAGATTTAGCATCCCATATAGCAAGGCGAATAATAAGAGTAAGTCGGTATGGTGATCAATCCATCCCGCACCCAAATCATTACCCTGTATATGCTTTAGTGAATCTCGCATTCTAACACTCGGTCATCCTCACAAGCATTACAGAATTTCTCTTGTCCACGAACCGCGTTCGGAATAATCCATGGATTCTGCAAGCCAAATAATCATCTATCGTTCCTTCACCACTCTCAGGTTTGCGTAAACTCCTATAAAATTGTCTGCCGATAAATGTCGTATCTTCCTCCAGGGTTTTTCCTTCAGCAAGAATGTGCTTGCTTCTTGGAAGGTCCTGGGGCATGTGGGTTATGGCCCATCTCATCACTTGTAGTGCTTGAACTTATGATCGGGCAACTGATCATTATTCCAACTTCCAACTTCCTAGTATTCTTAAATCCATCCAATTGTACTGTCTTCCTTCCTTCTATTGGCACCAAACTAGGACATGATTACTCAGACTCATCATGGAGTTTCCATTGATCCATATTTCCGACATCATACCTCCTTTATATCCAATAGTAATTTTATCTATTCATCCTCGTGGGATATCCCTCACACCGAGATAAAAACTTATACCTATGAAGTCCATATTCCACTTCGTGGAACATCATTATCCTTTCCAGGGTCAAGCGTCCTTACAGGGGAATATTTGCCATCTCTGCATGGCACTTCTTCAACTAGGAAATGTGAAACACATCATGAACTCCTGACAGTCCTTCGGGTGACTCCAACTTGTTGGCCACTTCTCCCATACTCTCCAAAACTCGGTATGGTCCTAAAAATCTCGGGGCTAATTTTCCCTTAACTACAAATCGTCTAACTCCTCACAGAGTGGCACACAAAGACATGCTCTGTCTCCAATTTCATAGACTACATCCTTGTGTTTTTGAGTCTGTATAACTCTTCTGTCTGGATTGAGCTACCTTCAGTCTATCTCGAATCAATTTAACATTCTCTTCTGATTCCTTGATCACATTTGGTCCAACAACTGACGGTCTCCAACTTCATCCCACATACTCTTGGGGCATCACACATATCGGGACAAAACTCATATTCATTTTGTACGAAATCCACTCAGTGGAGTATCCTTATCTTTTCCAGGGGTCAAGGGTTCTTACAGGGTACTACCACCCTTAAAATGCACAAATCTTCCATAGACCATATTTCTCATATCCTCAGAATGGCCAAAATTCTTCTTCATAGAGTAACAACTCATAAAATCCATATCAGCACCAACGATGCTAACTTTATTCATTCTCAAGTGATTACAATCTCTCGCTTTTCCATTACATGTCTCAACTCAACACCTCAATATAAAAGAAAATGTTCTCACTTCTACTACTCCATTTCTTTTGTTGCAAACTCAACTATCTAGCACAAGTTTCCTTCTCCTTGGGGCATTCTCTGGCAAAGTGCCCTGCTCCATTACAACTAAAACATATTACTTCTGACAAGTATCGAGGGGTCCTTTTTGGGCAACTGCCGAGGTAGTGCCCTGACTCCTTGCACCTGTAACAGGTGATATGACTCGGGTCCTTCCTGGAATCCAATCTGCTTCTCTTCCTGGACCTTTTGTAACATCCCAAATTTTCAATTTGGAATGTTATACATAGATCATCATGCATATCATATTTTTCTTGCATTTTGGTTGATCCTAGAAATTTCACGCAACTCAAGGACCCTCGGAGAGAGTTGGAGATTTCGCTATTTTCATATTTGTGAGTTTTCTCAAATTTTGAAAAGAGGATCATTTGATTTATTTATTTTATCTTCAATTATTTTTTCCGGTGTCAAAAAAATATAAGAGAGGGAATAATATGACTTTCCCAAATTTAGAAAAAATGAAGATTTAATGAATAAGTCAAATTTTGGAATTTTCCGGAGTTTATTTGCATTTTATTTGGATAGGGAAAAATGCGTGTTTTCAAAAATTGCACTTTAGGTCCGGAGTAAAGTTCATTTTGTTCGGCTCATTTTTAGGAGTCAGGGAAAATTTACTTTGGGAATTTTGGAGCCCGTTTAGATTTTCTGTTCTGTGTTTTTCTGCGCGCGAAACCGTTTAAAAAAAAATCCAGCAGGCCAGCCGGGCCAAGGCCCAGGCCAGCCACCGCCTCCCCAGCGCAGGCAGCCGGCCGCGCCAGGCCATCGCGCGTGCTAGGCACCAGAGGCAGGAGTCGCCGCCGCCCTTTTTTTTGATTCCTAGTAGGACTTTAGTCCTACTCCGTTTCCTCTTTTTTCTTTCCTATTCCTACTCTATTTCTTGTCCCCTACCCCAAGTTTTCTCCTCCCCTCCCCAATATAAATACCCCAACACCCACCCCTCTAAACCCATCAAATCAAACCCCAAGCCCTCCACCGCACCCCACCCCGCGCCCTACACCGCCGCCGCACCTTGCCCGCGCCGCCGCCGCCTTACACCGCCGCCGCGCCACCCCACACTCGCGCCGCCGCACCTTGCCCACGCCGCCGGAGCCCCTCGCCGGAGACCTCGCCGGAGGTTGCCCCACGTCTCTTTTCCTCGGATCGTTTTCTTCTAATCGTTCTGATTCTTTTCTTTTTCCTCCGGTTTTGTTTCAGTTTTCTTCCGAAACCCTAGATCGGTTTTCGTTCTTCTTTCGGACCGTTCGTCTTAACGAACGTGATCACCGATCTTTTTCCCGGTTAACGACGTCCGTTCGTTTAACCGTTCTTCTTTTTATTCTCGTCGGATTTATTCCGCGATCATGATCTCAGATCCGATCTTTGTTCTAGTCTTTCTTCCCGCTCGTTTATCGGAATCAGGTGATTCAAGCGCCTGGAGTTTCGTTTCGAAACCGCCGTTCCGTCTAATCAACTTAAACAAGTTTTTTCCCTGGTAAAATTTGACCTAGTTTCAACTTGCTAGAACCGAGTTGTTTTCTTCCGTCGTTTGTTTTCCGTCGTTTGTTCGGTTCGTTCTTTCTTTGCAATCAGAGTTCTTAAGTTGAACTTTCTGGTTCGTTCTCTTGTTCGAGTTTTACCTGTGCATTAGATGAGTACTTATTGTGTGCTTGTTGTTTGTCTGCGATAGATCACCCGGATTGCGCCGCCTGTTACTTCGAAACCCTAGGTCTCGCGGATCATCAGCAAGGCAAGTAACACTTTGATCATACCTTTTCTACAACCCATGTTTTATTGCATTAGATCAATCCTCTCACATTGCATGAATAGGATCTAATTAAATTGTGGGATGGGAAGTAGATGAGGTAGTACCTATTACCTGTATTATTATGAAACCTTTGGGAGTTACTTCTACGTTTGCTATTTATGCCATGCTATGCTAGTAGACGTGGATTGGGTGAGTGATATCCATGACAGATGTGAGTTGATAATTTTAATGGTTTATCTAAGGTGGCAACTTAAACACACATCTGGGTGGATTGAGGCACCTGATGTCTATCAGGACTTGCCTATTTTTTTTTTGGACCGCCACCGAGGCTCAAAGGGATCATAAGATCTTTCATGCTAGAAACTTCCGTGTGCAGCCACATGCTACTATGGGCTCTGGCATAGTTGACTTGGTTGTGCGAACTCTTACGGGGTGGACTAGCAGATGTAGGGGTTGTAGGTGGTACGGTCTACCCCACATGTAAGGTGCTAGCGCTTTTGAAAGACTATGTCTCAGTCATCCGTTTCTCAAACACCTTGTAGTGCGAGAAACCAAACGGAGGCGATCGAGTCATGTGGGGAAAAGTGTGCAAACCTCTGCAGAGTGTATAAACTAATCATGATTAGCCGTGTCCCCGGTTATGGACAACTTGAGTATCTAGTACTTGAATATCATGTGAATCTCAACATGTTAATTCTAATTAATGTTGTTGGGTTTTAATTGTTCACTTAGTTGGGATCGAAATGCTGTCAACCATTCTCGATGTTTAACAACCACCATGATAGTTAAATAAATTTATTCCTTTGCAGTAGGGAAAAACTGGCTTTACGCAAAAACTGTAACCATAGAGCTTTCCACCAGCCATATACGCATATAGTATAGCTGTTTCATTCCATTACTCTCTATGTGTTACTTTGCCAGCATATTCCATGTGCTGACCCGTTTTCGGGCTGCAACTTTCATGTTGCAGACTTTTTAGACAACGAGTAAGGTGCTTTTAGGTCGTGGTTCTATACTCAGTGATGCCGTTGGAGTTGATGGACCCATTTATCTTCCAAGCCTTCCGCTGTTATCGACACTAGATGGCCTTAAGCCATATTTATTGTAATAAGTTCTCTTTGAGACAACGATGTAATAAGTGTGTGATTGCCACTCTGCTATAAATCCTTCGATGTACTGTGTGGTGTTAGCATTACTGATCTAGGGATGACACCTGAGCACAGAGCACTTGATCCATTCGGGTCGGGTCGCTACAGAGAATGGTATCAGAGCACACGCTGACTGTAGGACACGACCACTAAGTTAAAGCCATAGATTACCATTCTCTTCTAATTTTCTAACTCCTCACCTTTTCTACTCTTTTAGGATGACGCACGCGAAGATTAAGTATGCTCAACCGGATGAAGGCACACCATTTGGATTTCACTTGAAGGAAGTCACCAAGTACCTGAACATTGGATTGCCAAGCTTCATGGGAACCTTCAACGCCACTCTGCCTGAAGAGGAGCGCTGGAAGATTCAAGCTCACGTTCCAGGAAGAACATTCGCGCCAATCACGAAGCCTATAGATAGTGTTTTCAATGCACCAACCCGGAGTCTGGGAAAGAGCATGGCAGCTCATATCACCATAGGACGCACTAGAGAAGTTTATCAAGAAGACCTCAAGGACACTATCTACCAGATTTGCGCCGAGATGAACAATGGGAGTTAGTCAGCACCAAGAAGGATAGATCCATTGCATCATTCATCCAGGAGTTAAACCAGCACATTCAACGCCACGAGAACCAGATGTGCAATGATATGATAGAGTTGAAGAATGCAAAGGCAAGGATCATCGAGCTAGAAGGAGAACTGAAGTCTACACGCAAGGACTACATGGACGAGATTGTAGCTCTAGCAAGACACAATGGCGATCTTAAGCAGGAGATTGAAGAACTCAAGAGGAAGTTAGCATCCAAAGAGGAAGACGAGTACGGCGCATGTCTGGACAACTACATCATCATCGATGACACCGATTTGGATCCAAGTGAACCATATTTTGAAGACGAAGCTGGAGCAGATATCATGGAGTCTTCCACCGGTTCAAATTTCTAGATGACCACCAGATAGTAGTAGTATTCCCCCATGTAAAAATTATAGTCGAGCACTTTTGCGATAGTTTTAGATCGTTTGTAAGCCCTTGTTTGATTGAATGAAGTGATTTTGTGTGCATTTGCTCATGTGCATTTGGGTAGTGTTTTCCCTTTAGACCTCACTCTATTCTTAAATCTCGTCTTTTCTAAACCCCCAGATGCCTCCGAGACGTGATAATGGATTTCCACCGGAACTCACTCAGTTGATCCAGCAACAGAATCAATTGATGCAGATGTTAGTCCAGAACCAGCAGAACAACAACAACAACCCACCACCACCGCCACCTGTTGACCACTTAGCCCGTTTCCTTAGGCTGAATCCGCCGGTGTTTTCTAGTAGCACCGAGCCAATAGTAGCAGACGATTGGCTCCGCAAGATAGGAAGGGAGTTGACCACTGCAGGATGCACGGATGGTGAGAAAGTGAAGTTTGCCGCGCACCAGCTTGACGGACCCGCGGCAGCATGGTGGGAGAATTTCACAGCCACTTATCCAGTTGACACTGTCACATGGGATCAGTTTCAGCAAGCTTTCCGCACTGCCCATGTTTCAGCAGGAGCTATGGCCATAAAGAAGCATGACTTTCACAACTTACGCCAAGGAGGAAGGACAGTTGGCCAGTACGTTGACGATTTCAGCAAGTTAGCACGTTATGCCCCAGATGACGTTGCTACAGATGCAGCTAAGCAGGAGAAGTTTCTGGAAGGATTGAATGATGAGCTAAGCATGCAGTTGATGGTGGCGAGTTTCAACAACTACCAGGAGTTGGTAGATCGTGCCATCATGATTGAAGGAAAGCAACAGCAGATTGAGAACCGTAAGAGGAAGTATGGACAGGGGAAGCATAACTCTGGAGCCCAACAGAAGCCCCGTTTTGCCCCTAAACTGGGATTTCAGTTTCAGCACACCCATGGAGGAGGTAGCTCGCACAACCATAATGGCCACAAGAATGGTAATAGGAATGGAGGAAGCAACGGCCAGAACCGGACCACCCCATCGACCCCAACCAAGAGAGACCTGAGTCAAGTCACCTGTTTCAAGTGTTCCAAGATCGGACATTATGCCAATGAATGTCCTGAAGGCCAGAATGGAAATGGCAATGGAAGCTCTGGGAAGAAGCCGAACCCTTTCAATAGGGGACAGGTGAACCACGTTAATGTGGAGGAGGTTGAAGATCAGCCCGATGCAGTAATCGGTAAGTTTTTGGTTAAGACATTTACTGCACTCGTTCTTTTTGATACTGGTGCATCGCATTCATACATATCAAGGGGATTTGTTGATAAATATAACCTGCCAACCCAAGCCCTTAGGTCACCCATGTTAGTAAGCTCACCAGGAGCGGAGTTCATGGCTAGACGATGGTGTGATCGGTTACCATTAAGGATTGGTAACTATGTGTTTCCCTCAGACCTAATAGTATTGGAATCTCAAGGATTGGATGTGATATTAGGCATGGATTGGTTGTCAATGTATGGAGGAAACATCGATTGTGCTAGTAAGACAATTCTGCTTACCACACCAGAAGGAAGAAGGATCAAGTATGTATCCCGGCATGTGCCAAACAGGACACAAGTAAATTCCTTATCAGGAGTTGTGCAAGCAGAAGTACCAGTGGTAAAGGATTTTCCTGATGTATTTCTTGAGGAATTACCAGGCATGCCACCGGATAGAGACATTGAGTTTTTGATTGAGTTATTTCCAGGTACAGGCCCAATATCGAAGCGACTGTACCGGATGCCAGCAAAGGATTTGGTGGAAATTAAGAATCAGATTAAGGAGTTATTGGATAAAGGTTACATTCGCCCAAGTTCTTCGCCTTGGGGATCACCCGTTCTTCTAGAGGAAAAGAAGGATGGATCATTAAGGATGGTTGTAGATTATCGGGGATTGAATGAAGTAACCATCAAGAACAAGTACCCACTGCCAATGATCAACGATCTGTTTGATCGGTTGCAAGGAGCTAAAGTGTTTTCCAAGATCGATTTGCGATCAGGGTACCATCAATTGAAGATTCGGGAGCAGGACATACCTAAGACAACATTCACCACGAGATATGGACTGTATGAGTATACCGTTATGTCATTTGGATTGACTAACGCACCTGCCTATTTTATGAACCTGATGAACAAAGTGTTTATGGAGTTTTTGGATAAGTTCGTCGTAGTGTTCATTGATGACATCCTGGTTTATTCAAAGAATGAAGAGGAGCATAAGGAACATTTGCGTTTGGTTTTGGAGAAACTAAGGGAACATCAGTTATATGCCAAATTCAGCAAATGTGAGTTTTGGTTGAAGGAAGTTGGATTCCTCGGACATGTTATATCCGGAGAAGGTATAGCAGTTGACCCCACTAAGGTTGAGACCGTAACCGAATGGGAATCGCCAACCACAGTTGGAGAGATCCGGAGTTTTCTTGGACTCGCAGGATACTACCGGAGATTCATTGAGAATTTCTCAAAGATTGCGAAGCCTATGACGGAGTTGTTGAAGAAGGATACTAAGTTCAATTGGACTGAGGAGTGTGAGGCTAGTTTCCAGGAGTTGAAGAAACGCTTGGTTACCTCACCAGTATTGATTTTGCCAGATCAGACCAAGGATTATGAGGTGTATTGCAACGCTTCACGTCGAGGACTTGGAGCAGTGCTTATGCAGGAAGGGAGAGTTGTTTCGTATGCTTCACGACAACTGAAGCCTCATGAGTTGAATTATTCCATGCATGATTTGGAGTTAGCAGCCGTAGTGCATGCATTGAAGACATGGAGACATTTCCTCATTGGAAATCATTGTGAGGTGTACACGGATCACAAGAGTTTGAAGTACATTTTCACGCAGAAGGAGTTGAACCTCAGACAGAGGAGATGGTTGGAGCTCATCAAGGATTATGATATGAGATTGCATTACCATCCCGGAAAAGCTAATGTAGTAGCTGACGCATTGAGCCGTAAGAGCCATGTCAATACTCTAATGACGGGGAAAATACCCAAGGAGTTAGCAGAAAACCTCCGTGAGCTATGTTTGGAAATAGTTCCGAGAGGCTATGTAGCAGCATTGGAGATTCAGTCAACATTGATGGATAAGATCAGAGAAGCTCAGAAATCTGACAAGGAGATTGCTGCTATAAAAGAGAAATTGAGTGAAGGAAAAGCAAAGGGATTTCGTGAGGATGAGCACGATACCTTATGGTTTGAGGACCGTGTTTATGTACCCAATGAACCGGAGATCAGAAAGTTGATTTTGCAAGAGGCACATGATTCACCGTATTCGATTCACCCAGGGAATACCAAGATGTATTTGGATTTGAAGGAAACATTCTGGTGGACCGTAATGAAGAAGGATATTGCAGCATATGTAGCAGTTTGTGACGTATGCCGGAGAGTAAAGGCAGAGCATCAGAAGCCAGCAGGATTGTTACAACCATTGCCGATACCCGAATGGAAGTGGGATAAGATAGGCATGGATTTTATCATGGGACTACCCAGGACAAAGGCAAGCTATGATTCGATATGGGTAGTAGTTGATCGTTTGACGAAGGTAGCACATTTTATTCCAGTTAAGACCACTTACACCAGTGCTAAGTTGGCAAAGATATACATGACTAGGATCATTTGTTTGCATGGAGTTCCGAGGAGTATTGTATCAGATAGAGGAACCCAGTTTACCTCAAAGTTTTGGAATCAGTTGCATGAAACTTTAGGAACCAGACTAGAGTTCAGCACAACTTTTCACCCGCAGACAGATGGACAGACCGAGAGAGTCAATCCGATTTTGGAAGATATGCTGAGAGCTTGTGCACTAGATTATGGATCTAGTTGGGACGATAACTTGCCGTATGCGGAGTTTTCTTATAACAACAGTTACCAAACCAATTTGAATATGGCACCTTTCGAAGCTTTATACGGAAGGAGGTGCAGGACACCGTTGTCATCGGACGAAGTTGGAGACCGTCAATTCTTTGGACCAGATTTGATTAAGGAGTCTGAACGGAAAGTTAAGTTGATTCGCGATAGGCTCAAGGTAGCCCAGTCCAGGCAGAAGAGCTACGCAGATTCTAAACGCAAGGAGACAGTCTACGAAACCGGAGACAGAGTTTATCTTCGAGTATCCCCACTTCGAGGAGTTAAGCGCTTTGGAGTTAAGGGAAAGTTAGCACCGCGTTTCGTTGGACCGTATAAGATCTTGCAACGTATGGGAGAAGTCGCTTATAAGTTGGAATTACCAGAGGGACTGTCAGGAGTTCATGATGTATTCCATGTTTCTCAGCTGAAGAGATGTCATGCCGAGATGGCAGAGATACCGCTAAGAGATACAGTGCCGCTTGAAGCGATTCAGTTGAAGGACGACTTAACATATGAGGAGAAGCCAGTCAAGATTCTCGAGTATGCCAGCAGAGTTACCCGCAGTAAGGTTATCAAGTTTTGCAAAGTTCAGTGGAACCACCACTCAGAGGATGAAGCCACCTGGGAAAGAGAAGAAGATTTGCTCAAAGACCACCCTCACCTATTTTCTAGCCAACCCGAATCTCGAGGGCGAGATTCATCTTAAGGGGGGTAGGTTTGTAACATCTCAAATTTTCAATTTGGAATGTTATACATAGATCATCATGCATATCATATTTTTCTTGCATTTTGGTTGATCCTAGAAATTTCACGCAACTCAAGGACCCTCGGAGAGAGTTGGAGATTTCGCTATTTTCATATTTGAGAGTTTTCTCAAATTTTGAAAAGAGGATCATTTGATTTATTTATTTTATCTTCAATTATTTTTTCCGGTGTCAAAAAAATATAAGAGAGGGAATAATATGACTTTCCCAAATTTAGGAAAAATGAAGATTTAATGAATAAGTCAAATTTTGGATTTTTCCGGAGTTTATTTGCATTTTATTTGGATAGGGAAAAATGCGTGTTTTCAAAAATTGCATTTTAGGTCCGGAGTAAAGTTCATTTTGTTCAGCTCATTTTTAGGAGTCAGGGAAAATTTACTTTGGGAATTTTGTCGTTTAGATTTTCTTTTCTGTGTTTTTCTGCGCCCGAAACCGTTTAAAAAAAATCCAGCAGGCCAGCCGGGCCAAGGCCCAGGCCAGCCACCGCCTCCCCAGCGCAGGAAGCCGGCCGCGCCAGGCCATCGCGCGTGCCAGGCGCCAGAGGCAGGAGCCGCCGCCACCCTTTTTTTGATTCCTAGTAGGACTTTAGTCCTACTCCGTTTCCTCTTTTTTTTCCTATTCCTACTCTATTTCTTGTCCCCTACCCCAAGTTTTCTCCTCCCCTCCCCAATATAAATACCCCAACACCCCCCCTCTAAAACCATCAAATCAAACCCCAAGCCCTCCACTGCACCCCACCCCGCGCCCTACACCGCCGCTGCACCTTGCCCGCGCCGCCGCCGCCTTACACCGCCGCCGCGCCACCGCACACCCGCGCCGCCGCACCTTGCCGACGCCGCCGGAGCCCCTCGCCGGAGACCTCGCCGGAGGTTGCCCCGCGTCTCTTTTCCTCGGATCGTTTTCTTCTAATCGTTCCGATTCTTTTCTTTTTCCTCCGGTTTTGTTTCGGTTTTCTTCCGAAACCCTAGATAGGTTTTCGTTCTTCTTTCGGACCGTTCGTCTTAACGAACGTGATCACTGATCTTTTTCCCGGTTAACGACGTCCGTTCGTTTAACCGTTCTTCTTTTTCTTCTCGCCGGATTTATTCCGCGATCGTGATCTCAGATCCGATCTTCATTCTAGTCTTTCTTCCCGCTCGTTTATCGGAATCAGGTGATTCAAGCGCCTGGAGTTTCGTTTTGAAACTGCCGTTCTGTCTAATCAACTTAAACAAGTTTTTGCCCCGGTAAAATTTGACCTAGTTTCAACTTGCTAGAACCGAGTTGTTTTCTTCCGTCGTTTGTTTTCCGTCGTTTGTTCGGTTCGTTCTTTCTTTGCAACCGGAATTCTTAAGTTGAACTTTCTGGTTCGTTCTCTTGTTCGAGTTTTACCTGTGCATTAGATGAGTACTTATTGTGTGCTTGTTGTTTGTCTGCGATAGATCACCCAGATTGCACCGCCTGTTACTTCGAAACCCTAGGTCTCGCGGATCATCAGCAAGGCAAGTAACACTTTGATCATACCTTTTCTACAACCCATGTTTTATTGCATTAGATCAATCCTCTCACATTGCATGAATAGGATCTAATTAAATTGTGGGATGGGAAGTAGATGAGGTAGTACCTATTACCTGTATTATTATGAAACCTTTGGGAGTTACTTCTACGTTTGCTATTTATGCCATGCTATGCTAGTAGACATGGATTGGGTGAGTGATATCCATGACAGATGTGAGTTGATAATTTTAATGGTTTATCTAAGGTGGCAACTTAAACACACATCTGGGTGGATTGAGGCACCTGATGTCTATCAGGACTTGCCTGTTTTTTTTTCGGACCGCCACCCAGGCTCAAAGGGATCATAAGATCTTTCATGCTAGAAACTTCCGTGTGCAGCCACATGCTACTATGGGCTCTGGCATAGTTGACTAGGTTGTGCGAACTCTTACGGGGTGGACTAGCAGATGTAGGGGTTGTAGGTGGTACGGTCTACCCCACATGTAAGGTGCTAGCGCTTCTGAAAGACTATGTCTCGGTCATCCGTTTCTCAAACACCTTGTAGTGCGAGAAACCAAACGGAGGCGATCGAGTCATGTGGGGAAAAGTGCGCAAACCTCTGCAGAGTGTATAAACTAATCATGATTAGCCGTGTCCCCGGTTATGAACAACTTGAGTATCTAGTACTTGAATATCATGTGAATCTCAACATGTTACTTCTAATTAATGTTGTTGGGTTTTAATTGTTCACTTAATTGGGATCGGAATGCTGTCAACCATTCTCGATGTTTAACAACCACCATGATAGTTAAATAAATTTATTCCTTTGTAGTAATGAAAAACTGGCTTTACGCAAAAACTGTAACCATAGAGCTTTCCACCAGCCATATATGCATATAGTATAGCTGTTTCATTCCATTACTCTCTATGTGTTACTTTGCCAGCATATTCCATGTGCTGACCCGTTTTCGGGCTGCAACTTTCATGTTGCTGACTTTTCAGACAACGAGTAAGGTGCTTTTAGGTCGTGGTTTTATACTCAGTGATGCCGTTGGAGTTGATGGACCCATTTATCTTCCAAGCCTTCCGCTATTATCGACACTAGATGGCCTTAAGCCATATTTATTGTAATAAGTTCTCTTTGAGACAACGATGTAATAAGTGTGTGATTGCCACTCTGCTATAAATCCTTCGGTGTACTGTGTGGTGTCAGCATTACTGATCCAGGGATGACACCTGAGCACAGAGCACTTGATCCATTCGGGTCGGGTCGCTACACCTTTCCATGCCAATCATGGCTTCTATTTCTTGTGGGTCATATTCTACTTCCTCTGTCAGGAATTCTACTAAATCCCCATTCAAACAATTTTGGGAGATGTGTTCTTCTTCTCCACATGAATAGCAAGACTTATTGAAGGGTTTACTCGGGTCTTCTTTAGGTGTGTCCTCCATCTCTTCCTTCATCACGGGTTCTTCTAAAATTTCCATAAGGGCTCCTTTCTTTACTTCTTTCTTCTGTTGTACGGTTCGTTGTACCATGGGGTAAATGTGACACTGAGCAGGATAGTGGGTAGTCCCTTCACACAAGAAACAAGTAAGCTGCCTAGTTGGGCATTCTTCAACTGGGTGACTTCCTTCACAATTAGGGCATTCATCCTTGTGTTCTTTATGGGTGTGTCCTGTTTCTCCACAAATCTTGCGTGCACAAGGTTTCTTCATATCCTTTCCATAAGTCTTCAACTTCTGTGACACAAACCGAGACTTTGGCAAAGTCAACTTAAATTCTTTCCAAGTGGTTATTCCTTGCCATCCATTGATGGTTTGGTACATCCTCCACCAAGTAGCAGCACCTCTTTCAAAGCACTGAAGAGTATGCTGGGTCATATCATTTCCAACTATAGGGTTATTCTCCATGTGATCCTCCATGTTCTGAATCCATCGGTCTATCTCCAACTGACTCATCGGTCCAGAAAATACAAGCTCATCTCCATTCATCCTCTATTGGGTCCATGTGGGTTTGGGGTAAGATAAGAGAGAGGGAGAGGGATACACACAATACAAACAAAAGTTTTTAAAAGACAGATTTTATTTGTGGCCGTCGGGAAAAACATCAAACAATTGACAGCTCACAAACATCGCATCTAACGTAAGTATATAACAGGGGTTTGGTCTTCTAAGGTCAGTACATTGAATGTACTGGCAAATTCACACCATAGAGAAATGATGAATAAAGGCTATCACTACATGCATATTTGGTGGTGGAAAAGCTCTATGGTTATAAGGTTTTTGCGAAAAGCCAATTTTTCCCTACTTCAAAGGAATAAATTTTATTTAACTATCATGGTGGTTGTTGAACATTGAGAATGGTTGACAGCATTCTCAATCCCAATTAAGTAATATCATTAAACCCAACAAAATTAATTTAAAGTAACATGATGAGATTCACATGATAATCCAAGTACTAGATACTCAAGATGTCCATAACCGGGGACACGGCTAACCATGATTAGTTTATACACTCTGCAGAGGTTTGCGCACTTTTCCCCACAAGACTCGATCGCCTCCGTTTGGTTTCTCGCACTACATGGTGTTTGAGAAGACGGATGACCAAGACATAGTCTTTCAGAAGCGCTAGCACCTTACGATGGATAGACCGTTACACCTACTTTCCCCTACATCTGCTAGTCTACCCTGTAAGAGTTCACACGACTTAATCAACTATGCTAGAGCCCATAATAGCTTGTGGCTGCACACGGAAGTTTCTAGTATGAATAATCTCATGATCCCTTTGAGCCTAGGTGGCGGTCCATAAAAAAAACAGGCAATCCTGGTCTACCCAGGTGCCTAGACAGGCAATCCTGGAATAACCAGGTACCTCAATCCACCCAGATGTGTGTTTAAGTTGCCACCTTAAGTAAACCATTAATTAACAATCTCACATCTATCATGAATACTCTCAAAACCCAATCCACGTCTACGAGCATAGCATGGCACTATAAGCATAACATAATAGTAACTCCCAAGGTTTGATAATAAACAGGTAATAGGTACTACCTCAACTACTTCCCATCCCACAATTTAATTAAATCCTAATCATGCAATGTTTGATGATTGATCTAATGCAATAAAAACTGGGTAGTAGAAAGGTATGATCAAAGTGTGAACTTGCCTGCAATGTTGATGAAGATGATTCGCACTCATAACTCTTGATAGTTCTACTCGTCACACTCTGTTCAATCTATCGTAAGCAAGCAATAGTAACCACACATAAGCAATCACTCAAAAGACCAGAAAGATCGAAGAAGACAATTCAGAAAACATCAAAACCAAGCAAATAACTCTTGCAACATAAAACAATTTCTAACAGTACCAACATTATATGAATTTGGCCTTATCAGAAAGTTTAGGTCAAGAGCTTCGATTTGCAAAAGAATCAACTCAAACAGAGTTACGGATAAAAAGATATGATCAAAAGAAGTTTGAATCCAAATATGATCTAATTCAAATTTTAAACTTTTCAAAAACATGTTTGAGTTGGATTACTGGATAGAGGAGATCATAACGAAGACGTGAGCGTTAGTTTCGTCTAATTCCGACTAACGAGCAAAAAGTTATGAGTGTTGCAAGATCAAGGACTAATTTGTAAAACAAATTATCACATATAGGCCCTTAGTTGAAAACTTTAAACTTTAATAAAAAGAAAAAGAAAAAATTCTACTGTACGAACATTCGCTATGAAACCCTAACGAACGAAAATCGTTCACTGTGAATACCTAACCAGTGAGCGTTCGTAAAATAAGTCTAACTAAAAAAAATTAAACCGGCTAAAGAGAAAACCGAAGAAAACCTAAAAGGGATAAACCGGACCGGGACGGTTTATTACTGGTTCAGGGGTTTTCCGACGAAAACCAGGGCGGGCGGTTTTCGATGGGCGGCGGAGCGGCCGGCGGCGAACTCCGGCGCAGGCGTCCGGGCGACTATGGCGTTCGGCGATGCGGGGCGAGCGGCGCGACGCGGAGGCGAGCGCGCGGCGAGGCGGTGGAGGGGCGCGGCGCGGCGACGCGGCGCACGGTGCAGCGGCGGCGCGGTTGGTGAAGTGCGGCAGTGGCGGCGAACAGCGCGGCGAGGCGGCGAGATGCGGGCGGGGCGAGGAGAGAGAGAGAGGCAGCGGAGACGGCGCTTATATGGGGCGGGGCGGCTCCGTGGCGTGGGCGAGGGGGCAGGAGGAGGCCGGGGCGACCACGACGAGCGGCAGCGCAGTCGTGCGGCGGGCGGAGTCCGCGGGAGCTCGGGGACGGGCGCGGAGGTGGGCTGGGCCTGCGGCCTGGGCCGGCCCAGTCAGTGAGGAGCACTTAAAAAAACATTTTCCAGACAAATAAAAATAATAAAAGCAAAATAAAAAAGTATTATATAGGCATATAATATATCAGAAATTTCAGAAAAAGATTATCTACGACATGAACATTTTTATAATGCCAAATAAAATCCACACAAATTTAGATAATTCAAAGAGTGCTATTGGTCTATTAAAATCCAATAAAAATCATTTTAAAAATACCAAAATGATTTCAAATTAATTTTTCTCCAATTTTCTATTGTAGGGAATCAGGTTACCCTATTTTCCATGTATTTTGTTTTTGGAGAAAAATAATTTGAATAAAACTCAAATAACTTTAAATTGAAAAAAGTTTCAAAAGGACTTTGAATTTGATCCTTTTAACTTCCAACTCATATTTCATATATTTTGAAGAAGTCATTTTACCTTCTCTCATGAAAATCATTGAGTTGCTTGAAGTTTCTGAATTTTGAAATATTTTCAAATGAAATTCAAATATTTTCAATAACCCTTTTCATTTAATTTAAATGGAAGAAGTCATGCCATCTTCTCTCTAGGGTTTTGTGTTGAAAAAAATTTGAATTCATGGAGATCAAAATGCAAAATGAAAGTTTGGGAAAGTCCTTTTATTCCCTCTCATTTAACTTTCAGAAAGTTTTGAATTTCACTCAGTTTCAGTCAATCAAGCAAATAGTCAATCAAATCTATCTATTTATTATAACATTCCAAAATTTTGAATTTTGGGATGTTAAACTATTCCACCTATAGTGCTATGTGCATGGCTCACGCTCATGTATTGCGTGGAAGTTGAAAAGGTTTGAGAAACATCAAAAGTATGAAACAATTGCTTGGCTTGTCATCGGGGTTGTGCATGATGTGAATGCTTTGTGTGGTGAAGATGGCGCATAGCCAGACTATATGATTTTGTAGGGATGAGCTTTCTTTGGCTATGTTATTTCAACAAGACATAATTGCTTGGTTGGTATGCTTGAAGTATTATTATTTTTATGTCAAAGGATAGATTATTGCTTTGAATCACTCGTGTCTTAATATTCATGCCATGATTAGACATATGATCAAGATTATGCTAGGTAGCATTCCACATCAAAAATTATGTTTTTTATCATTTACCTACTCGAGGACGAGTAGGAATTAAGCTTGGGAATGCTGATACGTCTCCGTCGTATCTATAATTTTTGATTGTTCCATGCCAATATTATTCAACTTACATATACTTTTTGGCAACTTTTTATACTATTTTTGGGACTAACATATTGAACCAGTGCCCAGTGCTAGTTCCTGCATGTTTTTGGTTTCGCAGAATATCCATATCAAACGGAGTCCAAACGGGATAAAAACGGATGGAGCTTATTTTTGGAAAATATGGAAAATTTGGAAGGAAAATCAACGTGAACCAGTGGCCGAGGTGGTCACGAGGCAGGGGGGGCGCGCCTGCCCCCCTGGGCACGCCCCCTACCCTCGTCAGCCCACCATAAGGCGGTTGACACTCTTCTTTTGCCGCAAGAAAGCTAATATTCAGAAAAAAATCACGGCGAAGGTTTTAGGACAATCGGAGTTACGGATCTCCATATATACGCGAAACGGTGAAACAGAGCAGGGGAGAACGCAAAACCAGAGAGAGACAGAGAGACAGATCCAATCTCGGAGGGGCTCTCGCCCCTCCCACGCCATGGGAGCCAAGGACCAGAGGGGAAACCCTTCTCCCATCTAGAGAGGAGGCCAAGGAATAAGAAGAAGGAGGGGGCTCTCTCCCCCTCGCTTCCGATGGCATTGGAGTGCCACAGGGGGCCATCATCATCACCGCCATCTTCACCAACAACTTCACCACCATCATCACCAACTCTTCCCCCTCTATGCAGCGGTGTAACCTCTCTCTTACCCGCTGTAATCTCTACTTAAACATGGTGCTCAACGCTATATATTATTTCCCAATGATGTATGGCTATCCTATGATGTTTGAGTAGATCTGTTTTGTCCTAATGGCTATTTGATGATCGTGATTGGTTTGAGTTGTATGTTTTATTATTGGTGCTGTCCTATGGCGCTCTCCGTGTCGCGCAAGCATGAGGGATTCCTGCTGTAGGGTTTGCAATATGCTTATGATTTGCTTATGGTGGGTGGCGTGAGTGACAGAAGCACAGACCCGAGTAAGTAGGTTGTTTACGTATGTGATAAAGGGGACTTGATACTTTAATGCTATGGTTGGGTTTTACCTTAATGAATCTTTAGTAGTTGCGGATGCTTGCTAGAGTTCCAATCATAAGTGCAATGATCCAAGTAGAGAAAGTATGTTAGCTTATGCCTCTCCCTCAAATAAAATTGCAATAATGATTACCAGTCTAATTATCGATTGCCTAGGGACAAATAACTTTCTTGTTGACAAAGGCTCTCTACTAAAACCAATTTAGTTGTGTCTTCATCTAAACAACCCCTAGCTTTTATTTTCTCGCTCTTTACTTTCTTGCAAGCCTATCCAAAAACCCCTACAAAGTACTTCTAGTTTCATACTTGTTCTAGGTAAAGCGAATATCAAGTGTGCATAGAGTTGTATCGGTGGTCGATAGAACTTTAGGGAATATTTGTTCTACCTTTAGCTCCTCGTTGGGTTCGACACTCTTACTTATCGAAAACTGTTGCGATCCCCTATACTTGTGGGTTATCACACACAACCAGCCAGATGGTCGAGGCCGGATCAACATTGACATTGGGCATATCCAGGCGCAGGAGGAGGACGAGGATGTGGCGAGCGACGAGCGGAACCACATTGTGCAGTAGCCCTCTTCTGCGGCCTCTCGCGTTGCTTGTGGGGACAAATGACTTGAGATTGCGGCGTGAGGACCGAACAACGAGTACTTCGTTGGGTCGAAGGGCGTGACAAAAGTAAGAGCGGGCATGAAGTCAAATTTTTCCCAGATGAAGAGTCCAAAGAGGAACGACAGTGTCAAGTCCGGCCAGCGGAGGCGGCGAAGGAAGGAGGCCTCGAGTATAACACGGTGCATCTGCTTCCACAACACTGCACAGCGGAAGAGGTCGACGACATTCTCCAAGCGCACAAGTATCTCGCGGACGACGTCATTCGCGAGAGACGCTGTCGTTCCTTCCATCTTCTCCCATTTTGCCATCATCCGACTGTGATTGGAGGAGCGTCGAGTGCATATATGGGAGGTCTTGTTTTTATTGGCCTCGAGGTCCTGCCGGTCCTAATTGGAGTCTCCCTCGAATTCACATGCCCGCGTCGTGCAGCGATACGAACCGGAAAGCATTAATTTGTAACTAGTAATATAGGTTTACTGATAGAGAGAATTCCTTATTTGGCCTTTTCTTTAAATTTGGTTCCCTATTTGGTCCTAGAAAATTTATTTTTCCCTTTTTGACATCATAAATTCATTTATTCCTTACATGATACTTCTGTCACTTTTTGCTGTTAACACCATCAAATGTGACTTGAAATGTTTTATTTACCCCTCTTTTATCACATTGGAAAAAACAAAAAAATCTAGTTGCAGCGCGAGGCATGGAGGAGGGCGCGACAAGAAGTGATGGACGGTCGAGGCGGCGCCGTGCAGGCCCAAGTCACAGCATGGGATGTCACCCCCCAAGACCCTCCAGTTACTACCCCTCTCACTAGTGCAAAGGCCAAACAAACCTGTGGCCACCATACAAAGTCTCCACGTAGCCATTTGAATGTCCTAAGTATTTCTAGAGTGTTGCCGGCACATGCATGTACATCCCGTAAATATCAGGCCACATAGCTGTTGGAATTTTGCTAGTAGGCCTTTGGCCCAAAGCCCAACTAAAATTCTGAAATGCTCTTGGCCCATTCATGCACACATGTGAGTGGAGTGAGTGAGGCTAAAGTTTAGTCCCACCCCGGAAGTTGAGAGAGAGTTGCACCTCTTTATAAGGTGAGCTCTTCTACCACTTGTATGAGCATGAGAAGAGGAGACCTACACGCGCGTTCCTCCTCCTCGCTCGCCTCACCATGCCACGCCTCGTCACGCCGCGCTGCGCCGTGGGTTGTGGGATTGAGCCGAGCCGAGGACAGAGCTATGCACGTTGTCTATATTTTTGCTGCATGGGAAAATTAATGAGTCATTAATTAATAATTAACGGACACGTTAATTACTGAACCGTTTCCGATTCTTCTGGATCGTGACGACTCGGACGTGGGGTTTACTCCCACGACCTACCCGGCCCGCACTATATAGTCAGGCAGACGTCTACCCTAGCCGCCGCCGCTTCGTATGGTTTCTCACCACCATTCCAGATCATTGCGCCGCCAAGCAAGTCTTCTCCATCCCTCCTTCCGGCATGCACCGCGAGAAGGGACAGCAGGCCTCCGGAACCCCGCCTCTCGTGATCCTATACGGGAGAGGGGCGATCAGGTTTTTGGGGAGCGCACTCGCGCGACTGCTGGCAGCGACGACTTCTTCCCCGACCTCGGCAACCTCGTCCTCGACGACATGGGCGACAACGTCAATGCCGGCGGTGCTGCACCCGCTGCACCGTATGTGATTCTATCCTTCCTGTTCGAGATCGTGGTAGAATTCATGCTTCTAGTATGTGCCCTAGATGTGATATGTTCATCTGCTATGCTAGTTCGCATGATTAGTTTAAACTCTGCTGCTGTGGTCATGATTTATCTTCTGTTTATTCGGATTAAATCTCATAGTAATTTGCTCATATTTCCAACAATCCAAAAACCTGATTATAGGCAATTTACTCTGAGTGGTTTTGCTGCGCATCTGAAGCCGCCCGCCTTTAAGGGGGCGCAATATAAGAGGTGGCGCACGAGGGCAGTCTACTGGTTTCAGACCATGGGCTGCTATGATGCCACCAAGGGCAAGCCTGAGGGCGATCTTAATCCAGCACAACTGGAAGCTTTTGAGAAGATCGATACCCTCTTTAAAGGCGCTCTTCTGAGTGTTCTTGATGACTCCATTGTGGATTCGTATATGTCGTTTGACAATGGCAAGGACATGTGGGCTGCGCTCGAGGCCAAGTTTGGTGCCTCGGACACCGGCAACGAGTTGTACGTCATGGAGCAATTCTATGACTACAAGATGACTGATGAGCGCCCTGTTGTACAGCAGGCTCATGAGATACAGTCGCTCGCAAAAGAACTTGAGTACTTCAAGTGTGTGTTGCTGGACAAATTTGTTGCCGGAGGCATCATTGCCAATCTTCCACCTTCGTGGAACAATTTTGCTACTTCCCTGAAACACAAGAGACATGAGTTTTCCGTTGCGGATCTCATTGGTACTCTTGATGTTGAAGAGAAGGCGAGAGCAAAGGACACACGTGCTCGAGTTGCTGAGGGAGGTTCTAGTGCCCACATGGTACAAAAGAAGAACTCCCAGCCCAACAAGTTCAAAAACAATAAGAACAAAACTCAGGGCAAAGGCAAGTTTGATACAAAGAACATGCCATCATATTCTACCAACTTCAAGAAGAATTCTCATAAGAAGGGGAAGGGACTTTGCCATGTCTGCAGTGATCCTAATCACTGGGCTCCGAAGTGTCCTAACCGCTTTAAGGAGCGCGAACATGAGAAGAGAGGCAAGTCTGCTAATGTTGTCATCGGTGATACTGATATGAAGGAATCAGGGTACGGTATTTTTCCTACCATCCTTTTAGTATTTCAATCCCCTGATTGGTTAATTGACACCGGTGCCAATGTACATGTTTGTGCTGACGCCTCCATGTTTTCTTCTTACCAGGCAACAGGGACTTCACCCATGCTGATGGGGAACGGGTCACATGCCATTGTTCGAGGTGTTGGTACGGTCGATCTGAAGTTTACTTCGGGGAAGACTGTGCGTCTGAAGAACGTTCATCATGTGCCGTCCATCAATAAAAATCTCATTAGCGGTTCCCGTTTATGTCGAGATGGTTTTAAGTTGGTTTTCGAATCCAATAAAGTTATAATCTCTAAGTGTGGACAATTTGTTGGAAAAGGCTATGAGTGCGGAGGCTTGTTCCGCCTATCTTTGTCAGATATTTGCACTAAAGTTATTAATAATGTTTGCCACAATAATGAGTCTGATATTTGGCATTCACGACTCTGTCATATTAACTTTGGTTGCATGACGCGGTTATCCAATATGAATTTAATTCCGAAAATCTCTACTGTCAAAGGCTCCAAGTGCCAAGTATGTGTGCAAGCTAAGCAACCTCGCAAGTCCCATAAGACTGCAGAGGCAAGAGACTTGGCGCCACTTGAGCTTATACATTCTGATCTTTGTGAGATGAATGGCATGTTGACAAAAGGTGGAAAGAGATACTTCATGATGTTGATTGATGACTCCACTAGATATTGTTATGTGTATCTTCTGAAATCAAAAGATGAGGCTTTGACTTTCTTTAAAAACTATAAAGCTGAGGCAGAGAACCAACTTGATCGAAAAAATTAAACGGCTTAGGTCCGATCGTGGTGGAGAGTATTTTTCCAATGAATTTGATTTGTTCTGTGCGGAACATGGTATAATCCATGAGAGGACGCCTCCTACTCACCCCAGTCAAATGGGGTAGCCGAAAGAAAGAACCGAACTCTAACTGATATGGTTAACACCATGTTAGACACTTCGGGTCTATCCAAGGAATGGTGGGGCGAGGCGCTAATGACTACGTGTCATGTCCTAAACCGAGTTCCCACAAAGCATAAGACCATGACTCCATTTGAGGAATGGGAAAGGAAAAGGTTGAAACTCTCTTATCTACGTACTTGGGGTTGTTTGGCGAAAGTCAATATACCAATTCCCAAGAAGCGCAAGCTTGGACCAAAAACCGTGGATTGTGTTCTTCTGGGCTATGATTTTCATAGCATCGGCTATAGATTTTTGATAATAAAATTGAGGTATCCGACATGCATGTTGGTACGATTATGGAATCAAATGATGCAACTTTCTTTGAGGACATATTTCCTATGAAGGATATGTCGAGTTCATCAAATCAGGAGATACCTACTCCATCTAGTGAGGAATTCACTGTAATTCCTGAACCCACCATTGTGATGGAACACGTTGAGAATCCTGTTAAGGGTAACAATGGAACTCCTATGAGGAGTAAGAGACAGAGGACTGCAAAGTCTTTTGGTGATGATTTCATTGTCTACCTCGTGGATGACACACCCAGGACTATTTCAGAAGCCTATGCATCTCCTGATGCTGACTACTGGAAGGAAGCTGTACGTAGCGAGATGGATTCCATCTTAGATAATAGTACCCGGGAGATCACTGACCGTCCTTATGGGTGCAAACCTGTAGGATGTAAGTGGGTGTTCAAGAAGAAGCTTAGACCTGATGGTACGGTTGAAAAGTACAAGGCACGGCTTGTGGCCAAGGGTTATACCCAGAAAGAAGGTGAAGACTTCTTTGATACTTACTCACCTGTGGCTAGACTGACCATAATTCGGGTGCTACTATCACTGGCTGCCTCACATGGTCTTCTCGTTCATCAAATAGACGTTAATACGGCTTTCCTCAATGGAGAGTTGAAGGAGGAAATTTACATGGATCAGCCAGATGGTTTTGTAGTACCTGGTCAAGAAGGAAAGGTGTGCAAGTTATTAAAGTCTTTATACGGCCTTAAACAAGCTCCTAAGGAGTGGCATGAGAAGTTCGAAAGAACATTAACTGCTGCCGGCTTTGTAGTAAACGATGGTGACAAGTGTGTGTACTATCGCTATGGTGGGGGCGAAGGAGTTATTCTTTGTCTGTATGTCGACGACATATTGATCTTTGGAACCAACCTTGATTTAATCAAGGAGGTTAAGGATTTCTTATCTCGCTGTTTTGAGATGAAGGATCTAGGAGTAGTTGATGTTATCTTAAACATTAAGCTATTGAGAGATGAGAATGGTGGGATCACACTGCTTCAGTCTCATTATGTGGAAAAGGTCTTGAGTCGTTTTGGGTATAGCGACTGCACGCCTTCTCCAACTCCATATGATGCTAGTGTGTTGCTTCGAAAGAATCGACGGATTGCTAGAGATCAACTGAGGTATTCTCAGATTATTGGCTCGCTTATGTATTTAGCGAGTGCCACGAGGCCTGACATCTCTTTTGCTGTGAGCAAGCTGAGTCGGTTTGTGTCAAAACCGGGAGATGATCATTGGCATGCGCTTGAGAGAGTTATGCGCTATTTGAAAGGCACCGCGAGCTATGGGATTCACTACACCGGGTATCCAAGGGTACTGGAGGGTTATAGTGACTCAAACTGGATATCTGATGCTGATGAGATTAAGGCCACAAGTGGTTATGTTTTTTCACTTGGTGGTGGCGCTGTTTCCTGGAAGTCTTGCAAGCAGACCATCTTAACGAGGTCAACTATGGAAGCAGAACTCACAGCACTAGACACTGCCACTGTTGAAGCAGAGTGGCTTCGTGAACTCTTGATGGACTTACCTATGGTTGAAAAACCAATACCCCCTATCCTGATGAACTGTGATAATCAAACTGTGATCGTCAAGATAAACAGTTCTAAGGACAATATGAAGTCCTCAAGGCATGTGAAGAGGAGACTAAAATCTGTCAGAAAATTGAGGAACTCCGGAGTTATTACGTTGGATTATATCCAAACGTCGAAAAACTTGGCAGATCCCTTCACAAAGGGTCTATCACGTAATGTGATAGATAATGCATCGATGGAGATGGGTTTGAGACCCACCGCATGAGTTGTCCATAGTGGTAAACCACTCTATGTGATCGGAGATCCCGTGAAGTAGAAGTGGGAGACAAGCTGTTGGTCAGCTGGGAGGAGAGTATCCCTATATTAATTATCCCACTCCCTGAAGATGCAATACTCTCCTGATCTGCATGGCAGGTTGATACTTATCTTAATGTGTTCCAAGTGGCTTATTTGGGTAAGCAGAGATGTTGTCCTGCAGAACATCTTCTGAGGAACACACCTATATGAATTTGACTGTTAACGTCGCAGTCTGTGAGTATTGGGTGTTCTCTAATAAATTCATGAAAGGCCCTGGAGTATGACGTATACGCTCCACCCGCAGGGAAGCCTTGCGGCAGCCCAGTATCGGTCAAGAATTTGTGTGAAACTAGTTTCACAGAAAACTTGTAGTTCAAGGCATAGTCCACTATTCAAGTTGTGATCTAGTGTAGCATAAATTTCTAAGTATAAGTTCAACTTCATAGTCTCCACTAAGCATCGATATATAAAACAATGTTTTGGAACTAAATGATGAGATGTGCCAATGAGACTTTGTGGGGGATTGTTGGAATTTTGCTAGTAGGCCTTTGGCCCAAAGCCCAACTAAAATTCTGAAATTCTCTTGGCCCATTCATGCACACATGTGAGTGGAGTGAGTGAGGCTAAAGTTTAGTCCCACCCTGGAAGTTGAGAGAGAGTTGCACCTCTTTATAAGGTGAGCTCTTCTACCACTTGTATGAGCATGAGAAGAGGAGACCTACACGCGTGCTCCTCCTCCTCGCTCGCCTCGCCTCGCCACGCCACGCCTCATCACGACGCGCCGCGGGTTGCGGGATTGAGCCGAGCCGAGGACAGAGCTATGCACGTTGTCTATATTTTTGCTGCATGGAAAAATTAATGAGTCATTAATTAATAATTAACGAACACGTTAATTACTAAACCGTTTCCGATTCTTTTGGATCGTGACGACTCGGACGTGGGGTTTACTCCCACGACCTACCCAGCCCGCACTATATAGTCAGGCAGACGTCTACCCTAGCCGCCACCGCTTCATATGGTTTCTCACCACCGTTCCAGATCATTGCGCCGCCAAGCAAGTCTTCTCCATCCCTCCTTTCGGCGTGCACCGCGAGAAGGGATAACAGGCCTCCGGAACCCCGCCTCTCGTGATCCTGTACGGGAGAGGGGCGATCAGGTTTTTGGGGAGCGCACTCGCGCGACAGCTGGCAGCGACGACTTCGCGAACGACGACTTCTTCCCCGACCTCGGCAACCTCGTCCACGATGACATGGGCGACAACGTCAACACCGGCGGTGCTGCACCCGCTACACCGTATGTGATTCTATCCTTCCTGTTCGAGATCGTGGTAGAATTCATGCTTCTAGTATGTGCCCTAGATGTGATATGTTCATCTGCTATGGTAGTTCGCATGATTAGTTTAATCTCTGCTGCTGTGGTCATGATTTATCTTCTGTTTATTCGGATTAAATCTCGTAGTAATTTGCTTATATTTCCAACAACAGCTAGCTAGCTACTTCATGATTAATTTATACTTCTACTTACTTTGTACTACTGCTGAGTCAGACCGACATGAGCCAGAGGAAAAACTCCACATCTATTCTTCTCTTCTCACAAGTTCTCTACATATTGGCATGCGTACTAGTACTTAGCTTCGTAGAATTTCCTCCATCCGTGTACATCTTCCCATTATCCATGTACTAATCTTGGTGTAGCATATCTTATTTGCTTAATTATTTATTCAAATAAATAATACAAATTTAATTATCTAACTAAACTCAGCAACTTAAAATAAATATCCTTAAAAATCAGGGTTATTACACCGGAGGTCCGTTGGTGGCAGGGGCGTGCTAGCTGGGTCGCCGTGGCTGCGTGCTTTCCATGGTCTAGTGTGTGCTCTTTGTGTGTACGTGATATGATGTGTGTGTTGTGTGCAAATAGAGAAATTGAGAGATGGATCTCTTCTGTACGCTGTGCGTGAAGAGAGAAACCGTGAGATTGTTGTGCATGTCTGTACTGCTCGTACATGTTAATTAGTGCACTGGTTCTTATTAATATGGGTTCCTCAGTACAATCTTGTAATATAATTTTGTTGCAAATCCAAGGCATTGAGGCATTCTGTCCACGCGCCCACGTCGCCATTGCTTTTGACTTCCAGCTCATAATTTTGGTCACAAAATACATCGGAGGTAAAATGGACTTTTAATGTTGCATTTAACGGTGTTAGTTGTCAAAACTGACGAAAATGTCATAGAGGAAACAAAATGAAGTTTGAGTGTCAAAATAGGAAGAATTTTTTTACCAGGGCCAAAATGGGAACCAAATTTCAAGAAAGGGCCAAATAAGGAATTCTCTCTTACTGATAGGCCGTGAGTGCCTTAGGTACTCTAAAAAAAGTGAGTGCCTTGGGCCAATTCGATATTCAGAATGATATGCTGTCATGGTATACTTAATTACAGAAGCCAATTTGTTGTCAAGAAAAATATGAATGCCACATTGTATTGCATTATTTTACACAACCACTATTTTTTATTAGTTACACAACCACTATTCACCCGCAAAAAAACACTGTTACCATGAAACATCGTGATCAAGATGACGATTCATCGAAAGCTTAACAAGAAGAGGGAAAAAATCACAAATAGCTACAAGGCGTACCCCTACGTTCTCTTGGACGCACAATGCTAAGGTTTCCTCTACCTTCCGTAGGTGCCGCCGCCGATTTGCCTTGTCTTGGGCGCCCTTACGACCATGGAGGCACGATGAATATCAGTCCTTACCATTGGGAGAGCTCTGTTTTTATGTGGCTTTTTAAAGCTTGGTTAGAATTTGTGTCCTTCTTAGAAAGGCGATGTAAAATATGCTTTTCCCCGCCGAGCCCACGTCCAGGCAGTGCAAGGTAAAATATTGATCCAAAGCTTTTGACTGCCTCTCTTGGGAATTCTTGCTGCAACTGTTGAAAAGGAGAGGATTTAGCGACCAATGGGTGAGATGGATTGCTAGATTTCTCGTGACGTCATCCACTAAGGTGCTGGTCAACAGGGGACCTCACAGACACCATTTGAAACTCAAAAGGGCTCCGGCAGGGGATCCCCTATCCCCCCTTCCGTTCGTCATTGCTATGGACACACTATCGTCCATGGTGAACTTTGTTGCAGTCAACGGTGTCCTCGCTCCGCTCGGCAAAACAAGGTCACCCTCTAGAGCATCCCTGTATGCAGATAACGTCCTCTTCTTTCTCAATGCCAAGGACACCGAATTCAGAGGAATCATGTAACTACTAAGGTTGTTTGGTGATGCTACAGGGCTGCATGCTAACTGGAACAGAAGTGCGGTCATCGCCATTGGCTGCACTGAGGACTCAATCATCAACAACATCGCGCTCGACTCCGGTTGGCCGGTGGCACGTTTCCCATTCACCTACCTAGGAATGCCTCTGTCTGATAATTGTCTGCGCTGGGTGGACCACAACAACCCATCATCGACAAAATTGCCGAGCGCACCGGGGGCTGGAAAGCAAAGCATTGCCCTATCGGGCCAGGTTGAACTCGTCCGATCGATGCTTTCATCCAGGGTGGTTTTTCAGCTAATGGCGATGGCCCCCCTTGTCTGGCTGATCAAAAGAATAAACAAAGTACTATGTGGCTTCCTGTGGGCACAAGATCAAAATGCAACGGCCGTGAAGTGCTTGGTGATCTGTTCTGTTGTATGTCGACCGAAGGCGTTCGGAGGCCTTGGTATCATGGACCTAGAACATAAAGGAGGAGCTCTCAGGTGTCGCTCGCAATGGTTGCAATGGATTGACCAAACAAGGTCGTTGCATGGCATCACTCTCCTACCAGAGAGGTCGGCTGAAGAGCTATTCAGATCCTCAACAGCAATGCAATTGGAGATGGTAGACTCACCACCTTCTGGGATTCATGGGCTTGTGAGCTCCGTCCCGTTGAGCGATGGTTGGAGCTAATAAAATACTGCACGAAATGTCGGCTATGCTTGCGCGATGTGCTCACCAGTAACAGATGGACATGGCTCCTGAACGCCAACCCTTTGGTCGTCGTGCTATAACAGCTCTGCAGCCTGACGGAGATGGCCCCTAGCATCACCTTCACCGATGAAATGGGTGACACGGTTTGGTGGAAGTGGACAGTGGATGGCACATACATAGCCAAGTCATCCTAGCCACCTCTACCAATTTGAAGTAGCTCTGCGCACGAACAACAACAATCTTATTTGGTCAGCCAAGGCAGCGCCACACGCCAAAACTTTCCTCTAGCTTGCCACCCGAGGACGGTGCATGACTGGTGATAACTTGGCTATCCGAGGCATTCCACACAATCCGAGTTACTCGCTATGCTCAACGGTGCTGGAGACAGCCACTCACCTGCTGGGTGACTGCCCGTTCTCGACCAAGGTTTGGAGTTGCATCATCGACAAGCTAGGGACCCACTTCTACATGCTGCAGGTGGCGATCACCGCGGCCAGTAGTGATGGATCCCTCCGATCATCTTGGATGGGCCAGCTCTGTGCTCTGCCGGCTCCTGTGCACAAGAATACTTGGAAGTTAGCTATTTGCCTTGTTGCATGGAAGCTCTGGAAGGAACACAATGCCCGCATCTTCAACAACACCCGGTGCATGTGTAGGATCAAAAGTATGTCTAGAGGGGAGGGTGATTAGAGTACTTGACCAAATAAAAATCTAGCCTTTCCCAATTTTAAGTCTTGGCAGATTTTAGCAAATTAACACAAGTCAAGCAATCAACCTACACATGCAATTCTAAGAGTATAGCAGCGGAATGTAAATCATTGCATATGAAGGTAAAGGGGAGGAGTTTGGAGGGAGAAAACGCAATGTAGACACGGAGGTTTTTGGCGTGTTCCGATAAGTGATGCTATCGTACATCCACGTTGATGGAGACTTCAACCCATGAAGGGTAACGGTTGCGCGAGTCCACGGAGGGCTCCACCCATGAAGGGTCCACGAAGAAGCAACCTTGGCTATCCTACCATGGCCATCACCCACAAAGGACTTGCCTCACTTGGGTAGATCTTCACGAAGTAGGCGATCTCCTTGCCCTTACAAACTCCTTGATTCAACTCCACAATCTTGACAGAGGCTCCTGATACGTCTCCAACGTATCTACTTTTCCCAATGCTTTTCCTCTTGTTTTGGACTCTAATTTGCATGATTTGAATGAAACTAACCCTGGACCGACGTTGTTTTCAGCAGAACTACCATGGTGTTGTTTTTGTGCAGAATAAAGTTCTTGGATTGGAACGAAACTTTGCGAGGATTTTTTATACAATAAATAAGAATTTCTGGAGCCAAGATCCACCGAAGAGGGGCACCTGGGTGGGCACAACCCACCAAGGCGCGCCCCCTCTCCTGGCGCGCCCAGGTGGGTTGTCCCCACCTAGTGGCCCCCAGACCCTGAAATTGACGCTATAAAATCCTATTTTTCCAAAAAAAATCAGGGAAAAAGAATTATTGTGATCCACGAGACGGAGCCGTCGTCACCTCCTATTCTTCATCGGGAGGCCAGATATGGAGTCCGTTTGGGGCTCCGGAGAGGGGGATCTTCATCCTTCATCATCACCAACCCTTCTCCATCGCCAATTCCATGATGCTCCCCACCGGGAGTGAGTAATTCCTTTGTTGGCTCGCTGGTCGGTGAGGAGTTGGATGATATTCATCATGTAATCGAGTTAGTTTTGTTAGGGCTTGATCCCTAGTATGCACTATATGGTCTAAGATTGATGTTGCTATGACTTTGCCATGCTTAATGCTTGTCACTTTGGGCCTGGGTGCCATGAACTCAGATTTGAACCGTTTATGTTATCACAATTATATCCATGTTCTAGATCCGATCTTGCAAGTTATAGTCACCTACTACGTGTTATGATCCAGCAACCCCGGAGTGACAATAGTCGGGACCACTCCCGATGATGATCGTAGTTTGAGGATTTCATGTATTCACCTTGTGTTAATGCTTTGTTCCGGTTCTCTATTAAAAGGAGGCCTTAATATCCCTTAGTTTCTAATAGGACCCCACTGCCATGGGAGGGTAGGACAAAAGATGTCATGCAAGTTCTTTCCATAAGCATGTATGACTATTTACGGAATACATGCCTACATTATATTGACGAACTGGAGCTAGTGTTGTATCGCCCTAGGTTATAAATGTCTCATGATGAATATCATACAACAAGTCACCGATCCAATGCCTACGAATTTATCCTATATTGTTCTTGCTAAGTTACTACTGTTGTCGTTACTGTTGCACTTGCTACAAAACTATTGCTATCACTTTTACCATTACTGCTACTGCTATCACTATTATCAAAACTATCATATTACTTTGCTACCGATCACGTTGCTGCAGATAATTAATCTCCAGGTGTGGTTGAATTGACAACTCAGCTGCTAATACCTTCAAATATTCTTTGGCTCCCTTTGTGTCGGATCTATAAATTTGGGTTGAATACTCTACCCTCGAAAACTGTTGCGATCCCATATACTTGTGGGTTATCAAGACCTTTTTATGGCGCCGTTGCTGAGGAGCATAGCTATATTTGTTGAGTCACTTGGGATTATTATTGTATTATCACTATGAAGAATCTAAAGGATGCTAAGACTAAGATTTTTCCCTCAAAGACGAGGGGAGGTAAGGAACTGCCATCCAGTTCTGCTTTAGATTCACCTTCTGTTATAGGTAAACTTGCAACACCACCACATGCTATTAATTCTGATATGTCGCAAGTTATTGATGATCCTACTTCTTCTATGGATAGTGCCTATGATGATGCTAGTACCTTGCTTGATAATGATGATGTGCCACTTGGTGACTTTCTTGATAAACAAATTGCTAGAGTAATACAACGTGATGTTGTTGAATCTGATGATGAGCTTGAAGTTGAATCTCCTGAAACACCTGCTAGAACTAGCCCTCCTAGATATGAATTGCCTAAGGTACCAGAAGGTGATGTTATGAATGAGGAGACAACTAGAGATATTCTTGCTTGGAGAGATAGAGATGATCTAGAGAAATTATTATGCGAGTATAAATAAAAATCTCTGAATGCTAGAATGAAATATGATCGTAAGTTTTCTACTTCACCTATTTTTATTGATGATAAGGATTATGAATTCTCTGTCGACCCCGAGTTAATTACTTTGGTTGAATCTGATCCTTTCCATGGTTATGAAACTGAAACTGTTGTGGCACATCTTACTAAGTTGAATGACATAGCCACCCTTTTTACTCATGACGAGAAAACTCGCTACTACTTTATTCTCAAATTATTTTTGTTCTCATTAAAGGGTGATGTTAAATCTTGATACAATACTCTTGCTCCTGGTTGTGTGCGTAGTCCTCGGGATATGATTTATTACTTCTCTGAAAAATATTTCCCTGCTCATAAGAAACAAGCTGCTTTACAGGAAATATTTAATTATGTGCAAACTAAAGAAAAGAGTCTCCCACAAGCTTGGGGGAGGCTTTGCCAATTACTTAATGCTTTGCCTGATCATCCTCTTAAGAAAAATGAAATACTTGATATCTTCTACAATGGACTAATTGATGCTTCTACGGATTCCCTAGATAGTTGTGTTGGTTGTGTTTTCAGGGAACGAACTGTTGGGCAAGCTAAAGAATTATTGAATAATATATTGAAAAATTATGATGATTGGGCTATTCCTGAACCACCGGTTAAACCCACTCCGAAGAAGATGGGTATATTATATCTCAGTTCTGAGGATATGCAAGAGGCAAAGAAATCTATGAAGGAAAAAGGTATTAAAGCCGAGGATGTTAAAAATTTACCTCCTATTGAAGAAATACATGGTTTTAATACACCAGCACTGCCTAAGGTGGTAGAGGTAAATGCTTTAATGAAGTTCAATGATAATGACAATCCTGACAGTATGCACCCTAGCCAATGCCTTTATGAGTTTGAAAACTATATTAGAAAACAAGATCACTTCAATGCAAATGTTATAGGTGTTGGAAAGCATGCTTCTATGGTTAAAACTCAGTTAGAACAAGTTGCTAAATCACAAAGAGAGTTGCTTGATGAAATGAATAATAATATACATGACTTTGCTGTTAGAGTTGCAACTAGAGGAGGTAAAATGACTCAGGAACCACTTTATCCCGAGGGACACCCTAAAAGATTTGAACAAGATTCACAAAGAGTTAACACTGATGCACCTGGTCCTTCTAGAAAGAAAAAAAAAAAAAAAATAACAGGACTTTGCATACCTCTAATGAACCTGAAATAGAAAAACCTCCAGATAATGATAATGACACTTCTATGAACACTCACCTAGTGATAATGAAAAAGATAATGATGAGGTTCATGAAGACTCTCAACGAAATAATGAAAAAGAACCAGATAATGGTGTTGAGATGGAACCACCTGTTGATCTTGATAACCCACAACCTAAGAATAAAAGATATGATAAAAGAGACTTCATTGCTTGAAAACATGGTAAAGAAAGAGAACCGTGGGTTCAAAAACCTATGCCTTTTCCACCCAAGTCAACTAAAAAGAAAGATGATGAAGAATTTGAACGCTTTGCTGAAATGCTGAGGCCAGTCTTTTTGCGTACTCGCTTGACTGATATCTTGAAAATGCCTCCTTATGCAAAGTATATGAAAGACATCATCACCAATAAGAGAAAAAAATACCGGAAACTGAAATCTCCACTATGCTTGCTAATTACACTTTTAAAGATGGAGTACCTAAAAAACTTGGAGATCCGGGAATACCAACTATACCTTGCTCTATCGAAAAAAATTATGTGAAAACTGCTTTGTGTGATTTAGGAGCTGGTGTTAGTGTTATGCCTTTCTCCTTATATAAAAGACTTGATTTGAATAAACTCACACCTACTGAAATATCTTTGCAAATGGCTGACAAATCAACTGCCATACCTATCGGTATCTGTGAGGATGTGCCCGTTGTTGTTGCTAATGTTACTATTTTGACTGACTGTGTTATACTTGAGATGCCCGAGGACGACAACATGTCAATTATCCTTGGTAGACCCTTCTTGAATACTGCAGGGGCTGTTATTGATTGCAATAAAAGCAAGGTCACTTTTCATATCAATGGTAATGAGCATATGGTGCACTTTCCGAAGAAACAATTCCAAGTGAATGGTATTAATGTTATTGAAAAATCTCCGACAATCTCTATTGGAAGTTTTCAAATACCTATATCTACTGTCAAAAAGAAATATGAAATGCTTAATGTTGGGGACATTCATATCCCCATTGAGGTAACTTAGTGATTTAAGAAAGTTCTTCGGCTTCATGTTAATCAAAAGTGGTTGTTAATAAGACCTGATCAACCTTATTAATGGATCATTTTTGACCGGTATGAAGTTGATGAATTTAGTAAGCACTACCTTATGTTCCTACCTTTTGTTTTCTATTTTTATTAGTTAAATAAAATAAAATGCCATGCTTTGTATGTTTTCTAAATTTCCCGTGCAATAAAAAATGACCCAAAAATAAAAGTTCTCAGAATGCCTTGAAAATTTAATATGATTTTTTCTGAATATTTCTGAATTTCTATTGCAAATAATATCAAAGGGAGGTGCACCAGGTGGGCACAACCCACCTGGGCGCGCCAGGACACCCAGGTGCACCCTGGTGGGTTGCAGTCCCCACATGGGCCCCCTCACTTATGTCTTCACACCACATCATCACTTACCTCCAGACAAAAATTCTCCATTGCTCTCTCTCTCTCTCCTGTGTTCTTGCTCTCAAACCCACGGATTTCGATCTCTTTGCTCGAAGCTCCGTTTCTAAAACTGTTTTGGGGGATTGTTGCTTGGTATGTGACTCCATCATGTGTCCAATTTGTTTTTGTTTTAGTGGTTTATATTTTGAATAATTAGCTACTCTTGGTGTTGTTGTAGATGAGATTGCATGTTGAATTTTTAGAGTTCTAAGTAGTTTGAATGCTTGTTATGGCCTCTATGTATCCCTATGAGTAGTTGCTATCAATTTTGTAAAGTTTTATTGATAAATTTTTACACTCAATTTTTTTCAGAAAATTGTATGTGAACGCGATGAACCTTTTTGGAAGGAGTTCTTCGAGGAGGCGATCCTCGGGGGCATCTTCTAGTGACAGCTCCACTCGCCGTTCTTATGTTGAACCAAGTGAAAGTTCCACACGAGATGCCGCCACCAAAACATGCTTATGGACTTGCGATGATTATATGATGTGTGTGGGCATTAAGGAGGAATTTGAGAAATATGTTCACATTGCCGGTCTCGGTCCCTACATTTCAGGTAACAAAGAAAGATATTTTGTTCTTGAGAGCAAGGCCTGAGCTCACAATGCAGCAGTGGAGGCAGCACGACAGGCTGAGGCATCTGCACCAAGAGCCTCCATGAGCTACCACACCAACTACTATCCAGGCTACTGACTGTCTACCAAGTTAAGCCAAAAGCCTAAGCTTGGGGGAGTACGTGTTTCCACCAACTTTACATTCATGATCACTTATTTCATTTGTCGGTGTTCACACTTTTTCATTGTATCACCCATGCTTAGATTTATTTTTCTTTCTTTCTTCTTATGTGTTTGAAAAACTTTAGAAAAAACAAAAAAATAGTTGTAGCTAGTTTACTTTCTATGCATGCTTAGTAGTAATATTAAAGAGAAAACCCAAAAGGATTTCCTTGTTCTTCTTTTGCTTGTTAGGAGCTTTCCCGTGTAAATAGTTTTTCTCATTTTTGCTTTTCCCTTTTATTTGCTTGCTCAAGAAAACCAAAAACTCCAAAAAATACTTCAGTGTGTTTCTCTGAATTTCTTTTTCTTTTTATTCGAGTTGTACCGAGGAGAAGACCACGATGAAAATGTTGAGTGGCTCTCATATGAATAATTGTTGATCTAATAAAGAGCCCATTTTACCTTGTCTTCTCTTGTTGAATAAAATGTTTGCATATTCCAGCTTAGTCCATGGCACTCTTGCACTATTATTATTTTCATATCGTTCGGTTGTGCAAGTGAAAGGCAATAATGACGACATTCGATGAACTGGTCGTGGCAGAGAGAAACTGGTATGAGCTCGACTTGTTCTGTTTGTGTAAATATGTTCAACCTAGTATCCATGATTCGGCCCATTATGATTAAACATGTTTGCAATGACAATTATAGATTATAGTTTCTCTTGCCATGCATAAATAGCTGGGAGTGGATAATGATTTATCTTGGATATCAACATTGTGTTAAAATGATTGTGATCTAGTATGATGATATGGTATCCTCCTCTGAATGTTCGAGTGGCTTGACTTGGTACATGTTCATGCATGTAGTTGAATCAAAACCTGAAGGAAATATGCCCTTGAGGCAATAATAAAGTTATTATTTATTTCCTTATATCATGATAAATGTTTGTTATTCATGCTAAAATTGTATTAACCGGAAATGTAATACTTGTGTGAATACATAGACAAACAAAGTGTCACTAGTATGCCTCTACTTGACTAGCTCGTTAATCGAAGATGGTTATGTTTCCTAACCATAGACATGAGTTGTCATTTGATTAATGGGATCACATCATTAGGAGAATGATGTGATTGACATGACCCATTCCATTAGCTTAGCACCCGATCGTTTAGTATGTTGCTATTGCTTTCTTCATGACTTATACATGTTCCTATGACTATGAGATTATGCAACTCCCGTTTACCGGAGGAACACTTTGTGTGCTACCAAACGTCACAACGTAACTGGGTGATTATAAAGGTGCTCTACAGGTGTCTCCAAAGGTACATGTTGGGTTGGCGTATTTCGAGATTAGGATTTGTCGCTCCGATTGTCGGAGAGGTATCTCTAGGCCCTCTCGGTAATACACATCACTTAAGATGATGTATTACGAAACGAGTAAAGAGACTTGCCCGTAACGAGATTGAACTAGGTATTGAGATACCGACGATCGAATCTCGGGCAAGTAACATACCGATGACAAAGGGAACAACGTATGTTGTTATGCGGTCTGACCGATAAAGATCTTCATAGAATATGTAGGAGCCAATATGAGCATCCAGGTTCCGCTATTGGTTATTGACCAGAGACGTGTCTCGGTCATGTCTACATTGTTCTCGAACCCGTAGGGTCCACACGCTTAACGTTACGATGACAGTTTCATCATGAGTTTATATATTTTGATGTACTGAAGGTTGTTCGGAGTCCCGGATGTGATCACGGACTTGACGAGGAGTCTCGAAATGGTCGAGACATAAATATCAATATATTGCACGACTATATTTGGACACCGGAAAGGTTCCGGGTAAGATTGGGACAATACCGGATCACCGGGAGGTTATCAGAACCCCCCGGGAAGTATATGGGCCTTATTGGGCCTTGGTGGAAAGGAGGGGAAAGGATCAAGGGAGGGGCGCGCCCCCCAAGCCCAATCCGAATTGGGAAGGGGGCCGGCCCCCCCTTTCCTTCCTCCCTCCTTCCTCTTCCTTCCCTCTCCTACTCCTAATAGGAAAAAGGGGAGTCCTACTCCCGGTGGGAGTTGGACTCCCCCTCTTGGGCGCGCCACCCTCCTTGGCCGGCCCCCTCCTCCACTCCTTTATATACGGGGGAAAGGGGGCACCCCAGAGACACAACAATTGACCATTGATCTCTTAGCCGTGTGCGGTGCCCCCATCCACCATAATCCTCGATAATATTGTAGCGGTGCTTAGGCGAAGCCCTGCGACGGTAGACCATCAAGATCGTCACCACGCCGTCGTGCTGACGGAACTCATCCCCGACACTTTGCTGGATCGGAGTCCGGGGATCGTCATCGAGTAGAACATGTGCAAAAACTCGGAGGTGCCGTAGTTTTGGTGCTTGATCGGTCGGGCTGTGAAGACGTACGACTACATCAACCGCGTTGTTATAACTCTTCCGCTTCCGGTCTATGAGGATACGTAGACAACACTCTCCCCTCTCGTTGCTGTGCATCACCACGATCTTGCGTGTGCGTAGGAATTTTTTTGAAATTACTACCTTCCCCAACAGTGGTATCCGAGCCTAGGTTTTATGTGTTGATGTTATATGCACGAGTAGAACACAAGTGAGTTGTGGGCGATATAAGTCATACTGCTTACCAGCATCTCATACTTTGGTTCGGCGGTATTGTTGGATGAAGCGGCCCGGACCGACATTACGTGTACGCTTACGCGAGACTAGTTCTACCAACGTGCTTTGCACACAGGTGGCTGGTGGGTGTCAGTTTCTCCAACTTTAGTTGAACCGAGTGTGGCTACGCCCGGTCCTTGCGAAGGTTTAAACAACACCAACTTGACAAACTATCGTTGTGGTTTTTGATGCGTAGGTAAGATTGGTTCTTGCTAAGCCCGTAGCAGCCACGTAAAACTTGCAACAAACAAAGTAGAGGACGTCTAACTTGTTTTTGCAGGGCATGTTGTGATGTGATATGGTCAAGGCATGATGCTAAATTTTATTGTATGAGATGATCATGTTTTGTAACCAAGTTATCGGCAACTGGCAGGAGCCATATGGTTGTCGCTTTATTGTACGCAATGCAATCGCCCTGTAATGCTTTACTTTATCACTAAGCGGTAGCGATAGTCGTAGAAGCATAAGATTGGCGAGACGACAACGATGCTACGATGGAGATCAAGGTGTCGCGCCGGTGACGATGGTGATCATGACGATGCTTCGGAGATGGAGATCACAAGCACAAGATGATGATGGCCATATCATATCACTTATATTGATTGCATGTGATGTTTATCTTTTATGCATCTTATCTTGCTTTGATTGACGGTAGCATTATAAGATGATCTCTCACTAAATTTCAAGATAAAAGTGTTCTCCCTGAGTATGCACCATTGCCAAAGTTCGTCGTGCCCAGACACCACGTGATGATCGGGTGTGATAAGCTCTACGTCCATCTACAACGGGTGCAAGCCAGTTTTGCACACGCAGAATACTCAGGTTAAACTTGACGAGCCTAGCATATGCAGATATGGCCTCGGAACACTGAGACCGAAAGGTCGAGCGTGAATCATATAGTAGATATGATCAACATAGTGATGTTCACCATTGAAAACTACTCCATTTCACGTGATGATCGGTTATGGTTTAGTTGATTTGGATCACGTGATCACTTAGAAGATTAGAGGGATGTCTTTCTAAGTGGGAGTTCTTAAGTAATATGATTAATTGAACTTAAATTTATCATGAACTTAGTACCTGATAGTATCTTGCTTGTTTATGTTTGATTGTAGATAGATGGCCCGTGCTGTTGTTCCGTTGAATTTTAATGCGTTCCTTGAGAAAGCAAAGTTGAAAGATGATGGTAGCAATTATACGGACTGGGTCCGTAACTTGAGGATTATCCTCATTGCTGCACAGAAGAATTACGTCCTGGAAGCACCGCTGGGTGCCAGGCCTGCTGCTGATGCAACTGACGACGTTAAGAACGTCTGGCAGAGCAAAGCTGATGACTACTCGATAGTTCAATGTGCCATGCTTTACGGCTTAGAACCGGGTCTTCAACGACGTTTTGAACGTCATGGAGCATATGAGATGTTCCAGGAGTTGAAGCTAATATTTCAAGCAAATGCCCGGATTGAGAGATATGAAGTCTCCAATAAGTTCTATAGCTGCAAGATGGAGGAGAACAGTTCTGTCAGTGAGCATATACTCAAAATGTCTGGGTATAATAATCACTTGATTCAACTGGGAGTTAATCTTCCGGATGATTGCGTCATTGACAGAATTCTCCAATCACTTCCACCTAGCTACAAGAGCTTCGTGATGAACTATAATATGCAAGGGATGGATAAGACAATTCCCGAGCTCTTCGCAATGCTAAAAGCTGCGGAGGTAGAAATCAAGAAGGAGCATCAAGTGTTGATGGTCAACAAGACCACTAGTTTCAAGAAAAAGGGCAAGGGGAAGAAGAAGGGGAACTTCAAGAAGAACAGCAAGCAAGTTGCTGCTCAGGAGAAGAAACCCAAGTCTGGACCTAAGCCTGAAACTGAGTGCTTCTACTGCAAGCAGACTGGTCACTGGAAGCGGAACTGCCCCAAGTATTTGGCGGATAAGAAGGATGGCAAGGTGAACAAAGGTATATGTGATATACATGTTATTGATGTGTACCTTACTAGAGCTCGCAGTAGCACCTGGGTATTTGATACTGGTTCTGTTGCTAATATTTGCAACTCGAAACAGGGACTACGGATTAAGCGAACACTGGCGAAGGACGAGGTGACGATGCGCGTGGGAAATGGTTCCAAAGTCGATGTGATCGCGGTCGGCACGCTACCTCTACATCTACCATCGGGATTAGTATTAGACCTAAATAATTGTTATTTGGTGCCAGCGTTGAGCATGAACATTATATCTGGATCTTGTTTGATGCGAGACGGTTATTCATTTAAATCAGAGAATAATGGTTGTTCTATTTATATGAGTAATATCTTTTATGGTCATGCACCCTTGAAGAGTGGTCTATTTTTGATGAATCTCGATAGTAGTGATACACATATTCATAATGTTGAAGCCAAAAGATGCAGAGTTGATAATGATAGTGCAACTTATTTGTGGCACTGCCGTTTAGGTCATATCGGTGTAAAGCGCATGAAGAAACTCCATACTGATGGACTTTTGGAACCACTTGATTATGAATCACTTGGTACTTGCGAACCGTGCCTCATGGGCAAGATGACTAAAACACCGTTCTCCGGTACTATGGAGAGAGCAACAGATTTGTTGGAAATCATACATACAGATGTATGTGGTCCAATGAATGTTGAAGCTCGTGGCGGATATCGTTATTTTCTCACCTTCACAGATGATTTAAGCAGATATGGGTATATCTACTTAATGAAACATAAGTCTGAAACATTTGAAAAGTTCAAAGAATTTCAGAGTGAAGTTGAAAATCATCGTAACAAGAAAATAAAGTTTCTACGATCTGATCGTGGAGGAGAATATTTGAGTTACGAGTTTGGTTTACATTTGAAACAATGCGGAATAGTTTCGCAACTCACGCCACCCGGAACACCACAGCGTAATGGTGTGTCCGAACGTCGTAATCGTACTTTACTTGATATGGTGCGATCTATGATGTCTCTTACAGATTTACCGCTATCGTTTTGGGGTTATGCTTTAGAGACGGCCGCATTCACGTTAAATAGGGCACCATCAAAATCCGTTGAGACGACGCCTTATGAACTATGGTTTGGCAAGAAACCAAAGTTGTCGTTTCTGAAAGTTTGGGGCTGCGATGCTTATGTGAAAAAGCTTCAACCTGATAAGCTCGAACCCAAATCGGAGAAATGTGTCTTCATAGGATACCCGAAGGAGACTGTTGGGTACACCTTCTATCACAGATCCGAAGGCAAGACATTTGTTGCTAAGAATGGATCCTTTCTAGAGAAGGAGTTTCTCTCGAAAGAAGTGAGTGGGAGGAAAGTAGAACTTGATGAGGTAACTGTACCTGCTCCCTTATTGGAAAGTAGTACATCACAGAAACCGGTTTCTGTGACACCTACACCAATTAGTGAGGAAGCTAATGATGATGATCATGAAACTTCAGAACAAGTTACTACTGAACCTCGTAGATCAACCAGAGTAAGATCCGCACCAGAGTGGTACGGTAATCCTGTTCTGGAAGTCATGCTACTAGATCATGATGAACCTACGAACTATGAAGAAGCAATGGTGAGCCCAGATTCCGCAAAATGGCTTGAAGCCATGAAATCTGAGATGGGATCCATGTATGAGAACAAAGTGTGGACTTTGGTTGACTTGCCCAATGATCGGCAAGCAATTGAAAATAAATGGATCTTCAAGAAGAAGACTGACGCTGACGGTAATGTTACTGTCTACAAAGCTCGACTTGTCGCAAAAGGTTTTCAACAAGTTCAAGGAATTGACTACGATGAGACCTTCTCACCCGTAGCGATGCTTAAGTCTGTCCGAATCATGTTAGCAATTGCCGCATTTTATGATTATGAAATTTGGCAGATGGATGTCAAAATTGCATTCCTGAATGGATTTCTGGAAGAAGAGTTGTATATGATGCAGCCAGAAGGTTTTGTCGATCCAAAAGGAGCTAACAAAGTGTGCAAGCTCCAGCGATCCATTTATGGACTGGTGTAAGCATCTCGGAGTTGGAATAAACGCTTTGATAGTGTGATCAAAGAATTTGGTTTTGTTCCGACTTTTGGAGAAGCCTGTATTTACAAGAAAGTGAGTGGGAGCTCTGTAGCATTTCTGATATTATATGTGGATGACATATTGCTATTCGGAAATGATATGGAATTTCTGGATAGCATAAAGGGATACTTGAATAAGAGTTTTTCAATGAAAGACCTCGGTGAAGCTGCTTACATATTGGGCATTAAGATCTATAGAGATAGATCAAGACGCTTAATTGGACTTTCACAAAGCACATACCTTGAAAAAGTTTTGAAGAAGTTCAAAATGGATCAAGCAAAGAAAGGATTCTTGCCTGTGTTACAAGGTGTGAAGTTGAGTAAGACTCAATGCCCGACCACTGCAGAAGATAGAGAGAAAATGAAAGATGTTCCCTATGCTTCAGCCATAGGCTCTATCATGTAGGCAATGCTGTGTACCAGACCTGATGTGTGCCTTGCTATAAGTCTAGCAGGGAGGTACCAAAGTAATCCAGGAGTGGATCACTGGACAGCGGTCAAGAACATCCTGAAATACCTGAAAATGACTAAGGATATGTTTCTCGTATATGGAGGTGACAAAGAGCTCATCATAAATGGTTATGTTGATGCAAGCTTTGACACTGATCCGGACGATTCTAAATCGCAAACCGGATACGTATTTACATTAAACGGTGGAGCTGTCAGTTGGTGCAGTTCTAAACAAAGCGTCGTGGCGGGATCTACATGTGAAGCGGTGTAAATAGCTTCTTCGGAAGCAGCAAACGAAGGAGTCTGGATGAAGGAGTTCATATCCGATCTAGGTGTCATACCTAGTGCATCGGGTCCAATGAAAATCTTTTGTGACAATACTGGTGCAATTGCCTTGGCAAAGGAATCCAGATTTCACAAGAGAACCAAGCACATCAAGAGACGCTTCAATTCCATCCGGGATCTAGTCCAGGTGGGAGACAGAGAGATTTGCAAGATACATACGGATCTGAATGTAGCAGACCCATTGACTAAGCCTCTTCCACGAGCAAAACATGATCAGCACCAAGGCTCCATGGGTGTTAGAATCGTTACTGTATAATCTAGATTATTGACTCTAGTGCAAGTGGGAGACTGAAGGAAATATGCCCTAGAGGCAATAATAAAGTTATTATTTATTTCCTTATATCATGATAAATGTTTATTATTCATGCTAGAATTGTATTAACCAGAAACGTAATACTTGTGTGAATACATAGACAAACAAAGTGTCACTACTATGCCTCTACTTGACTAGCTCGTTAATCGAAGATGGTTATGTTTCCTAACCATAGACATGAGTTGTCATTTGATTAACGGGATCACATCATTAGGAGAATGATGTGATTGACATGACCCATTCCATTAGCTTAGCACCCGATCGTTTAGTATGTTGCTATTGCTTTCTTCATGACTTATACATGTTCCTATGACTATGAGATTATGCAACTCCCGTTTACCGGAGGAACACTTTGTGTGCTAGCAAACATCACAACGTAACTGGGTGATTATAAAGGTGCTCTACAGGTGTCTCCAAAGGTACATGTTGGGTTGGCATATTTCGAGATTAGGATTTGTCGCTCCGATTGTCGGAGAGGTATCTCTGGGCCCTCTCGGTAATACACATCACTTAAGCCTTACAAGCAATGTAACTAATAAGTTAGTTGCATTACGGAACAAGTAAAGAGACTTGCTGGTAACAAGATTGAACTACGTATTGAGATACTGACGATCGAATCTCGGGCAAGTAACATACCGATGACAAAGGGAACAACGTATGTTGTTATGCGGTCTGACCGATAAAGATCTTCGTAGAATATGTAGGAGCCAATATGAGCATCCAGGTTCCGCTATTGGTTATTGACCAGAGACGTGTCTCGGTCATGTCTACATTGTTCTCGAACTCGTAGGGTCCGCACGCTTAACGTTATGATGACAATTTCTTTATGAGTTTATATATTTGATATACCGAAGGTTGTTCGGAGTCCCGGATGTGATCACGGACTTGACGAGGAGTCTCGAAATGGTCGAGACATAAAGATCGATATATTATACAACTATATTTGGACACCGGAAAGGTTCCGGGTAAGATTGGGACAATACCGGATCACCGGGAGGTTATCGGAACCCCCCGGGAGGTATATGGGCCTTATTGGGACTTAGTGGAAAGGAGGGGAAAGGAGCAAGGGAGGTGGCGCCCCCAAGCCCAATCCGAATTGGGAAGGGGGCCGCCCCCCCTTTCCTTCCTCCCTCCCTCGTCTTCCTTCCCTCTCCTACTCCTAATAGGAAAAAGGGGAGTCCTACTCCCGGTGGGAGTTGGACTCCCCCCCTTGGGCGCGCCACCCTCCTTGGTCGGCCCCCTCCTCCACTCCTTTATATACGGGGGCAGGGGGCACCCCAGAGACACAACAATTGATCATTGATCTCTTAGCCGTGTGCGGTGCCCCCCTCAACCATAATCCTCGATAATATTGTAGCGGTGCTTAGGCGAAGCCCTGTGCCGGTAGAACATCAAGATCGTCACCACGCCGTCATGCTGACGGAACTCATCCCCGACACTTTGCTGGATCGGAGTCCGGGGATCGTCATCGAGCAGAACGTGTGCAAAAACTCGGAGGTGCCGTAGTTTCGGTGCTTGATCGGTCGGGCCGTGAAGACGTATGACTACATCAACCGGGTTGTTATAACGCTTCCGCTTCCGGTCTACGAGGGTACGTAGACAACACTCTCCCCTCTCGTTGCTGTGCATCACCATGATCTTGCGTGTGCATAGGATTTTTTTTGAAATTACTACGTTCCCCAACAAAACCAACATAGCCTCTATGATATTTATGTTCATGGTGTTCATATCCTACTCATGCTAGTGTCCAATGTTACTTATGCATAATGCATGTTTATGACCGTTGTTGCTCTCTAGCTGGTCGCTTCACAATCTAATTGCTAGCCTTTGCATGTACTAAGTGGGAATTCTGCCTTTACATAAAAAACCTTGAACCCAAAAGTTATTCCAGATGAGTCCACCATACCTACCTATATGCGATATTACCCAGCTGTCCTAAGTAAATTTGCATGTGCCACCTGTAAAAACTTCTAATAAATATCCCTTTTGTGTGCATGGATCGTTCAAAGAATGACAGGAGGTGGTCAGTATCTTCCATGCCAAGCAGGTTATTCTCAGGTCGAGTGCTTATTCACTCGCCATCGCACGAGAAATGGACGGTAATAGGGATGCCCAGTCCCAAACTGCAAACAGAAAAAGCTTACAAATAGTCAAACAAAAACTCCCAATGGAGTCAAAACATTTACTCTTATTGCTTGGGAACCACCACTAGTATGCTTAGCATGGAAGATGTTGATAACTGATGGGCGTGAAGTAAATGAGAAGGGTGCATGTCTCAAAATATCATTTACCTCTGATTTAAAAACTTGAGCTCTGGCACTCTGAAATCATTGCTTCCCTCTGCAAAGGGACTATCTATTTACTTTTATGTTGTGTCATCACCTTCTAAAACAAGCGCTAGAACCTGAGAGCACAACTGTCATGACTTATACATTGTGTATAGCTAATGTTGGGTGCATCATGACTGGATCTTTCCTACCATGAATTACAATGTTTAGTCGCTTCTTGAACTTTAGAGGTGCTCTGCATTTATGTTTCGCGGTCTTAGAAAGGGCTAGCGAGATGCCACTATTGTCATATTATATCATGGTTGTTCTGATAACGCGTTGTTGTTTGAGATATCTTATTATTGCTCGCTAGCTGATTATGTCATAGATATGAGTTAATATAATCTTTAAGAGTTATTGTCAGTATGGTTAGTTATAATGTTGGATGAAAACCTGGGTGTTGTTTAAGCTTATTTATGCAAACAAGAGCAAAAGAGTTCATAAAAGTTTTTCTTTTTTGCTTTTAGTTTATCAACTGATTTGCTTGAGGACAAGCAAATGTTTAAGCTTGGGGGAGTTGATACGTCTCCAACGTATCTAGTTTTCCTAACGCTTTTCCTCTTGTTTTGGACTCTAATTTGCATGATTTGAATGAAGCTAACCCCGGACTGACGTTGTTTTCAGCAGAACTACCATGGTGTTGTTTTTGTGCAAAAATAAAAGTTCTTGGAATGGAATGAAACTTTGCGAGGATTTTTTATAAAATAAATAAGAATTTCTGGAGCCAAGATCCACCAGAGAGGAGCACCTGGGTGGTCACAACCCACTAGGGCGCGCCCCCTCTCCTGGCATGCCCAGGTGCGTTGTTCCCACTTGGTGGCCCCGTAGACCCTGAAACCGACGCTGTAAAATCCTATTTTTCCAAAAAAATCAGGGAGAAAGAATTATCGCGATCCAGGAGACGGAGCCGCCGTCACCTCCTGTTCTTCATCGGGAGGCCAGATCTAGAGTCTGTTTGGGGCTCCGGAGAGGGGGGGGTCTTCGTTCTTCATCATCACCAACCCTTCTCCATCGCCAATTCCATGATGCTTCCCACCGGGAGTGAGCAATTCCTTCGTAGGCTCGCTGGTTGGTGAGGAGTTGGATGAGATTCATCATGTAATCAAGTTAGTTTTGTTAGGGCTTGATCCCTAGTATCCACTATGTTCTAAGATTGATGTTGCTATGACTTTGCCATGCTTAATGCTTGTCACTTTGGGCCCCGGTGCCATGAACTCAGATCTGAACCATTTATGTTATCATAATTATATCCATGTTCTAGATCCGATCTTGCAAGTTATAGTCACCTACTATGTGTTATGATCCAGCAACCCCGGAGTGACAATAGTTGGGACCACTCCTGATGATGACCGTAGTTTGAGGAGTTCATGTATTCACCATGTGTTAATGCTTTGTTCCAGTTCTCTATTAAAAGGAGGCCCTAATATCCCTTAGTTTCCAATAGGACCCTGCTGCCACTAGAGGGTAGGACAAAAGATGCCATGCAAGTTCTTTCCATAAGCATGTATGACTATTTACGGAATACATGCCTACATTATATTGATGAACTGGAGTTAGTGTCGTATCGCCCTAGGTTATAACTGTCTCATGATGAATATCATGAAACAAGTCATCGATCCAATTCCTACGAATTTATCCTATGTTGTTCTTGCTAAGTTACTACTGCTATCGTTACTGTTGCACTTGCTACAAAACTATTGCTATCACTGTTACCATTATTATTACTGCTATCACTATTATCAAAACTATCATATTACTTTGCTACTGATCGCGTTGCTGCAGATAATTAATCTCTAGGTGTGGTTGAATTGACAACTCGGCTGCTAATACCTTCAAATATTCTTTGGCTCCCCTTGTGTCGAATCTATAAATATGGGTTGAATACTCTACCCTCGAAAACTATTGCAATCCCATATACTTGTGGGTTATCAGCTCCCAAGTGACACCTAACCATTCTAGGAACACACCACTCTCCAAAAGGTAATAGATGGTGTGTTGACGATGAACTCCTTGCTCTTGTGCTTCAAATGATAGTCTCCCCAACACTCAACTCTCTCACACAGATTTGGATATGGTGGAAAGATGATTTGAGTGGAAAGCAACTTGGGGAAGGCTATAGATCAAGATTCTTGTGGTTGGATTGGAATATCTTGGTCTCAACACATAAGTAGGTGGTTCTCTCTCAGAAAATGAATGCTGGAAGTGTAGGCATGTTTTGATGGCTCTCTCTCTCTAATGGAGAATGGGTGGAGGGGTATATATAGCCTCCACACAAAATCTAACCATTACACACAATTTACCAAACTCGGTGGGACCAAATAGTGAAACTGGGTCAGACCAATATGGTTCAAAATGTGAACGTTAGGATTTTCGGTGGGACTGACGTGATCAACTCGGTGGGACCGATGTGCTAGGCTTAGGGCAAAACTTCATCTCGGTGAGACCGATTTCAGTGATAAGCAAACAGAGACTTGGTCAGGCAAACTCGGTGAGATTGATCGCTCATTTTGGTGAGACCGAAACGTTACGAAAGGGAAACAGAGAGTTTGCATTGCCAACTTGGTGGGACCAATTGCTCATCCCGGTTAGACCGAAATCTTACGAAGGGAACAGAAAGTTTGCAATCCCATCTGGGTGAGACCGAGATCCCTATCGATGAGACCGAATTGATTACGGTTTCTGGCTATGGCTATGTCAAGTGAACTCGGTGGCACCGGATATATCAAATCAGTGGGGCCGAGTTTGACTTTACGTTTAGGACATATGTGGAAATGAGAAAGTGGTTGAGGGCTTTGGATCATATCACTAAGCACTTTGAGCAAGCAAGCCATTAAGCAACACCTCATTTCCTTTTAATATTATTGGTTTTTCTATGGACTCAATGTGATCTTGGATCACTAAAATGAAAATGTAGAGTCTTGAGCTTTTGCCAATATGTGTCCTTAGCATTTTGAGGGGTCCACATCTCTAGTCCATGCCATGCCAATCATTGAACTTTCTAAAATGGTTACCTTGAAATAATATTAGTTCAATGAGCTATATGTTGTTAAGAATTACCAAAACCACCCAAGGATTAGTTGCACTTTCAATCTCCCCCTTTTTGGTAATTGATGACAACATATAGATCAAAGCTCTAATAAATGATAATAAGAATGAAATACATCATCGCTTTGAGAAGTATGTGATAAGCAAGAGCTCCCCCTAAATTTGTGCATTATTTAAAATTTGCTTTTGAATGCAAATGCACAATCGATTAGGATCTGGGTTACTCTTCCATGTCACATACATCTTGGTGGAGCGGGCAAAATGATAGAATATGAAATATGCACTCATCACCAAGACAAAAGTGTGAATGATCATACATAAGAGATAGAGAATATCATCATACAAGCACAAACATTAAAGTATGATATGATCAAGCACATGACCATACAAGTATCTCACACACACAAAATATAGTATCAACCAAACTAGCAAGCAAATAAGTAGCAAGAGAGGCAAAAAGAAGCAAATCACTCTCTCTCTCTCAGCCTATGATCTATACACTTTCTCCCCCTTTAGCATCAAGTTACCAAAAAGCTTCAAAATGCATAGTGCTATGTGGATCTCTAAGCTTGATCTCCGGGAGATCCGGAGTGCGAAGGTGGCATGGAGAGGAGTCCTGCAACGAATGCATCTGAAGAAGACTATGGAGCTGGAGGAGTTTCCACTGGAGGGGCAACTGAAGTTGTGGCTGCAGGAGCTGAAGTTGTAGCCCTAGTATCTGTCACTGACATTACTGCAATCCTATGTCTTCTGGGCACCCTCTGATAAGCATCAGTGGTGGTCTTGTCACTTCTGTCCTCAAGCTCTTCTTGAATCTTCTCCACTGAAGTCTGAATCTTTGTGACCTTGACATCCAAGTCATGAAGTTTTGTCTCAAAGAGCCTCTCAAAGAGCCTCTCAAGGCTCTCTTGATTTTGAGTCAGGGTAACTAGTCCTTTCTCTATTCTCACAGTGGCCTCAAGCAGATAGCTGAGCTGGTCCTGCTTGGTCTTGAGATTGACTGCAGAAGGATCTGGTATCCTTGAAGCTTTCTTAGCATGTGCCTTCTCTCTCTTCTCTTGAGCCTCAACAAAAGTTGGATGAGTAGGATCCATCACAATTGTGTTATCCTTAAAGTTAGGCCTCAAGGGAAGGTGCTCTTTATCCAACAGATATATACCTTTGCCCATCTTGGATTTTATGAGCATACCCACATGATCTCTTCTGATCCGCTGCAGTTCTCTTGATGGTCTCAACAATCAAACTCATCACTTTAAATTTATATGGCACATCAAACATCTGAAGCAAGTTGATGGAGTGGCCTCTGATCATCCTGCGATCTCCAGACTTGGGCAACAAGGTGTGCCTCAATATGGTGTTCATGGTGGCCAATCCAGACAACCAGTAATATACCGAGCCTAGCTTGTGTGTCTCCAAGGCCTTGTCAGATATCTCCTTGTACATATTGGCCATGGAGTTGTGATCTTTCTTGCGCTTGCCATAGATATCCGTATCATCTTCATGCTCTTCAGGGGCATTGATAAGCTTGGCCCACTCAACAACTGTAGACTGGTACCTAGTACCTTCAGTCATCCATATATTCTTCCCATCTGGGTAGAAGTGAGCAGTGGACTAAAACTGCATGATCATCTCATCGTTCCATTTGGTCAATTTCTGACCCACAAAGGTGTCAACTCCATTTAGTCTGAAGCTCTCATGCACTCCAGGCAAATGATCTTCATTGCTGTCAATATATTTCCTATCCACCCATTTCATGTCACACACAATGGGCTTCTTATCCAAGAGGATTGTCTCATAGAAGTCATGTTGTTACTTAGTGTGAAACCTATAATCCACAACAGTTCTTCTTCTCACAACATAGAGGTTTGACTATCTTCACAATCTGAGACCTCCATCCTTCCTTTCCTTCATGTTCTCAGTAACTGGGTGATTGTCATCATGATCAGGAATCTTTGGCTTCAATTTCCTAAGCACTTGGGCTTCTTCTTCTTCTTCTTCTTCTTCTTCCATTTCATGCACTGGGGCCTTGTTCTTCTCAGCAGCAGGGATGTTCCTGGTGCTTCTCTTTGGTGTTGTAGGCTTAGAAGCTTGAGCAGCAGCTTTGGGGGCAGTCTTTGTTGGGGAACGCAGTAATTTTAAAAAAATTCCTACGCACACGCAAGATCCATCTAGGTGATGCATAGCAACGAGAGGGGAGAGTGTTGTCTACGTACCCTCGTAGACCGAAAGCAGAAGCGTTATGACAATGCAGTTGATATAGTCGTACGTCTTCACGATCCGACCGATCCTAGTACCGAAGGTACGGCACCTCCGCGATCTGCACACGTTCAGCTCGGTGACGTCCCGCGAACTCTAGATCCAGCTAAGTGTCGAGGAAGAGTTTTGTCAGCATGACGACATGACGATGGTGATGATGAAGCTACCGGCATAGGGCTTCGCCTAAGCACTACAACGATATGACCGAGGTGGATTATGGTGGAGGGGAGCACCGCACACGGCTAAACAATGTCAACTTGTGTGTCTTTGGGGTTGTAACACCCCGGTGTAATGATGCTACAGTAACCCCTGGGGTTAAGTTAATCTTTTTGCTAAACATGTTCCTGATCATAATTGTCTCCTTTCTCTTTTAAATTCCAGTTGATTTCAAATTCAAATTTTTGTCTGAAATTCAAAATGCTCAGACATGAAAACAAAAATGTTCATCATGTGCAGAATAATCCACAACTACTATTGGTGGTGAACCAACATTTTTGCAAAAAGGTTTGAGTGGCCTAAGCTACTTCAAACAGTGGCCTAAGAAATAAATTAAATGCCTTTTTAATTTATGAAAATGGCAAACTATTTCTAAAGCCTCACAATCTTTTTTTTGGCAGTGCCTAATAATTCTTTGAGATTATTTTGTCCAATGGCATAATCTTTTGCAAAGTCTTTATTGGCTAAAAGAAAAAGAAAAGAAAATGCAAAAGCTGTTTAAAAAAAAGGGAAAAGAAGAGGGGGTGGGAGAGCCCTGGCCTCCCCTTGGGCCTCGGCGACCCACAGCCTCCTGCCCCCCCTGCCCCTGGGCCTAAGGCCGCAGAGACAGGCCCAGCTGGCCGTCGGCCCATCCCAGCCGGCCCACTCCCCCTTTCCTGTCGCTCTTCCCCCTCCTCCTGTTCCTCCGACCGGGCGAGGCAGAGCGCGCCCGTCCCCGCCGGACCCGCCTCGCCGGCATCGCCCGGGCGAGGGGATAAGGCTTGCGCCTCCTCGCCTCCTCGATCCCCGCCTCCACTTGCACCACCCACTCCACCTGCTCTTTCCCCCACCCTGTCTCGCTCGCCCGCCTCTCCCGAGCGCGCTCGCCGCCGTTCTCCGTCGTCACCGCGGCCACAGCCACCGCCTCGCTCCGCCGTCTTGTCGTGAAGCTCCGCCGGGGTCGACTCCGTCGTCTGGTGCCCCCAGGTGGAGCTGGGAAGCACCGCTGACGTCGCACGAGCTCGTCCCCTTCCGCCCTTGCCGCCGGCGAGATCCCTCGAATTCCGGCTTCCCCTGCGCTCCTAACCTACCAAGGGCCATCGGCGTGCCGCTCGGTGAGCTCTCCTACCTTCTCCCTCTCCTTGCCTACTTGGCGCGCCCCCTAGCTGCTTCCCCACGTGCGCCCGAACGCAGCGCCGCGGAGCTCGTCGCCGGCGAGACTCCGGTGACCTTTTGGTCACGGGCTCAAGCCCGTTGGACTCGCCGCACCACGGGGATCCTCCCCAGCCCTTCCTTTCGTTCCGTAGCACGCTGCTTCGCCTTCGCCATCACACGCCCGAAGGTCGTCGCCGCCTTTTCCGTCGCCGGCGATGCTCCGGTCGTCCCCGACGCCAGTCATCGTCACCATCGTGTGCGCGGTGCCGGGCCGCGCCCTTAGGTCCAAGCCGTAGGTCCGGAGGCCCCCTGTAGCGCGGCTCCGGCCAACTCCGGCGAGACGCCGCCGTCGCCTTGGTCGCCGGAGCCCTCCCCGGCGCAGCCACCAACATGGATGCGTGGGCCCCATCACCTGAGTCGCTGACGCTGGGCCCCACGGGACCCTGTTGACTGGTTTGACCAGTCAACATGCTGACTGGGCTTCTCTGTGACACTGACGTGCGGGCCCCACCACGTAATTAGATTAACTAAACCGGTTTTATAAATAAAACTAATTAGTTAACCTAACCAGTCACTGACTGCTGGGGCCCACGCCCCCTAACTAACCCTGTTAGCTTAGTTAAGCCTCTGTTAGACAGAGAGGCTGACAGGTGGGTCCCACCTGTCAGTTTGACTGGTCAGCAGAGCTGACGCAATGCTGACGTCACTACTGGCGCAATAAACCTTTTCTGCTTTTAAAATAATTCAGAAATTGGTTTAAACTTTGAAAATCCGTAACTTTTAAACCGTAACTCCGATGAAAATGTTTTCTATATGAAAGTTGCTCAGAAAAATCCAACGAATCCGAATACGCGGTCCGTTCATCTGTCACATGCCCCTAGCATGCTGAACATGGAACTTTCCCCCTCCGGTCATCTGTCTGACACAGGTCCGGAACCGGGAACACCTTCCCGGTTGATTTCCCCCTTCACCTATAACGTCTAGGACCGCGTTAGAGCACGCTTAGCGCTACGTATCGTCATGTCATGCTTAGTGTTACCTCTGTTTGCTATGTATTTACTGTTTCTTCCCCCTCTTCTCTCCGGTAGACCCCGAGGCCGCTGATGCCCCGGTGATCGACTACGTCGTCGACAACGACCCCTCCTTGCCAGATCAACCAGGCAAGCCCCCCCTTTGATCATCCCGATATCGCCCATTCCATTCTCTCATGCTTGCATTAGATTTTGCTATTGTTATTGTTTGCTCCTATTCTGATGCATAGCCTCCTTTTGTAACCTGCTTATTGTTACCTTACCGGCTTATCCTAAACTGCTTAGTATAGGTTGGTTAGTGATCCATCAGTGACCCCCACCTTGTCCTTGTTGCCCCGCTGTCATCATTGAAGACCCGATCAACGGGATCGAAGACCAGGCCCCGCACCGCACATCACTTTCCCCTTAGTTGCTCGACACTACTGGGTTACTATCGAGTGCCGAGGGTGAGACCTCTACAGCACTTCTGATGTTAACCTGTAGTGTAGCTATTCGGTCGTGGTCATCGAGGGTGATTTCCTCTTTAACCACTTCCGATACGACTCTGTCGTGCAACCCCTCAAGTGTGAACCTCGAGGGTGATTCCTCTACGTTCACCTTGATGATTACATTGAGTGGAACCCACCGAGGGTGATTCCTTGGGTTTTCCTCTTGATGTTTGGACACACGGATACTTGGACTTTACAACTGTTACTTGGAAAGTGATGTGGAGACGGGTTGACCTGGAAGGTGCCCGTGAGATAATTACGAGGCGTGGCCGGGCATTCTTAGCCCTTGCCGCAAGTCCTCGAGACGGGGCAACGGGGTCACCTCTTTCGTGAGTCTCTGCTTGTTACCGCGCGTTCCTAATCCACTACGATTTGGATATTTGATCTGAGGGGCCTCTGGCCTGATAGCACTAACCATCACGTGGGCATAGTATGGGCGTTCTGCGTCGTGTACATCAGCCGAAGCTTAATAGACGTCAGCGACGGAGCGGCGCGCGCCGGGTTGGACTGGTAAGCTCCTGCCTTTTTAGGGAGGTAGCTAGGTCTGCTCACCGGCCGCGTACGCAACGTGCAGGAGTTCCCGGGGAGATGGCCCATGACCCCTGGGGGCATAGGTTTAGTCCGGCGTGCTGACCTCTCTATTAAGCCTAGGTCGGGTTGCGGCGTATTGTTTGGCCGAGGCCGGGCATGACCCTGGAAAGTGTGTCCGGCCGGAGTCAATCGAGCGTGGTGGGTAAGTTGGTGCACCCCTGCAGGGAAGAACTAATCTATGCATAGCCTGTCCTACGGTAACGGACACTTGGAGTTGTATCCCGATCGATACAACTAGAACTGGATACTTGTGATGAGAACTGGATGGTGATGAGGATTTGATTGTGATGATAACTGGATAGTATGGCTCTGGGATTGCTTTCTCGCAGGGAGTCGAGAAAGGATCTCTGGCCGAGGTTGATAACACTACTACCACTTTACTTTATGCTACTCTACTCCCTCTTGTTTGCTGCAAGATGGTGGTTTCCAGAAGATGCTAGTCTTCGATAGGACTAGGCCTTCTCTCTATTCTGGCATTTCTGCAGCCCAGTCCACATATACAGCCTTCCTTTGATAATGTTGCATATGTAGTGTAGATCCTTGCTTGCGAGTACTTTGGATGAGTACTCACGGTTGCTTTGCTCCCCCTTTTCCCCCTTCTTTCTTCTTTCTGGTTGTTGCAACCAGATGGTGGAGTCCAGGAGCCAGATGCCACCTTTGACGACGGCTGCTACCCCGAGGGTGCCTACTACCACGTGACGGACGCCGACGACCAAGAGTAGTTAGGAGGCTCCCAGGCAGGAGGCCTTGCCTTTTCGATCGTTGTTGTTTTGTGCTAGCCTTCTTAAGGCAAACTTGTCTAACTCATGTCTGTCTCAGATATTGTTGCTTCCGCTGACTCGTTTGTTTTCAAGCTGATGTATTCGAGCCCTCGAGGCCCCTGGCTTGTAATATAAAGCTTGTATTATTTTAATTTGTGTCTAGAGTTGTGTTGTGATATCTTCCCGTGAGTCCTTGATCTTGATCGTACACATTTGCGTGTATGATTAGTGTACGATTGAATCGAGGGCGTCACAAGTTGGTATCAGAGCCGACTGCCTGTAGGTAGCCCCCTTTCCAACTCCTTGGCCGAAGTTGAGTCTAGTCACTGAAAACTTTTACTAACATTGGCTGTGTGGCTTACGGGCCCACGTCGCTATTGGGTGGTATTAGCATCTTTTACTCCTCGTCTATACTCTGGGACTCTGAACTCTCTTCTACTCGGGTTAAATGAATTTACTAACATTAGGATCCCGTGACCACATTCACCCCGAAGTTGGATGAAGCCATAGTTATTCCTTAGAATAGCTTTTTGAGTAGTGCACACCCTGTCGTGTTGACTACGGAGTGGAATCCATCGTACCTCCTTCATTATGCATGTTTTCATCATGAATGATCCTTATCTTTGCAAATGCTCAATGCTGAACTACCCCTGTTACATGTTAGCAGGATGGTTAGACCGGCTGGTCGTGGTCATGGTGCCAACGACCCACCACCGCCAGAATTCTATACTGGAATGAGGCAACAGTTTGAGTTGAATCGCCAATTCATGGAAGGAATGATGGCTCAGTTTCCTCGTCCGAACATGAATCAACATCCAACCCGAGTAACTCTGCAGGACTTCATGCGCCTCAACCCATCTATCTACCGCAGCTCAACTCAACCCCTTGATGCTGATGACTGGCTCCGCGACATCACATATGAAATGGAGTCTGCTAGTGTTGCCCCTGCCAGCTATGTCACCTTCGCATCTTTCTTTCTGAAGGGTCCTGCTGCTCAATGGTGGGACAGCCACAGGCGTACCCTACCTGCTGGAACGCTCATCACTTGGCCGGATTTCCAAGCTGCCTTCCGTGCCCGTTTCATTCCTCAGGGAACCATGGACAGGAAGAAGCGAGAGTTCCGCAACCTCACCCAAGGCAACAAGACTGTAGATGCTTATCAACGGGAATTTCTGGACTTGTCACGTTATGCTGAAGAAGACATTGCAACTGATGCTCGTAAGCAAGAGAAGTTTCGTGATGGACTTCACCCTGATATTAAGCTAGCATTGCTCGTTCATGACTTTGCCGACTTCGCCACCTTGGTGAACAAGGCTATTCAGGTTGAGACTGGTCTTCAGGAACACCAGGGATCCCTCAGGCGTAGCCGTGATGCTGGCCCATCTTCGGGCCCGTCAGCGCAGAAGCGTCGGATATGGATTCCCCACAACATGTATCGTCCAACTGCACCTACGCCAAGACAGTCCTATGCTGCACCTCGTCTGCCTCCTCCACCAGAGAGGCAGCCTCTTCGAGTTATACCATCCCAAGCTCCTGCTCCCGATCCCAATGATGGTCTGTGCTTCAGATGTGGCCGCCCCGGCCACCTTGCTAAAGAGTGCACTCAGAAAAAGAGCCAGCTGGCTCTACCTTCAAATGGCCGTAACAATCAGCCCTATAACAACAATGCCAGACCTTATGGTCGTGGGCATGCTAATCATGTTGATCTGAATGAAGCTCAAGACCAGCCTGCCACTGTGATGGGTACTCTTCTCGTTAATTCAGTACCAGCTGCTGTTTTATTCGATACAGGAGCATCGCATTCTTTCGTATCAGAAGATTTTGCATTCATGCATGGCATTAAATACGAAGAGATGCACACTCCACTAGTGGTAAAAACCCCTGCGGGCCAATGCCAAACCTCCATGATTAGCCACAACGTTTCAGTTGAAATCGAAGGGTTGGAATTCTTTGCATCCCCCATTATTCTGAAGTCTTCCAATATTGACCTAATTCTGGGAATGGATTGGTTGAAAGCGCATACGGCCTTCTATCGTTTGTGCCTCTAAAGCCGTTCCATCTCCTACACCCTTCAGATGAGATAGTAAGCTACAATGCTCGTCTGGTTCGAAACGCTGAAGCACGACTTTATGTGCTTGAATGCGTTGAACGCGGCACCTCTTGAGGGAATTGAAAAGATTCCAGTCGTTCGCAACTTCCAAGACGTATTTCCAGAAGAACTTCCAGGAATACCCCCTGCCCGGGCTGTCGAGTTCGTCATCGACTTGAAACCAGGCACCGTTCCTATTGCAAAACGACCCTACAAGATGCCACCTCATGAACTCCTTGAGCTTAAGGAGGAAATCGACAAATCTCTTCACAAGGGTTTCATTCGTCCAAGTTCCTCTGCTTGGGGAGCACCTTCTCTCTTCGTCAAGAAGAAGGACGGTACGAACCGTTTGGTCCAAGACTATCGTCCTATCAACCAAGCTACAATTCAAAACAAATATCCCCTTCCTCGGATCAATGATCTGTATGATCAACTGGCTGGTTCATCGATATTCTCTAAACTCGACTTGAGGTTGGGTTACCACCAGATCCGTGTTCGTGAAGAGGATATTCCAAAGACCGCATTTGTGACTCGTTATGGTTCTTACGAGTACACCGTCATGTCATTCGGTTTAACCAATGCTCCAGCTACATTCTCTCGTCTGATGAACTATATATTCATGGATTACCTCGACAAGTTCGTCGTAGTCTATCTGGATGATATACTGGTATATTCGAAGAATAAAGAAGAACATGCTGAACATCTTCGTCTTGTTCTGGAGAAGCTTCGAGAGCATCAACTTTATGCCAAGTATTCCAAGTGTGAATTCTGGTTACCCGAAGTCACCTACCTTGGTCATGTTATCTCCAAGGATGGTATTGCCGTCAACCCAGAGCGCGTTCAGGCTATTCTTGACTGGACCCCTCCGAAGACTGTCAAGCAAGTCAGAAGCTTTCTCGGACTGGCCAGCTATTGTCGCCGCTTTGTCGAGAACTTCTCCAAGATCGCCAAGCCACTGACTAATCTGCTTCACAAAGGCGTTAAGTTCGATTGGACAGACAAATGTCAGGAAAGTTTCCAGGCACTCAAGGATAAACTGACTTCTGCCCCAGTGCTTGCTCCCCCTGATTCTCGCAAGGACTTTGTCATCTATTGTGACGCTTCACGTCAAGGATTAGGCTGTGTTCTAATGCAAGAGCGCAGGGTGATTGCCTATGCCTCCCGTCAAGTGCGTCCTCACGAAGAAAACTACCCGGTTCATGACCTTGAGCTTGCAGCGGTTATCTTTGCATTGAAGCTATGGCGACAATACCTTCTCGGTAATCGTTGTGAGATCTTCACTGATCATCAGAGTCTGAAGTACCTGTTTACTCAGCCAGATCTGAACCTCCGTCAGCAGCGATGGATGGAAGCTATTGCTGACTACAACTGCGGTATATCTTATACACCTGGCAAGGCTAATGTAATGGCCGATGCCCTAAGCCGAAAGTCTTATTGCAATAATCACCAGGTCTACAAAGCTCAACCCCGCCTTTATGAAGAGCTATGCAAGCTGAACCTTCAACTAGTTCCACAGGGTTCTCTGAATAACCTTGTTTTGGAACCAACTCTTCTGAAAGCAATCAAGTCTGCTCAAGCCAAAGATGCTCATGTTGATCTGATGAAAAAGGATCTTGCCTTAGAGAAATCCAGAGATTTCTCACTTGGTGAAGATGGAACCTTATACTTCAGAGATCGCATTGTCGTACCCCGGTTCGAGCTTATGACAGAGAAGGTGATGAAAGAAGCGCATGACACCCCTCTCTCTATTCATCCGGGAAGTACCAAGATGTATCTTGACATCCGTCAGAAGTACTGGTGGTCTAAGATGAAGCAAGACATTGCTCGATATATTGAAGAATGTGACGTTTGTCGTCGCGTCAAAGCAGAACATCAAAAACCGGCTGGACTTCTACAACCGCTTCCGATTCCTGAATGGAAGTGGGATAAGATCCAAATGGACTTCGTCACTGGCCTTCCCAAGTCTCAGAAAGGTAACGATGCTATCTTTGTCGTCATCGACCAATTCTCGAAGGTTGCTCACTTTCTGCCAGTCAAGGAGACTATCACTGCTAGTCAATTGGCAACCTTGTATATCTCCCGAATTGTGTCACTCCACGGCATTCCGAAGGAGATCAGTTCAGACCGCGGCAGTATTTTCACTTCTAAGTTCTGGGATAGTTTCCAAGAGGCAATGGGAACTCATATTACCTGGAGCACTGCTTATCATCCCCAATCCCAAGGCCAAGTCGAGCGAGTCAATCAAATTCTTGAAGACATGCTTCGAGCTTGTGTTATTTCTTTCGGCAAGAAGTGGGAAGAATCTCTCCCTTATGCGGAGTTCTCTTATAACAACAGCTATCAAGCCAGCTTGAAGATGGCACCCTTTGAAGTGCTTTATGGACGTAAGTGCCGAACCCCTCTGAATTGGTCAGAAACTGGGGAACGAGCACTCATTGGTCCGGACATTATTCAACAAGCTGAAGAGCAGGTTCGCATTGTCCGGGATAATCTCAAGGCGGCCCAATCCCGCCAGAAGAGCAACTATGACCGGAAACACTGGGGTTCAACTTATCAACCTGGTGAACAAGCTTATCTGCGTGTCACTCCTTTGAGAGGCACTCATCGGTTCGGAGTCAAGGGAAAGTTAGCTCCTCGCTACATTGGTCCCTTCCGTATTCTCGCCCGTCGTGGACTGGTGGCTTATCAACTGGAGTTGCCACCTCAGTTCTCTCACGTTCATGACGTCTTCCATGTGTCGCAACTTCGTCGATGCTTCAAGGATCCGGAACGTGAAGTGGATCCGGAATTGATTGAAATTCAAGATGATCTCACATACAAGGAGCATCCGATCTGCATTCTTGAAGAAGCTGAACGTCGAACCCGCCAGAAGGTTACTAAGTTCCTCAAGGTGCAATGGTCGAATCATACTAAAGAGGAAGCCACTTGGGAACGCGAAGATAACCTCCGGGCTGAATACCCCGATCTTTTCCCTTCTACCTCTTAATTCTCGGGACGAGAATTTCTTTTAGAGGAGGAGAGTTGTAACACCCCGGTGTAATGATGCTACAGTAACCCCTGGGGTTAAGTTAATATTTTTGCTAAACATGTTCCTGATCATAATTGTCTCCTTTCTCTTTTAAATTCCAGTTGAATTCAAATTCAAATTTTGTCTGAAATTCAAAATGCTCAGACATGAAAACAAAAATGTTCATCATGTGCAGAATAATCCACAACTACTATTGGTGGTGAACCAACATTTTTGCAAAAAGGTTTGAGTGGCCTAAGCTACTTCAAACAGTGGCCTAAGAAATAAATTAAATGCCTTTTTAATTTATGAAAATGGCAAACTATTTCTAAAGCCTCACAATCTTTTTTTTGGCAGTGCCTAATAATTCTTTGAGATTATTTTGTCCAATGGCATAATCTTTTGCAAAGTCTTTATTGGCTAAAAGAAAAAGAAAAGAAAATGCAAAAGCTGTTTAAAAAAAAGGGAAAAGAAGAGGGGGTGGGAGAGCCCTGGCCTCCCCTTGGGCCTCGGCGACCCACAGCCCCCTGCCCCCCCTGCCCCTGGGCCTAAGGCCGCAGAGACAGGCCCAGCTGGCCGTCGGCCCATCCCAGCCGGCCCACTCCCCCTTTCCTGTCGCTCTCCCCCTCCTCCTGTTCCTCCGACCGGGCGAGGCAGAGCGCGCCCGTCCCCGCCGGACCCGCCTCGCCGGCATCGCCCGAGCGAGGGATAAGGCTTGCGCCTCCTCGCCTCCTCGATCCCCGCCTCCACTTGCACCACCCACTCCACCTGCTCTTTCCCCCACCCTGTCTCGCTCGCCCGCCTCTCCCGAGCGCGCTCGCCGCCGTTCTCCGTCGTCACCGCGGCCACAGCCACCGCCTCGCTCCGCCGTCTTGTCGTGAAGCTCCGCCGGGGTCGACTCCGTCGTCTGGTGCCCCCAGGTGGAGCTGGGAAGCACCGCTGACGTCGCACGAGCTCGTCCCCTTCCGCCCTTGTCGCCGGCGAGATCCCTCGAATTCCGGCTTCCCCTGCGCTCCTAAACTACCAAGGGCCATCGGCGTGCCGCTCGGTGAGCTCTCCTACCTTCTCCCTCTCCTTGCCTACTTGGCGCGCCCCCTAGCTGCTTCCCCACGTGCGCCCGAACGCAGCGCCGCGGAGCTCGTCGCCGGCGAGACTCCGGTGACCTTTTGGTCACGGGCTCAAGCCCGTTGGACTCGCCGCACCACGGGGATCCTCCCCAGCCCTTCCTTTCGTTCCGTAGCACGCTGCTTCGCCTTCGCCATCACACGCCCGAAGGTCGTCGCCGCCTTTTCCGTCGCCGGCGATGCTCCGGTCGTCCCCGACGCCAGTCATCGTCACCATCGTGTGCGCGGTGCCGGGCCGCGCCCTTAGGTCCAAGCCGTAGGTCCGGAGGCCCCCTGTAGCGCGGCTCCGGCCAACTCCGGCGAGGCGCCGCCGTCGCCTTGGTCGCCGGAGCCCTCCCCGGCGCAGCCACCAACATGGATGCGTGGGCCCCATCACCTGAGTCACTGACGCTGGGCCCCACGGGACCCTGTTGACTGGTTTGACCAGTCAACATGCTGACTGGGCTTCTCTGTGACACTGACGTGCGGGCCCCACCACGTAATTAGATTAACTAAACCGGTTTTATAAATAAAACTAATTAGTTAACCTAACCAGTCACTGACTGCTGGGGCCCACGCCCCCTAACTAACCCTGTTAGCTTAGTTAAGCCTCTGTTAGACAGAGAGGCTGACAGGTGGGTCCCACCTGTCAGTTTGACTGGTCAGCAGAGCTGACGCAATGCTGACGTCACTACTGGCGCAATAAACCTTTTCTGCTTTTAAAATAATTCAGAAATTGGTTTAAACTTTGAAAATCCGTAACTTTTAAACCGTAACTCCGATGAAAATGTTTTCTATATGAAAGTTGCTCAGAAAAATCCAACGAATCCGAATACGCGGTCCGTTCATCTGTCACATGCCCCTAGCATGCTGAACATGGAACTTTCCCCCTCCGGTCATCTGTCTGACACAGGTCCGGAACCGGGAACACCTTCCCGGTTGATTTCCCCCTTCACCTATAACGTCTAGGACCGCGTTAGAGCACGCTTAGCGCTACGTATCGTCATGTCATGCTTAGTGTTACCTCTGTTTGCTATGTATTTACTGTTTCTTCCCCCTCTTCTCTCCGGTAGACCCCGAGGCCGCTGATGCCCCGGTGATCGACTACGTCGTCGACAACGACCCCTCCTTGCCAGATCAACCAGGCAAGCCCCCCCTTTGATCATCCCGATATCGCCCATTCCATTCTCTCATGCTTGCATTAGATTTTGCTATTGTTATTGTTTGCTCCTATTCTGATGCATAGCCTTCCTTTTGTAACCTGCTTATTGTTACCTTACTGCTTATCCTAAACTGCTTAGTATAGGTTGGTTAGTGATCCATCAGTGACCCCCGCCTTGTCCCGACTGCCCCGCTGGATAATCAGAAGACCCGATCAACGGGATCGAAGACCAGGCCCCGACACCGCACATCACTTTCCCCTTAGTTGCTCGACACTACTGGGTTACTATCGAGTGCCGAGGGTGAGACCTCTACAGCACTTCTGATGTTAACCTGTAGTGTAGCTATTCGGTCGTGGTCATCGAGGGTGATTTCCTCTTTAACCACTTCCGATACGACTCTGTCGTGCAACCCCTCAAGTGTGAACCTCGAGGGTGATTCCTCTACGTTCACCTTGATGATTACATTGAGTGGAACCCACCGAGGGTGATTCCTTGGGTTTTCCTCTTGATGTTTGGACACACGGATACTTGGACTTTACAACTGTTACTTGGAAAGTGATGTGGAGACGGGTTGACCTGGAAGGTGCCCGTGAGATAATTACGAGGCGTGGTCGGGCATTCTTAGCCCTTGCCGCAAGTCCTCGAGACGGGGCAACGGGGTCACCTCTTTCGTGAGTCTCTGCTTGTTACCGCGCGTTCCTAATCCACTACGATTTGGATATTTGATCCGAGGGGCCTCTGGCCTGATAGCACTAACCATCACGTGGGCATAGTATGGGCGTTCTGCGTCGTGTACATCAGCCGAAGCTTAATAGACGTCAGCGACGGAGCGGCGCGCGCCGGGTTGGACTGGTAAGCTCCTGCCTTTTTAGGGAGGTAGCTAGGTCTGCTCACCGGCCGCGTTCGCAACGTGCAGGAGTTTCCGGGGAGATGGCCCATGACCCCTGGGGGCATAGGTTTAGTCCGGCGTGCTGACCTCTCTATTAAGTCTAGGTCGGGTTGCGGCGTATTGTTTGGCCGAGGCCGGGCATGACCCTGGAAAGTGTGTCCGGCCGGAGTCAATCGAGCGTGGTGGGTAAGTTGGTGCACCCCTGCAGGGAAGAACTAATCTATGCATAGCCTGTCCTACGGTAACGGACACTTGGAGTTGTATCCCGATCGATACAACTAGAACTGGATACTTGTGATGAGAACTGGATGGTGATGAGGATTTGATTGTGATGATAACTGGATAGTATGGCTCTGGGATTGCTTTCTCGCAGGGAGTCGAGAAAGGATCTCTGGCCGAGGTTGATAACACTACTACCACTTTACTTTATGCTACTCTACTCCCTCTTGTTTGCTGCAAGATGGTGGTTTCCAGAAGATGCTAGTCTTCGATAGGACTAGGCCTTCTCCCTATTCTGGCATTTCTGCAGCCCAGCCCACTTATACAGCCTTCCTTTGATAATGTTGCATATGTAGTGTAGATCCTTGCTTGCGAGTACTTTGGATGAGTACTCACGGTTGCTTTGCTCCCCCTTTTCCCCCTTCTTTCTTCTTTCGGGTTGTTGCAACCAGATGGTGGAGTCCAGGAGCCAGATGCCACCTTTGACGACGGCTGCTACCCCGAGGGTGCCTACTACCACGTGACGGACGCCGACGACCGGGAGTAGTTAGGAGGCTCCCAGGCAGGAGGCCTTGCCTTTTCGATCGTTGTTGTTTTGTGCTAGCCTTCTTAAGGCAAACTTGTCTAACTCATGTCTGTTCTCAGATTTTGTTGCTTCCGCTGACTCTTGTGTTTTCGAGCTTATGTATTCGAGCCCTCGAGGCCCCTGGCTTGTAATATAAAGCTTGTATTATTTTAATTTGTGTCTAGAGTTGTGTTGTGATATCTTCCCGTGAGTCCTTGATCTTGATCGTACACATTTGCGTGTATGATTAGTGTACGATTGAATCGAGGGCGTCACAGGGGTGCCCCCGTCCCCCGTATATAAAGGAGTGGAGGAGGGGGAGGGGCCAGCCCTCTATGGCGCGCCCAAGGGAGTCCTACTCCCACCGGGAGTAGGATTCCCCCCTTCCCTAGTTGGATTAGGAGAGGAAGGAAGGGGAGAGAGGGGGAAATGAAAGGGGGGGGCGGCCCCCCTTCCCTAGGATCCCTTCTCCTCTCTCCCACTATGGCCCAATAAGGCCCATATACTTCCCGAGGGGTTCCGGTAACCTCCCGGTACTCCGGTATATTCCCGAACTCACCCAGAACCATTCCGATGTCCAAACATAGGCTTCCAATATATCGATCTTTATGTCCCGACCATTTCGAGACTCCTCGTCATGCCCGTGATCACATCCGATACTCCGAACAACCTTCGGTACATCAAAACACATAAACTCATAATATCAATCGTCACCGAACGTTAAGCGTGCAGACCCTACGTGTTCGAGAACTATGTAGACATGACCGAGACTCATCTCCAGTCAATAACCAATAACGATACCTGGATGCTCATATTGGTTCCTACATATTCTACGAAGATCTCTATCGGTCAAACCGCATAACAACATACGTTGTTCCCTTTGTCATCGGTATGTTACTTGCCCGAGATTCGATCGTCGGTATCTCAATACCTAGTTCAATATTGTTACCGGCAAGTCTCTTTACTCGTTCCGTAATGCATCATCCCGTAACTAACTCATTAGTCACATTACTTGCAAGGCTTATAGTGATGTGCATTACCGAGAGGGCCCAGAGATACCTCTCCGATACACGGAGTGACAAATCCTAATCTTGATCTATGCCAAATCAACAAACACCATCGGAGACACATGTAGAGCATCTTTATAGTCACCCAGTTATGTTGTGAAGTTTGATAGCACACTAAGTGTTCCTCCGATATTCGGGAGTTGCATAATCTCATAGTCATAGGAACATGTATAAGTTATGAAGAAAGCAATAGCAATAAACTAAACAATCATAGTGATAAGCTAACGGATGGGTCAAGTCAATGACATCATTCTCTAATGATGTGATCCCGTTCATCAAATGACAAGTCTTTGTCCATGGCTAGGAAACTTAACCATCTTTGATTAACGAGCTAGTTAAGTAGAGGCATACTAGTGACACTCTGTTTGTCTATGTATTCACACGTGTACTAAGTTTCCGGTTAATGCAATTCTAGCATGAATAGTAAAAATTTATCATGATATAAGGAAATATAAATAACAACTTCATTATTGCCTCTTGGGCATATTTCCTTCAGTCTCCCACTTGCACTAGAGTTAATAATCTAGTTCACATCGTTATGTGATTTAACACCAATAGTTCACATCTTTATTAGTTCACGTCTCCATGTGACTAATACCCAAAGGGTTTACTAGAGTCAATAATATAGTTCACATCGCTATGTGATCAACACCCAAAGAATGATCATGTTTTTCTTGTGAGAGAAGTTTAGTCAACGGGTCTGCCACATTTAGATCTGTATGTATTTTGCAAATTTTCTATGTCTACAATGCTCTGCACGGAGCTACTCTAGCTAATCGCTCCCACTTTCAATATGTATCCAGATTGAGACTTAGAGCCATCAGGATTAGTGTCAAAGCTTGCATCGACGTAACCCTTTACGACGAACTTTTTGTCACCTCCATCACCGAGAAACATGTCCTTATTCCACTAAGGATAATTTTGAATGCTGTCTAGTGATCCACTCCTGGATCACTATCATACCCTCTTTCCAAACTCATGGTGAGGTACACAATAGGTCTGGTACACAACATAGCATACTTTATAGATCCTATGATTGAGGCATAGGGAATGCCTTTTCATTCTTTTTCTATTTTCTGCCGTGGTTGGGTTTTGAGTCTTTACTCAACTTCACACCTTGCAACACAGGCAAGAACACCTTCTTTGACTTTTCTATTTTGAACTACTTCAAAATCTTGTCAATGTATGTACTCATTGAAAAAACTTATCAAGCATCTTGATCTATCTCTATAGATCTTGATGCTCAATATGTAAGCAGCTTCACTGAGGTCTTCCTTTGAAAAACTCCTTTCAAATACTCATTTATGCTTTCCAAAAAATTCTACATTATTTCCGATCAACAATATGTCATTCACATATACTTATCAGAAATGTTGTAGTGCTCCCACTCAATTTCTTCTAAACACAGGCTTCACCTCAAGTCTGTATAAAACTATATGCTTTGATCAACTCGTCAAAGCGTATATTCCAACTCTGAGATGCTTGCACCAGTCTATAGATGGATCGCTAGAGCTTGCACACTTTGTTAGCACCTTTAGGATTGACAAAACCTTCTTGTTGTATCATATACTGTTGGAAATATGCCCTAGAGGCAATAATAAATTGATTATTATTATATTTCCTTGTTCATGATAATCGTTTATTATCCATGCTATAATTGTGTTGATAGGAAACTCAGATACATGTGTGGATACATAGACAACACCATGTCCCTATTAAGCCTCTAGTTGACTAGCTTGTTGATCAATAGATGGTTACGGTTTCCTGACCATGGACATTGGATGTCATTGATAACGGGATCACATCATTGGGAGAATGATGTGATGGACAAGACCCAATCCTAAGCATAGCACTAGATCGTGTAGTTCGTATGCTAAAGCTTTTCTAATGTCAAGTATCATTTCCTTAGACCATGAGATTGTGCAACTCCCGGATACCGTAGGAGTGCTTTGGGTGTGCCAAACATCACAACGTAACTGGGTGGCTATAAAGGTACGCTACGGGTATCTCCGAAAGTGTCTGTTGGGTTGGCACGAATCGAGACTGGGATTTGTCACTCCGTGTGACGGAGAGGTATCTCTGGGCCCACTCGGTAGGACATCATCATAATGTGCACAATGTGATCAAGGAGTTGATCATGGGATGATGTGTTACGAAACGAGTAAAGAGACTTGCCGGTAATGAGATTGAACAAGGTATCAGGATACCGACGATCGAATCTCGGGCAAGTATCGTACCGCTAGACAAAGGGAATTGTATACGGGATTGATTAGGTCCTTGACATCGTGGTTCATCCGATGAGATCATCGTGAAACATGTGGGAGCCAACATGGGTATCCAGATCCCGCTGTTGGTTATTGACCAGAGAACGTCTCGGTCATGTCTGCATGTCTCCCAAACCCGTTGGGTCTACACACTTAAGGTTCGATGACGCTAGGGTTATAAAGGAAGTTTGTATGTGGTTACCAAATGTTGTTCGGAGTCCCGGATGAGATCCCGGACGTCACGAGGAGTTCCGGAATGGTGAGACCCGGATGTGATCCCTCCTCCCTCTCCCTATATATAGTGAGGCCTAGGGGCTGCCCATAACACGCGATCTAATCTCTGCCTATTGGTGCAGCCCTCCCTCTCTTTCTCCTCATATCCCGTGGTGCTTGGCGAAGCCCTGCAGGATTGCCACGCTCCTCCACCACCACCACGCCGTTGTGCTGCTGCTGGATGGAGTCTTCCTCAACCTCTCCCTCTCTCCTTGCTGGATCAAGGCGTGGGAGACATCATCGGGCTGTACGTGTGTTGAACGCGGAGGTGCCGTCCGTTCGGCACTAGGATCTCCGGTGATTTGGATCACGACGGGTACGACTCCATCAACCCCGTTCTCTTGAACACTTCCGCTTAGCGATCTACAAGGGTATGTAGATGCACTCTCCTTCCCCTCTCTGCTGGTCTCTCCATAGATAGATCTTGGTGACACGTAGGAAAATTTTGAATTTCTGCTAAGTTACCCAACAGTGGCATCATGAGCTAGGTCTATGCGTAGTTTCTATGCACGAGTAGAACACAAAGTAGTTGTGGGCGTTGATTTTGTTCAATATGCTTGCCGTTACTAGTCTTATCTTGATTCGGCGGCATCGTGGGATGAAGCGGCCCGGACCAACCTTACACGTATGCTTACGTGAGACCGGTTCCACCGACTGACATACACTAGTTGCATTAGGTGGCTGGCGGGTGTCTGTCTCTCCCACTTTAGTCGGATCGGATTCGATGAAAAGGGTCCTTATGAAGGGTAAATAGCAATTGGAATATCACGTTGTGGTTTTTGCGTAGGTAAGAAACGTTCTTGCTAGAAACCCATAGCAGCCACGTAAAACATGCAAACAACAATTAGAGGACGTCTAACTTGTTTTTGCAGGGTATGCTATGTGATGTGATATGGACAAAAGGATGTGATGAATGATATATGTGATGTATGAGATTGATCATGTTCTTGTAATAGGAATCACGACTTGCATGTCGATGAGTATGACAACCGGCAGGAGCCATAGGAGTTGTCTTGATTTATTTATGACCTGCGTGTCAACATAAACGTCATGTAATTACTTTACTTTATTGCTAACCGTTAGCTGTAGTAGTAGAAGTAATAGATGACGTGACAACTTCATGGAGACACAATGATGGAGATCATGATGATGGAGATCATGGTGTCATGCCGGTGACAAGATGATCATGGAGCCCCAAGATGGAGATCAAAGGAGCTATATGATATTGGCCATATCATGTCACTACTATTTGATTGCATGTGATGTTTATCATGTTTATGCATCTTGTTTACTTAGAACGACGGTAGTAAATAAGATGATCCCTCATAATAATTTCAAGAAAGTGTTCCCCCTAACTGTGCACCATTGCGACAGTTTGTTGTTTCAAAGCACCACGTGATGATCGGGTGTTTGATTCAGATGTTCACATACAACGGGTGTAAGACAGATTTACACATGCAAACACTTAGGTTGACTTGACGAGCCTAGCATGTGTACAGACATGGCCTCGGAACACAGAAGACCGAAAGGTCGAGCATGAGTCGTATGGTAGATACGATCAACATGAAGATGTTCACCGATGTTGACTAGTCCGTCTCACGTGATGATCGGACACGGCCTAGTTGACTCGAATCATGTAATCACTTAGATGACTAGAGGGATGTCTATCTGAGTGGGAGTTCATAAGATGAACTTAATTATCCTGAACATAGTCAAAAGATCTTTGCAAATTATGTCGTAGCTCACGCTTCAGTTCTACTGTTTAGATATGTTCCTAGAGAAAATTTAGTTGAAAGTTGATAGTAGCAATTATGCGGACTAGGTCCGTAAACTGAGGATTGTCCTCATTGCTTCATAGAAGGCTTATGTCCTTAATGCACCGCTTAGTGTGCTGAACCTCGAACGTTGTCTGTGGATGTTGCGAACATCTGACATACACATTTTGATAACTACGTGATAGTTCAGTTAAACGGTTTAGAGTTGAGGCACCGAAGACGTTTCATACGTCACGAAACATATGAGATGTTTCGAGGGCTGAAATTGGGATTTCAGGCTCGTGCCCACGTCAAGAGGTATAAGACCTCCGACGATTTTCTTAGCCTGCAAACTAAGGAGAAAAGCTCAATTGTTGTGCTTGTGCTCAGATTGTCTGAGTACAACAATCGCTTGAATCGAGTGGGAGTTGATCTTCCAGATGAAATAGTGATGGTTCTCCGAAGTCATTACAACCAAGCTGCTAGAGCTTCATGATGAACTATGATATATCAGGGACATATATGATGATCCTTGAGATATTCGCGATGTTTGACACCACAAAAGTAGAAATCAAGAAGGAGCATCAATTGTTGATGGTTGGTGAACCACTAGTTTCAAGAAGGGCAAGGGCAAGAAGGGATACTTCATGAAACGGCAATTCAGCTGCTGCTCTAGTGAAGAAACCCAAGGTTGAACCCAAACCTGAGACTAAGTGCTTCTGTAATAAGGGGAACAGCCACTGGAGCAGAATTACCCTAGATACTTGGTAGATGAGAAGGCTGGCAAGGTCGATAGAAGTATATTGGATATACATTGTGTTGATGTGTACTTTACTAGTACTCCCAGTAGCACCAGGGTATTAGATACCGGTTTGGTTGCTAAGTGTTAGTAACTCAAAATAAAAGCTACGGAATAAACGGAGACTAGCTAAAGGTGAGCTGACGATATGTGTTGGAAGTGTTTCCAATGTTGATATGATCAAGCATCGCACGCTCCCTCTACCACCGAGATTGGTATTAAAACCTAAATAATTGTTATTTGGTGTTAGCGTTGAGCATAGACATGACTGGATTATGTCTATCGCGATACGGTTATTCATTTAAGGAGAATAATGGTTACTCTGTTTATTTGAATAATACCTTCAATGGTCTTGCACCTAAAACGAATGGTTTATTGAATCTCGATCGTAGTGATACACATGTTCATGCCAAAAGATAGTAATGATAGTACCACCTACTTGTGGCACTGCCACTTAAGTCATATTGGTATAAAACGCATGAAGAAGCTCCATGTTGATGGATCTTTGGGCTCACTCATTTTTGAAAAGTTTGAGACATGCGAACCATGTCTATTGGTGTATATGCATGAAGAAACTCCATGCAAATGGACCGTTTGAACTCACTTGATCTTGAATCACTTGAGACATGCAAATCATACCACATGGGCAAGATGACTGAAATCCTCGATTTCAGTAAAATGGAACTAGAAAGCAACTTGTTGGAAGAAATACATTTTGATGTGTGCAGTCCAATGAGTGTTGAGGCGTGTAGTGGATATCGTTATGTTCTTACTTCACAGATGATTTGAGTAGATGTTGAGTACATTTACTTGATAAATCACGAGTCTGAATTATTGAAAGGTTCAAGTAATTTTAGGGTGAAGTTGAAAGATCGTCGTGACAAGAGGATAAAATATCTATGATATGATCATAGAGATGAATATCTGAATTACGAGTTTGGCACAGAATTAAGACATTGTGGAAATTGTTTCACAAGTAATACAGCCTGGAACACCATAGTGTGATGGTGTGTCCGAACATCATAACTGCACCCTATTGGATATGATGCATACCATGATGTCTCTTATCGAATTACCACGATAGTTTATGGGTTAGGCATTAGAGACAACCACATTCACTTTAAATAGGGCACCACGTAATTCCGATGATATGACACCGTATGAACTATGGTTTAGAGAAACCTAAGCTGTCATTTCTTAAAAGTTTGGGGCTGCGACGCTTATGTGGAAAAGTTTCAGGCTGATAAACTCGAACCCAAAGCGGATAAATGCATCTTCATAGGACACCCAAAATAGTTGGGTATACCTTCTATCTCAGATCCGAAAGCAATAAGGGATTGTTTCTAGAATCGGGTCCTTTCTCGAGGAAAAGTTTCTCTCGAAAGAATTGAGTGGGAGGATGGTGGAGACTTGATGAGGTTATTGAACCGTCACTACAACTGTTGTGTAGCAGGGCACAGGAAGTTGTTCCTGTGGCACCTACACCAATTGAAGTAGAAGCTTATGATAGTGATCATGAAACTTCGGATCAAGTCACTAACAAACCTCGTGGGATGACAAGGATGTGTACTACTTCAGAGTGGTGCGTAATCCTGTCTTGGAAGTCATGTTGCTAGACAACAATGAACCTACGAGCTTTGGAGAAGCGATGGTGGGCCCGGATTCCGATAAATGGCTCGAGGCCATAAAATCCGAGAGAGGATCCATGTATGAAAACAAAGTGTAGACTTTGGAAGAACTACTTGATGGTCGTAAGGCTGTTGAGTACAGATGGATTTTAAAAGGAAGACGGACAATGATGGTAAATGTCACCATTAAGAAAGCTCGACTTGTCGTTAAGATGTTTCCCGACAAGTTCAAGGAGTTGACTACGATGAGACTTTCTCACTCGTAGCGATGCTAAGAGTCTGTTGGAATTATATTAGCGATTACTGCATTATTTATGAAATCTTGCAGATAGGATGTCGAAACATTGTTTCCTTGACGATTTTCTTGAGGAAAGGTTGTATGTGATACAACCGGAAGGTTTTGTCAATCCTGAAAGATGCTAATAAGTATGCAAAGCTCCAGTAATCCTTCTAAGGACTGGAGTAAGCATCTCGGAGTTGGAATGTATGCTTTGATGAGATGATCAAAGTTTTTGGGTGTATACAAAGTTTATGAGAAACTTGTATTTCCAAAGAAGTGAGTGGGAGCACTATAGAATTTCTGATGAATATATGTTGTTGACATATCGTAGATCAGAAATGACATAGAATTTCTGGAAAGCATATAGGGTTATTTGGAAAGTGTTTTTCAATGGAAAGCCTGGATTAAGCTACTTAAACGTTGAGCATCAAGATCTATAAGGATAGATCAAAACGCTTAATGGTACTTTCAAATGAGCACATACCTTGACATGATCTTGAAGGTGTTCAAGATGGATCAGTCAAAGAAGGAGTTCTTGCCTGAGTAGTAAGGTATGAAGTTAAGACTTAAAGCTCGACCACGGCAGAATAGAGAGAAAGGACGAAGGTCGTCCCCTATGCTTAGACATAGGCTCTATAGTATGCTATGCTGTGTACTGCACCTGTAGTGTGCCTTGCCATGAGTCAGTCAAGGGGTACAAGAGTGATCCAAGAATGGATCACAAGACAGCGGTCAAAGTTATCCTTAGTAACTAGTGGACTAAGGAATTTTCTCGATTATGGAGGTGGTAAAAGAGTTCGTCGTAAAGGGTTACGTCGATGCAAGCTTAACACCTATCCGGATAGCTCTGAGTAGAGATACCGGATACGTATAATGGAGCAACAATTTAGAATAGCTCCAAGTAGAACAGTTATTTGGAATGGCTCCAAATGTAGCGTAGTAGCTGCATCTAGGAGATGACATAGAGATTTGTAAAGCACACACGGATCTGAAAGGTTCAGACCCGTTGACTATAACCTCTCTCACAAGCAACATGATCAAACCTAGAACTCATTGAGTGTTAATCACATAGTGATGTGAACTAGACTACTGACTCTAGTAAACTCTTTGGGTGTTAGTCACATGGGGATGTGACCTTGAGTGTTAATCACATATCGATGTGAACTAGATTATTGACTCTAGTGCAAGTGCGAGACTGTTGGAAATATGCCCTAGAGGCAATAATAAATTGATTATTATTATATTTCCTTGTTCATGATAATCGTTTATTATCCATGATATAATTGTGTTGATAGGAAACTTAGATACATGTGTGGATACATAGACAACACCATGTCCCTAGTAAGCCTCTAGTTGACTAGCTCGTTGATCAATAGATGGTTATGGTTTCCTGACCATGGACATTGGATGTCATTCATAACGGGATCACATCATTGGGAGAATGATGTGATGGACAAGACCCAATCCTAAGCATAGCACTAGATCGTGTAGTTCGTATGCTAAAGCTTTTCTAATGTCAAGTATCATTTCCTTAGACCATGAGATTGTGCAACTCCCGGATACCGTAGGAGTGCTTTGGGTGTGCCAAACGTCACAACGTAACTGGGTGGCTATAAAGGTACGCTACGGGTATCTCCGAAAGTGTCTGTTGGGTTGGCACGAATCAAGACTGGGATTTGTCACTCCGTGTGACGGAGAGGTATCTCTGGGCCCACTCGGTAGGACATCATCATAATGTGCACAATGTGATAAAGGAGTTGATCACGGGATGATGTGTTACGGAACGAGTAAAGGGACTTGCCGGTAATGAGATTGAACAAGGTATCGGGATACCGACGATCGAATCTCGGGCAAGTATCGTACCGGTAGACAAAGGGAATTGTATACAGGATTGATTAAGTCCTTGACATCGTGGTTCATCCGATGAGATCATCGTGAAACATATGGGAGCCAACATGGGTATCCAGATCCCGCTGTTGGTTATTGACCGGAGAACGTCTCGGTCATGTGTGCATGTCTCCCGAACCCGTAGGGTCTACACACTTAAGGTTCGATGACGCTAGGGTTATAAAGGAAGTTTGTATGTGGTTACCAAATGTTGTTCGGAGTCCCGGATGAGATCTCGGACGTCACGAGGAGTTCCGGAATGGTCCGAAGGTAAAGATTTATATACGGGAAGTCCTATTTTGGTCACCGGAAAGGTTTCGGGGTTTGTCGGTAATGTACCGGGACCACCGGGAGGGTCCCGGTGGTCCACCAAGTGGGGCCACCAACCCCGGAGGCTTATGTGGGCTAAGTGTGGGAGGGACCAGCCCCAGGTGGGCTGGTGAGCCCCCCCACAAGGGCCCAAGGCACCTAAGAGGTGGAAAGGGGGCAAACCCTAAAGGGGTATGGGCCTTAGGGCCCATCTTGGTGCGCCTCCCTCTCCCCTCCCCTCTTGGCCGCCTCCCCTTTCCCATCTAGGGCTGCCGCCCCCCCTAGGGGTGGGAACCCTAGAGGGGGCACACCCTCCTCCCTCTCCCCTATATATAGTGAGGCCTAGGGGCTGCCCATAACACGCGATCTGATCTCTGCCTATTGGTGCAGCCCTCCCTCTCTTTCTCCTCATATCCCGTGGTGCTTGGCGAAGCCCTGCAGGATTGCCACGCTCCTCCACCACCACCACGCTGTTGTGCTGCTGCTGGATGGAGTCTTCCTCAACCTCTCCCTCTCTCCTTGCTGGATCAAGGCGTGGGAGACATCGTCGGGCTGTACGTGTGTTGAACGCGGAGGTGTCGTCCTTTCGGCACTAGGATCTCCGGTGATTTGGATCACGACGAGTACGACTCCATCAACCCCATTCTCTTGAACGCTTCCTCTTAGCAATCTACAAGGGTATGTATATGCACTCTCCTTCCCCTCGTTGCTGGTCTCTCCATAGATAGATCTTGGTGACACGTAGGAAAATTTTGAATTTCTGCTAAGTTACCCAACATATACAACTCTTCTTAAAGAAATCCATTAAGGAATGCAGTTTTGACATCCATTTGCCAGATTTCATAAAATGTGGCAATGGCTAACATGATTCGGACAAACTCAAGCAACGCTATGAGTGAGAAAATCTCATCGTAGTCAACACCTCGAACTTGTCAAAACCTTTTACGACAATTCGAGCTTTGTAGATAGTAACACTACTATCAGCGTTTGTCTTCCTCTTGAAGATCCATTTATTCTCAATGGTTTGCTGATCATCGGGCTAGTCCACCAAAGTCCACACTTTGTTCTCATACATGGATTCTATCTCAGATTTCATGGCCTCAAGCCATCTGTCCGAATCTAGGCTCATCATCGCTTCCTCATAGTTCGTAGGTTCGTCACGGTCCAGTAACATGACTTCCAGAACAGGATTGTCGTACCACTCTGGTGCGGACCTACAAGGTTCGGTAGTAACTTGATCTGAAGTTTCATGATCATCATCATTAGCTTCCTCACTAATTGGTGTAGGAATCACTGGAATTGATTTCTGTGATGAACTACTTTCCAATTTGGGAGAAGGTACAATTACCTCATCAAGTTCTACTTTCCTCCCACTCACTTCTTTCAAGAGAAACTCCTTCTCTAGAAAGGATCCATTCTTAGCAACAAAATATTTTGCCTTCGGATCTGTGATATAAGGTGTACCCAACAGTTTCTTTTGGGTATCCTATGAAGACGCACTTCTCCGATTTGGGTTCGAGCTTATCAGTTTGAAACTTTTTCACATAAGCATCGCAAACCCAAACTTTAAGAAACGACAACTTTGGTTTCTTGCCAAACCATAGTTCATACGATGTCGTCTCAATGGATATAGATGGTGCCCTATTTAACGTGAATGCAGCTGTCTCTAGCTAATGCATAACCCCAAAATGATAGTGATAAATCGGTAAGAGACATCATATATTGCACCATATCTAATAAAGTACAGTTATGACGTTCGGACACACCATTACGCTGTGGTGTTCCAGGTGGCGTGAGTTGCGAAACTATTCCACATCATTTCAAATGAAGACCAAACTCGTAACTCAAATATTTGTCTCCGCAATCAGATCGTAGAAACTTTATTTTCTTGTTATGATGATTTTCCACTTCACTCTGAAATTCTTTGAACTTTTCAAAATGTTTCAAACTTATGTTTCATCAAGTAGATATACCCATATCTGCTCAAATCATCTATGAAGGTCAGAAAATAACGATGCCCGCTGCAAGCCTCAACACTCATTGGATCGCATACATCAGTATGTATTATTTCCAATAAGTCAGTTGCTCGCTCCATTGTTCCGGAGAACGGAGTCTTAGTCATCTTTCCCATGAGGCATGGTTCACAAGCATCAAGTGATTCATAATCAAGTGATTCCAAAAACCCATCAGCATGGAGTTTCTTCATGCGCTTTACACCAATATGACCTAAACAGCAGTGCCACAAATATGTTGCACTATCATTATCAACTTTGCATCTTTTGGCATCAATATTATGAATATGTGTATCACTACGATCAAGATTCAATAAACCATTCACCTTGGGTGTATGACCTCAGAAGGTTTTATTCATGTAAATAGAATAACAATTATTCTTTGACTTAAATGAATAACCATATTGCAATAAACATGATCAAATCATATTATGCTCAACGCAAACACCAAATAACATTTATTTTAGGTTCAACATTAATCCCGAAGGTAAAGGGAATGTCGATGGTGATCTTATCAACCTTGGAATCACTTCCAACTCACATCATCACCTCGCCCTTAACTAGTCTCTGTTCATTTTGCAACTCCCATTTCAAGTTACTACTCTTAGCAACTGAACCAATATCAAATACTGAGGGGTTGCTATAAACACTAGTAAAGTACACATCAATAACATGTATATCAAATATACTTTTGTTCACTTTGCCATCCTTCTAATCCACCAACTATCTAGGGCAGTTCCACTTCCAGTGACCATTTCCTTTGCAGTAGAAGCACTCAATTCCAGGCTTGGGTCTAGCTTTGGGCTTCTTCATGGGAGCAGCAACATGCTTGCTATTCTTCTTTGAAGTTACCTTTCTTTCCCTTGCCCTTTTACTTGAAACTAGTGGTTTTGTCAACCATCAACATTTGATGCTTTTCTTGATTTCTACCTTCGTCGATTTCAGCATCACGAAGAGCTCGACAATCGTTTTCGTCACCCCTTGCATACTATAGTTCATCACGAAGTTCTACTAACTTGGTGATGGTGACTAGAGAATTCTGTCAATCACTATTTTATCTGGAAGATTAACTCTCACTTGATTCAAGCGATTGTAGTACTCAGACAATCTGAGCACATGTTAGATGGTTGAGCTATTCTCCTCCATCTTGTAGGCAAGGTACTTGTCAGAGTTCTCATACCTCTCGACTCGGGCATGAGTATGAAATACAAATTTCAGCTCTTGGAACATTTTATATGCTCCGTGGCGTTCAAAACGTTTTTGAAGTCCCAGTTCTAAGCCAAAGCATCGCGCACTAAACTATCAAGTAGTTACCATACCAAGCTTGCCAAATGTTCATAACGTCTGTATCTGCTCCTGCAATAGGTCCGTCACGTAGCGGTGCATCAAGGACATAATTCTTCTATGCAGCAATGAGGATAATCCTCAGATCACGGACCTAGTCCGCATCATTGCTACTATCATCTTTCAACATAGTTTTTCTCTAGGAACATATCAAAAATAAACGGGGGGCTACATCGCGAGCTATTGATCTACAACATAGATATGCAAAAACTATCAGGACTAAGTTCACGATAAATTAAAGTTCAATTAATCATATTACTTAAGAACTCCCACTTAGATAGACATCCCTCTAGTCATCTAAATGACCACGTGACTCATATCAACTAAACCATGTCCGATCTTCACGTGAGATGGAGTAGTTTTCAATGGTGAACATCACTATGTTGATCATATCTACTATATGATTCACGCTTGACCTTTTGGTCTCAGTGTTCTGAGGACATATCTACATATGCTAGGCTCGTCAAGTTTAACCCGAGTATTTTGCATGTGCAAAAACTGGCTTGCACCCATTGTATGTGAACGTAGAGCTTATCACACCCGATCATCACGTGGTGTCTCAGCATGAAGAACTGTCGCAACGGTGCATACTCAGGGAGAACACTTATACCTTAAAATTTTAGTAAGGGGTAATCTCATAATGTGATGTCTACTACACAACCTTCTTCTTGTAGACGTTGTTGGGCCTCCAAGTGCAGAGGTTTGTAGGACAGTAGCAAATTTCCCTCAAGTGGATGACCTAAGGTTTATAAATCCGTGAGAGGTGTAGGATGAAGATGGTCTCTCTCAAACAACCCTGCAACCAAATAATAAAGAGTCTCTTGTGTCCCCAACACACCCAATGCAATGGTAAATTGTATAGGTGCACTAGTTCGGCGAACAGATGGTGATACAAGTGCAATATGGATGGTAGATATAGGTTTTTGTAATCTAAAAATATAAAAACAGCAAGCTAACTAATGATAGAAGTGAGCAAAAATGGTATTGCAATGCGTTGAAACAAGGCCTAGGGTTCATACTTTCACTAGTGCAAGTTCTCTCAACAATAATAACATAATTGGATCATATAACTATCACTCAACATGCAACAAAGAGTCACTCCAAAGTCACTAATAGCAGAGAACAAACAAAGAGATTACTGTAGGGTACGAAACCACCTCAAAGTTATTCTTTCTGATCGATCTATTCAAGAGTTCATACTAGAATAACACCTTAAGACACAAATCAACCAAAACCCTAATGTCACCTAGATACTCCAATGTCACCTCAAGTATCCATGGGTATGATTATACGATATGCATCACACAATCTCAGATTCTATTCAACCAACACAAAGAACTTCAAAGAGTGCCCCAAAGTTTCTACCGGAGGGTCAAGACGAAAACGTGTGCCAACCCCTATGCATAAGTTCACGAGGTCACGGAACTCGCAAGCTGATCACCAAAACATACATCAAGTGGATCACGTGAATATCCCATTGTCACCACAGATAAGCACATGCAAGACATACATCAAGTGTTCTCAAATCCTTAAAGACTCAATCCGATAAGATAACTTCAAAGGGAAAACTGAATCCATTACAAGAGAGTTGTAACACCCACGATGCGGCTATATCTCCCACATGTTGGAGCACGACTTAGAGTCATAACCGCATTGCAGGCATGTCGCAAGAGGGGTAATCTTTACACATCCCATGTATTGAATGAGAAAGAGGTACAGCGTTGGCTTACAATCGCCACTTCACACAATACATGAATAAAACATTCTCACAATCGAAAACAATTATGAGAGGATGGCAACAAGCTAGAACCACGAATCTTTGAAAGAACGGATATGATTGCAAAGAAACTCTTCTTCGGTCTTCAAATGTTGATAATGATGATAAGAAGCACCACCAAGAATTGTTGAGGCACTCCGGAATGAAGAATAGAAAAGGTTGAGCCAATGATGAAAATTATTTTGAAAGATCTTGGAGAAAAGCATTTGATTGATGAAAAATTCATTCTTACGTCTGTCGGTGTACTAGAGTAGGGGTACCCTAGTATCCCGAACTTGTGCACGGGCAGTCGCAGCATCCCGCGGCAAGGCTTGCCGGGTGACCGCCAAGGTCCTCCGTGGTTCCTTTGGAGCCATTCAAGGACAAAGTATCCAAGCCAAGGAGACAAGACCCCGGCAAGAGGAGCTTGCCGGGAAGGCCAACCAAGGCATCTCAAGGAACTTTCCGCGACGCGCCACGCATCCCGGCAAGGCCCGGTGAGCGGCAAGCTCCCGGACGCGACAAGACAACGACCGCGGCAAGGCGCTTGCCGCGGCAAGCCACCACTCTGTGCCCGCGCTCCAGCACATCCACCAACGTGTCGCTCTGGGACCCTTCCAGGCATACGTGGCGGGAGGCTGTGCAGCCAGCGGTGCGCGGTGGCAAGCGGCGCTGACAAGATTGCCATCGTGGCGAGCGGTGGTGTCCCTGACGGTCCCTTTTGCACTATTTAGGCGACGCAGACGGGCATTTAATGCCCTGGTCCCCTGCCGTCAGGGTTAGGTATGATACACTGTAGCAGGTAGCTGTACCAACCGCAACACCTTTCCATTTTTACCCTTGTCTACGTTGCCACCTGTCGGTAACCCCTTGAGCATATAAAAGGAGGCCCATGCACAACGTAGAGGGGGGGAGGAAGAGAACACTCACGCTCGGTCTCGTTAGCTGCTGGGGTGTACTGTAGCACTCCGCGCTCCCGAGCAAGAACTCAATACAAACCACAAAGCAGGAGTAGGGTTTTACGCATCCGTGCGGCCCGAACCTGGGTAAACTGCTCGTGTGCTTCGCCTCGATCCGCTCTTCGTGCGACCCTCGCCCCCGCCGAACCGAAAGGGACTCGGTCCGCCGGTCCCATAGGTGCTCGTGGATTAGTCCCCCGACAACGTCAATTTTGAAAGAATTTAGGTTAGCTCCGGGAAAATTAGAAGAGTCAGGTAAGATCCTGGGAAAAGACCTATGGGTTATGGCCCACTCAAGAGAAAAACACCGTTGAACGATTACTTGAAAAGGAGATTGCACCGGTTAAATTAAATGGCTTAAATAAGATAACAACCTCAAAAGAACTTGAACGAATTGAGAATGAACACTAGCATCTTCTGAGATGTCTTCAGCACTACAGAACAATTAAATAGCAAGCGGGGAAATGATTAAGAGGTGCACCAGCAAAAGAAGACATTTGAAACGAGATAAAGGATATGATCAACACTGAAAAATTGCATTGAAAACACCGGGAAAGATAAGAGAAACAAAGAATGATAAACTTGAAGCTTCCTTTATCATCTTCATGAGAATCACCGGATAAGAACATGAATGAAAAGAATGGAGATACTTCCATCGATAAAATGGATACTTGATTAAGAACTCCGAATCCTTGAAGAAAAAGGGATGGGAGGGCGGGAAAACAAAGGCTACTTAGGATGAATGAAACAAACACCGTTGCAAAGAACTGATAATTGATCTTGCTGATGTTGAAATGATCGGTTCCACTTGAAGAGAAACACGCCGGTTGAAAAGGATTGACATGACAATCTCGATTATCATGAAGGATCAGTATTCACATAGAAATATGAGAACACCGCTTAGGAAAGGTATGGAATCAACACTTGACATTGAAGGAACTCGAATACCACAATCAAAACAAAACAAGGATTGGCTTGCAGAATAAGCCAGAACAAACATATGATAGAGATTTCGTCCGAAGTTTTCATGGTGGGGCCCACACGGGCTCAATCGTACAACACCATCATGTACAAGGCAGTGCACATGACATACGAAGCGTCCCCGACTCAGCATAGCCAAGGACTCTTTAAGTCACAACGAGACCACTGTAAAACCAACCGTGGATAGGCGGACCACTAGACATCGAAGCCCAATCTCATATCATGCATCTGTCAGAAAGATATCCTAAGAGCTACTTGAATTCCCACTTATAAACTCCCAAAACTTTCTGGTTATGCAATCAGGTGTTGGGGATACAGGGGAAGCATAATATCTCACCCAAAACTAACAAATCCTACATCGAGTTGTATCCATCCTTCAACACATAACCAAGAAACCTTCGGAAATCATTTACCTCAACCTTCGAAAAGCATCCGTTATACGAGTTATGGCAATACTCCCGAACTCCCGCCCCAGTACTGGGTGGCATCGAGGTTATCTCACCAACAACTTCATAAAAGAGATTTTCGATGTCGGCGAAACTCAGGTATTCCAGAACTGCAACGATAAAATTGTGACGATAACACCTCGGAGCTCAACTCCCCGGGACACTGCCACAACCCCTAAATGTCAGGAGGCACCAAGAACAATGTTCTCGTCAAAAAACCATCGGAACGATTCCAAGATACCCGCGTGATCCTAAATTTTTTTAGTGAAATTTGAGGAGAGAAGAGTCAAAACTCTACGCCAGGAGGCCTCACAGAGCGATGAAGGGACTGAGGAGTAAAAAGAATCCTACTCTCCGATATATATAATCCTATAAGACTCAAAACATTTTTTTCTAGACTCAACAACACCAGCGATTCGATCAAGCAGGGGGCTCCTAAGTCGGGGAAGGCTCTGATTACCAACTTGTAGCACCCACGATGCGGCTATATCTCCCACGTGTCGGAGCACGACTTAGAGGCATAACCGCATTGTAGGCATGTCGCAAGAGGGGTAATCTTTACACATCCCATGTACTGAATGAGAAAGAGGTACAACCTTGGCTTACAATCACCACTTCACACAATACATGAATAAAGCATTACATCAACCCGATACAATCAAGGTCCGACTACGGAACCAAAATAAAATAAGACTACCCCTAATGCAAAAGATCCTCGATCGCCCCAACTGGGCTCCACTACTGATCGAAAGGAAAACGAAACAACACAACGAACACGATCTTCATCGAGCTCCTCCTTGAGCTCGGTTGCGTCACCTGCACGTTATCATCGGCACCTGCAGACTGGTATTGGAAGTAATCTGTGAGTCACGGGGACTCAGCAATCTCACACCCTCGTGATCAAGACTATTTAAGCTTATGGGTAGGTAAAAATATGAGGTGGAACTGCAGCAAGCACTAGCATATATGGTGGCTAACTTACGCAAATGAGAGCGAGAAGAGAAGGCAAAGCACGACCGTGAACTAGAAGTGATCAAGAAGTGATCCTTAAACTACTTACGTTCAAGCATAACTCCAACACCGTGTTCACTTCCCGGACTCCACCGGAAAGATACCATCACGGCTACACACGCGGTTGATGCATTTTAATTAAGTTAAGTGTCAAGTTCTCTACAACCGGACATTAACAAATTCCCATCTGCCCATAACCGCGGGCACGGCTTTCGAAAGTTCAAAACCCTGCAGGGGTGTCCCAACTTAGCCCATCACAAGCTCTCACGGTCAACGAAGGATATTCCTTCTCCCAGGACGACCTGATCAGACTCGGAATCCCGGTTACAAGACATTTCGACAATGGTAAAACAAGACCAGCAAAGCCGCTCGATGTGCCGACAAATCCCGATAGGAGCTGCACATATCTCGTTCTCAGGGCACACCGGATTGTCCAAACTTCCGGTAGGCCAGCCCAGAGTTGCCCCTAGTGGCCACCGGCGGCTGACAGGTTGGACCAACACTCAGAGGAGCACTGGCCCGGGGGTTTAAATAAAGATGACCCTTGAGTCTGCATAAGGGAAAAAGGCTTAGGTGGCAAATGGTAAAACCAAGGTTGGGCCTTGCTGGAGCAGTTTTATTCAAGTCGAACTGTCAAAGGGTTCCCATTATAACCCAACCGTGTAAGGAATGCAAAAACATGGAACATAACACCGGTATGACGGAAACTAGGGCGGAAAGAGTGGAACAAAACACCAGGCATAAGGCCGAGCCTTCCACCCTTTACCAAGTATATAGATGCATTAGTTAAATAAGAGATATTGTGATATCCCAACAATAATCATGTTCCAACAAGGGACAAACTCCAATCTTCACCTGCAACTAACAACGCTATAAGAGAGGCTGAACAAAGCGGTAACATAGCCAAACAACAGTTTGCTAGGACAAGGTGGGTTAGAGGCTGGACATGGCAATATGGGAGGCATGATATAGCAAGTGGTAGGCATCGCAGCATAGGCATAGCAAAAGAGCGAGCAACTAGCAAGCAAAGATAGAAGTGATTTCGAGGGTATGGTCATCTTGCCTGAGATCCCGCAAGGAAGAAGAACGAGTCCATGAAGAAGGCAAACGGACGAAGTCGAACGAATCCTCACAAACGCGACGTTATCGAAACTAACCCGAAGAAGCACACCGAAAAGAAGCAAACAACATAGTAAACAACCATCACATAATCATGGCATGATGCACAACCAAGTATGATGCATGTCCGGTTTAATTAGGCATGGCATGGCAAAGTGCACAAACAATACTACAAATTAAGTGGAGCTCAATATGTTGCATATTGACGAAACACTACGTCAACTATTTAGTTCTCTCTCGTTTATGTACCCAACTATATTAAATGTTATTAACATGGCAAGAGGTGGAGCATAAGTAAACTAAACATTTAGGCAAGTTTAAATGAGGCCGGAACAACAAGCAACAATTCCGGTAAAACCTCATATGCATTTATCAATTTGGTGCAACAACAATTTTAAACATTTAAATGTTATTATCATGATGCAAATGACATGTGCAAGTTTATGCAATTTTATTAAAAGTTGATAAGAGCATTATGAAGCATTTGTCATCGTGGCAGAAACGAAAAGGGGTGCCATGACAACGATAACGAAACGGTGCCACGGCAACGTTTCAGTTCAGACAACTCATTGAGACATCGGTGCAAAAGAAAGTGACGGGAGCGTGTCATGCAAGGAAGGTGGGGTGCTCCCGATTACCGGGTTTCCACATGTCGGTGGCAAGGCAAAAGAGGGGCAACGTGCACCAATAGTTCAGACTCGAGGCAAAACTAGGATGCATCTCATACAACATGCATTCATTCGTTCACGGGCGTCGTCTCGAGGTTATACTTTTGAAGCATGCATTATCGAAATGGATCAAGTTCTAGAGGGAAGTAGGCATTCTCGTGACAGCGGTAGTGGAAGTAGTCGTTCTCGCTTCGCAGATGTTCACACTCCATAGGTGTTCGGGGTCAAAACAAGGAACTTGACGTCAACGGGTCTTCGAGGGTCGATGGTACATGTTCTATAGACGTTCGAGCGGCGGTAGTGGTACACGTTCATGGAGTAGTCGTACACGTCGTCGGTAGTTTGTTCACTCAACGACCTTCATCGGCGGTAGTGGAAGTAGTTGTACATGGTTGCGACGGTAACCGAACTTGGCGATCCGACGGGTTACACTGGTCGTCATGTGAACTTGGTGAATCCGAGGTCTTCGGGGTCGACGATAGTTGTACATCTCATAGTGGAACTTGACGGATCCGATGCCTCCGGACGTAGTGGTACATGTTCGTTTTTCGGAGAGGTACTTGGCGTTTTTGCTACCCGGGTTTTCGGCGACGGTACTCGTACACAGTCCGTAGATGTTCCGGGTCGTCACCGATCATAGTTGATGTAGTTGAACTTGATGGTCGTCGACGTCGTGGTACTTGGTATCTTGGCGCCCTCTTGGGCTTGACATCGACGAAACGGACGTGACGATGGATACCCCGTGTCCAGCGGCAGCAACAGGATGGTACACGGGGCAGGGGTCTTCACCGGTGATTGTTGCACTTCGGGTACCACTTACTGAAGGTGACCCCTGAGGATTCGACGAAGGCGCTAACCACGAAGATGCATAGCCAGGCGGGTGGCAACCAAACGAGCAAGCCAGGCGGCATATGAGGTGAGGGAGAAAGCCTGCTGCTGGGAGCAGCCCCGTCCATGGCGAGGTGGATATCGAACGGTGGGGGAGCTCGGTGCAAGGCGTGCACAGAGACAAAGCAGGCGTGGTGGTGGCCTCCTGCAAGGGCACATGGATGACGACGGGGTTGGGGCGGTCCGGCGAGGTGGAGATGGGGCCGGCGACGATGTGCAGAAGGACGGCGAGGTGGAGCTCAGGGAAGGAGCATGCGCGGCAGAGGAGGGTCCCCAGCGTGCGGGCTAGCTGCCTGGAGCTGCTCCGGTGACCCGCAGCTCGCAGCCGATGGCTGAAGCGAGCGCTCCGCTCGGGAAGGGATCCTGCTCGATCCAAACGAGAGGAGGCGAGCGTGGAGGGAGGAACGGGCGATGGGGCTGCCGGAGTTTGCTGCCTGGAGGACGAGGCGGGGAAGGGATGAGGCTGGCGGATCCGGCCGGGAACAGGCGCCGGCGGCAGGGAGGCGGCGATCTCGCGAGGATGGAGGGGGCAGGGTTAGAGCAAGGGGATCGGGAGAGATGGATGCGCCTGCGTGTGCTCCCTGGTGACGGCGCTAGGAGGAAGAAGGCAGGGGAGATGGGTCGAGAGGAAGATGGGATCGCGCAGAGGCCTCTCCTGCGACGCGAGGGAAGAAGAGAGACGAGGGGATCGAGCGTCGCTGCCTCCTGGCGGCGCGAGGGGAAAACGAGTGGAGGGGGTGCGAGAGGGAGTAGGGATCGGGCACACCTGGCAACTTTTTTTTTTTAGCATCTGTAACCTTTATTAAATCTGGATGTTCATAGGGATACAGATAATGTCGGGCGTATTTAGAAGCCACAGGTGGCGCCCGGGAGACAAAGAAGCCGCAGCTTTTGCAAGAGCGTGCGCTTCGAAATTATGCTTCCTATTCTCATGAATAAAATGGATAGTAGGAAAAAAACTAGCCCTATGGTTTATCTCACTCAAAACTGAGGCAAACTGGCAGGGGACATCCGAGCCTATCATGGAAATAACAACAGCACAATCCGAGGCCACGCATATAGAGTTGAGGTTGAGATCCATCGCCAAAGCAAGGGCTTCATTGCATGATTGTGCTTCCAGCGAGGGCGGATCCGTGAGACCCTCAAAAACTCTGGCTGAGGCTCCAAGAAAAGCTCCCGCCCTGTCACGACAGACCACAGCTGCTGCACCCCTTCTACCTGATCTGGACACGCCTCCATCAATGTTTAGCTTCGCTTCTGCAGCGGTTGGAGGAAGCCAACCAGGTGATGTCGCTCTGGTCCTCGAGTTTCCCGCTGTTACATGCAGGTCCTTTGGCTTTGCATGCAAGTCCCTCCTGCGTGTCTTGTGCACAGCCATGCAATCAAGATCGGACAGAAATTTGTTGATGAAAACCGAAGTGCTCAAGGGGCTTTGGTACTGCTCATCATGGATAGCACGGCGCTGCGCCCACCATATGGCCCACATTGTGATCAAAATCTGAACAACTTCTTGCTCTTTTAGAGTATCCAGTAGCCAGAACATCCACAAACGAGCATCCTCTATTTGGTTTGAGATCATTACTTCTATCAGTTCCTCATCAGCCAGAGCCCAGACACAACGTGACATATGGCAATCAAACAGAGAGTGTCTCCACGTATCCACTGTCGCTTGGCAAAGTGGGCAAGCCGCCGAGTCCGTCATCTTCCTCTCCTTCCTCACCTCGCCTGTGGGGATCGATGTCTTGGCTAGCCGCCAAGCAAAAATTTTGATTTTGGGTGGGATGCTCAAATTCCAAAGTTTGCCCCAAGACTTCTTATCTGCATCCGTATCTGAATGCCCCGGAACATGCTCCAGCCATTCCGTTCTCTGTTGCTTTGTAGTCGCCAATAAACGGTAGGCAGACCTTACTGAAAAAGTGCCTCTTCTGTCATAATGCCAGGCCCAAAAGTCAGATTGTACTCGTGTACTCAAAGGTATATTCAGGATCGCTTCCTTGTCCATTGCATAAAAGTGCTCATCGAGGACATCAATATTCCAACCCGCAGTAGTATGGTCAAGCAGCTCTGACACAAGTTGCGGTGGGTTTGGGGTCTTTGGGCACACTGGCCGTAGCTTGTGATCTCGCGGTATCCAGTTGTCCTGCCAAATGCTCGTCTCACTTCCGGTGCCGATCCTTTTGATGATTCCCAATTTCAGGGTGTCACACCCCTCATGAATGGAGCGCCACACTTGAGACGGATTACTTCCCAGCCCAGCTTCCAGAACGGTGCAGTTAGGATAATATACAGCCTTTAATATGCGCGCACTTAGCGAATCAGGCTCTTGCAGTAGGCGCCAGGCTTGACGGGCAAGCAAGGCTAAGTTAAAAAGCTCGATGTCGCGAAAGCCCATGCCTCCCATAAACTTCGGTTGCGTCATGACTTCCCACGAGACCCATGCAGTTTTCCTTTCTCCCTTCTTAGATCCCCACCAAAACTTCCGAAGCATGCCGTTAATATGAAGGCATAGGCCCCTCGGTAGTTTGAAGCACGCCATTGAATATGTGGGAATCGCTTGCGCCACAGATTTTATGAGAACTTCTTTGCCCCCCACCGAAAGGGCCTTTTCCATCCACCCTTGGACATGCTTCCAAATCCTGTCCTTTAGGTACTTAAAGGATCCCTCTTTAGCTCTACCAACATCCGAGGGGAGCCCTAAGTATTTCTCTGATAATTGTTCATTATTGACATCCAGGACTCGCATAACATCTTTCCTCAAGTCCCCAGAGCACCCCTTACTGAAAAAGATTGATGACTTATCTTTGTTAATCCGTTGTCCCGACGCATCACAATATCTCTGGAGTAAAACATTGACCCGTGTTGCCATCTCGGGTGTAGCGTCAAAAAAGAGCAAGCTGTCATCAGCAAAGAGGAGGTGATTAACAATTGGAGCATCGGGAGCTACCTGGATGCCATGGATACTCTCCCCTGGTACCGAAGATTTCAACAAAGATGAGAGGCCTTCTGCCGCCAACAGAAACAGATAGGGCGAATTGGGGTCCCCCTGTCGTAAGCCTCGGGTTGGCTTGAATTCCTCTAACTTGCCTCCATTAAACATAACTGAAAAAGAAACAGAAGTAACACACCTCATGATAGTTTCGGTGAACCGAGGGCTGAAACCTAGTTTCAACATTACTGCCTTCAAATATGGCCACTCGATTCTGTCATAGGCCTTCATCATATCGAGTTTTAGAGCACAGAATCTGTTTCCCTTCAACTTCCTTGTTTTCATATAGTGTAGACACTCATAAGCAGAGATGAAATTGTCGGTGATTAGACGACCAGGTACAAATGCAGATTGTTCCTCTGAAATGATTTCGGGGAGAATGAGTTTGAGCCGGTTAGCCAATACCTTTGAAGCAATCTTGAAGATCACATTGCATAGGCTTATCGGTCGGAACTGTGCTAAATTTTTTGGACTAGCAATCTTGGGAATAAGAACGATGAAAGTTTTGTTTATCTCCTCCGGTGAATCATCACCACTCAGAACACGCAGCACCATATCGGTTACCTCCTCACCACATAAATCCCAGTGACGTTGGAAAAAGTGAGCGGGAAAACCATCGGGCCCGGGGGCCTTTGTCGGGAACATTTGGAAGAGTGCAGACTTCACCTCTTCCTTGGTATAAGGGGCGTTCAACATAGTGTTCATTTGGCCATTTACTTTAACCGGTATGTGAGAGAGAACCTCTTCCAATCCAATGGTATCTTGCGAAGCATATAAGTTCTCGTAAAAGCTAGTTGCCATTGCTGCCATCTCCTCCTGATCGGACGTCATTGATCCATCAGCTCTCTGAAGCTCCATAATGTGATTTTTGGCTTTCCTTGCACTAGCTTTTTTGTGAAAAAAATTCGTATTGCTGTCCCCTTCAGCGAGCCATTGTATGCGGGCCCTTTGACGCCACATGATCTCTTCCCGACAACACAGCTCGACCATGCGAGCTTCAACTTCCTCCTCTTCCGTACTTGGTCCGACGCGCATGGGTGCCGCTCGCAATTCCTCAAGTTTCTTGCGTAGTTGTCTGAGTTCATGTCGAACTGAACCAAAAGTGTGGCGCCCCCACTGTTGTAGATCTGTCGCTAAATTGGCTAGCTTCTCTGAAAAATCAAAAACTGACTGAGCCACGGCTTTGGATTTCCATGCATTCTCCAAAACAGACCCGAACCGACCATCTCGTTCCCACATACATTCATACCGGAAGGGCCGCTGGGCTGCCCGGACACTCTCACTGACTAGATCAGTCGCCAACAGGATTGGGGAGTGGTCGGACTTGGCCGCCGTAAGATGCTCTACACTGGCAAGAGGGAAAAGGGTGGACCAAGAAGCAGACGCAAGTGCCCTGTCGAGACGAACTCTACAGTAATGACCACCAGAAACTTTCTTCTCCCATGTCCAGTCCAGGCCCTTATAGCCCAAGTCCGCAAGGGCACATAAATCAGTTGCCTCGCGGAAAGCCTCCATCTGCGCACTATCTCTCTCATGTACTCCCATCTGCTCTTCTTTCCTGAGAATTTCATTGAAATCCCCTATACACAGCCACGGCAGAGTGCTTTCGCCTCGCAAACGCGTCATCATATCCCACGTCTTATAGCGTAGGCTTCTATTTGCTTCCCCATAAAAACACGAGAGCCGCCATTGTTCCTTCAATGGTTCCTTAACCCATGCATCCACATGATACCGAGAAAAGTTTTTTATTGAAACATCCAGAGAATTTTTCCAAAAGATACATATGCCGCCACTGCGGCCTGAACTACCAACTCCAAAACTGAAATCAAAACCTAACGAAAAACGAAGACCTTCAACACGATTCTTCGGCAGTTGAGTTTCCACTAAGCAAAGAATCATCGGCGAACTCCTCTCCACGAGATCGCGGAGTTCTCTGACCGTCGCAGGGTCGCCAATCCCGCGACAGTTCCAGCATAATATTTTCATTGGGCCTGGCGGCGCCCCGGCTCGGAGCCCGCCAATAACGCCATCTTATTATCCTTCTTCGGTGAGGAACCTTTCTTAGCTTTCTTTGACTCCCTTGGGGACACATACACCGGTGGAGGCGGTGGTGTATCAGACGTACTAGCATGTACAACAGTGTTCCCAGGGGGCGTCTTGCTTGTCCCTGAAACATCTACTGAAAGTACCAGGTTCAGATATTTGCGTGCAGTTGGGTCCTCAGCTGGTCGCACCCCTTCTTCCTGGACAGATTTGAGAGGGCTTGTTTCTGTGTCTCCCTCCTCCTCATTCCCATCTAATTCTGCATCTTGAGATGATCTTTTGCGTGGAGCTGGGTCTCCCCTACCAGCCCTTCCACGCCCTCTAGATCTCCCTCCCCTCATAGGACGGCCTCCATCTTGCGGCCTCTGAGACACCTCTTTACGCTGAGCAAGCATCCAGGAGCCAAACTGTTTGTGCTTTGGCTCCCAAACCCCATCTCCGCACTCCTCATGGTTGTGGCCCATGAAGCCGCATACTTGGCAAAAGTAGGGTATTTTCTCATACCTAACAGGCAGGAGGTGACGCTCTCCTTTAACAGTCACGGGTGTAAATCTGGTAAGGGCCTTTCCAACAAGAACTCTAGCTCTCACACGAACATAATCCCCTTCATAGTAAAGTTTTGGGGCAAGCTGAACCTCTTTAACCCTACCAATCCGGGCAGCAAGCTGGTCAACAACATCCACGTGGCGGTACAGCTCTGGGATCTTGTGAATCTGCGCCCAAACATATAGTCCGTCGAAAGAAACAGAAGTGGGATCAGTTTTACCAGCGTAATCTTCCACAAGCAAGCCCATGCCCTTGAACAGCCACGGGCCACCATGCACGACTTTCTTCCAATCGCCCAAACAAAACATCTGGAATATAAAGAGATTATCCCCTGCTTCCCTGTATCTTGGCACATGCGCTAATCCCCAAACTGACTTCAAGGTCTCGAACATGGCAGGAGAGCTGAACGGGCGGGACGTATTCAGTTTCCCGATCGCCAGCCATCTAGCATCAGCCTCAAATCGCTTCACCTCCTCATCCCCAACAATCACATCATCCAATTCATCATCCTTCAAGTCCAGAAATTCCATCATCTCCTCCAGGTTCTTGCCGCTCCAACCAGCCGCCGAAGACGAGCCAGCGGGCGCCGCCATCTCCCAGATCGAAAGTCCCTGGTACTTTGCGGGAGCAGACAAACCACACACAGCGCCGGACGCCACGCTAGGCGCGGTCACGGCGACGGGTGGGGTAGGTATCGTAAATCCTCTCGCCGGCGATTAGATCGCCACCGGAGGCCGTAAACCCTAAACTCGAGGGTAGGTACTACGTTCCCCGGCACACCTGGCAACTAGGGTTAGACGGGAATAGGTGGGCTGCAGGCAAGGGTTAGGTGGGCCTTAGGGCAATTGGGCCTCCTGGCTGGGATGGGCTCCCTCTCCCTCTAACTCTTCTCATTAACAGAAGAAAGAAAAGAAAGAGAGGAAAGAAGAAAAAAAGGAGAGAAGAAAATGGATGAACAAAGAATCTGGACACGGGGATTATTTTCACGGGCTTGTAAAAGTGTGCACGGTCCACGAAAAATAGGAGAGGCAAGATTGAAAAATGTCATTCAAACGCATTTGAATTTAATTCAAATGGGTTTGAACTAGGGCTTGGTTATAGAAGTATCCAAAAATGTTGAGGTTTTTGGTGGAACTCCGGAAAGTGAAGAAAGAATATATGGCAAGGTTTGAGGAACAACTCAAAGCAGAAAAGACCTGAGAGTTTTAAATTGCAAGTGTGTTTGCGGTAAATCCAAATAATTGGAATATTTACTATAGCTCTCTAAGTATTGAGAGGATATGTTGTAAAGAGAAGTCACCCTTCCCTCGATTTAAATGGATCGAAGATCCATACGATTTATTTAAAAGAGTTTTGAAACGGTTGCAAAACTAATGGCAGGATGGCATGATGCAATGCAAAAATGCAAGGATGAATGCAACAGACAAAACAAATCAGACAACGAATCTCGGAAACCCTGGAAGGCATCTGAAGCTCCAGTCTTGGGGCGTCACAAGAGTAGAGGGGGAGAAACATCATAAGATCCAACTATAATAGCAAAGCTCGCGATACATCAAGATTGTGCCAAATCAAGAACGAGAGAGAGAGAGAGAGAGAGAGAGAGAGAGAGAGATCAAACACATAGCTACTGGTACATACCCTCGGCCCCGAGGGTGAACTACTCCCTCCTCGTCATGGAGAGTGCCGGGATGATGAAGATGGCCACCGGAGAGGGATTCCCCCCTCGACAGGGTGCCGAAACGGGTCTAGATTGGTTTTCGGTGGCTACAGAGGCTTGCGGTGGCGGAACTCCCGATCTAGGTTTCTTTCTGGAAGTTTCAGTATATATAAGAGGTTTTGGCGTTGAGAACAAGTCAAGGGGGGTCTCCGGGCTGTTCACGAGGTAGGGAGGCGTGCCCAGGGGGTGGGCGCGCCCCCACCCTCATGGGCAGACCGGGACTCTTCTGGCCCAACTCTTTTACTCCATGGCCTTCTTCTGGTCCAAAAATAAGTTTCGTGAAGTTTCAGGTCAATTGGACTCCGTTTGATTTTCCTTTTCTGTAAAACTCAAAAACAAGGAAAAACAGAAACTGGCACTAGGCTCTAGGTTAATAGGTTAGTCCCAAAAATCATATAAAATAGCATATAAATGCATATAAAACATCCAAGGTTGATAATATAATAGCATGGAACAATCAAAAATTATAGATACGTTGGAGACGTATCAAGCATCCCCAAGCTTAATTCCTGCTCGTCCTCAAGTAGGTAAATGATAAAAACAGAATTTTTGATGTGGAATGCTACCTAACATATTTATCATTGTAATTCTCTTTATTGTGGCAAGAATATTCAGATCCATAAGATTCAAGACAAAAGTTTAATATTGACATAAAATAATAATAGTTCAAGCATACTAACTAAGCAATTATGTCTTCTCAAAATAACATGGCCAAAGAAAGCTTATCCCTACAAAATCATATAGTTTGGCTATGCTTCATTTTCGTCACACAAAAATGCTCTCATCATGCACAACCCCGATGACAAGCCAAGCAATTGTTTCATACTTTAGTAATCTCAAACTTTTTTCAACTTTCACGTAATACATGAGCATGAGCCATGGACATAGCACTATGGGTGGAATAGAATATAATGAATGGGGTTGTGTGGAGAAGACAAAAAAGGAGAAAGTCTCACATTGACGCGGCTAATCAATGGGCTATGGAGATGCCCATCAATTGATGTCAATGTGAGGAGTAGGGATTGCCATGCAACGGATGCACTAGAGCTATAAATGTATGAAAGCTCAACAAAAGAAATTAAGTGGGTGTGCATCCAACTTGCTTGCTCACGAAGACCTAGGGCATGTGAGGAAGCCCATTGTTGGATACAAGCCAAGTTCTGTAATGAAAAATTCCCACTAGTATATGAAAGTGACAAAACAAGATACTCTCTATCATAAAGATCATGGTGCTACTTTGAAGCACAAGTGTGGAAAAAGAAGATAGTAGCATTGTTCCTTTTTATTCTATATATTTTTTCTTTTTTATTTGGCCTTTCCTTTTTTTATTTTTTTATTTGGCCTTTCTCTTTTTTTTCTTTTTTTCGGGACAATGCTCTATTAATGATGATCATCACACTTCTATTTATTTACAACTCAAAGATTATAACTCGATACTAGAAAAAAATATGACTCTATATGCATGCCTCCGGTGGTGTACCGGGATGGGCAATGAATCAAGAGTGACATGTATGATAAATTATGCATGGTGGCTTTGCCACACATACGATGTCAACTACATGATCGTTCAAGGCAATATGACAATGATGATGTGTGTCATGATGAACGGAACGGTGGAAAGTTGCATGGCAATATATCTCGGAATGGCTATGGAAATGCCATAATAGGTAGGTATGGTGGCTGGTTTGAGGAAGATATAAGGAGGTTTATGTGTGACAGAGCGTATCATATCACAGGGTTTGGATGCACCGGCGAAGTTTGCACCAACTCTCGAGGTGATAAAGGGCAATGCACGGTACCAAAGAGGCTAGCAATGATGGAAGGGTGAGAGTCGTATAATCCATGGACTCAACATTAGTCATAAAGAACTCACATACTTATTGCAAAAATCTACAATTCATCAAAAACCAAGCACTATGCGCATGCTCCTAGGGGGATAGATTGGTAGGAAAAGACCATCGCTCGTCCCCGACCACCACTCATAAGGAAGGCAATCAAAGAAACACCTCATGCTTCAAATTTGTCACACAACGGTTACCATACGTGCATGCTACGGGACTTGTAAACCTCAACACAAGTATTTCTCAAATTCACAATTACTCAACTAGCACAACTCTAATATCACCATCTTTATATCTCAAAACAATTATCAAGTATCAAACTTCTCGTAGTATTCAATGCACTTTATATGAAAGTTTTTATTATACCCATCTTGGATGCCCATCATGTTAGGACTAAATTCATAACCAAAGCAAATTACCATGCTGTTCTAAAGACTCTCAAAATAATATAAGTGAAGCATGAGAGTTCATCTATTTCTTCAAAATAAAACCACCGCCATGCTCTAAAAGGATATAAGTGAAGCACTAGAGCAAAGAACAAACTACTCCAAAAGATATAAGTGAAGATCAATGAGTAGTCAAATAATTATGTAACTATGTGAAGACTCTCTAACATTTAACAATTCATATCTTGGTAATTTATTCAAACATCAAGCAAAACAAAAGAAAATAAAATAACGCTCCAAGCAAAACATATATCATGATAAAAATATAGCTCCAAGTAAAGTTACCGATGAACGAAGACGAAAGAGGGGATGCCATCCGGGGTATCCCCAATCTCAGGCTCTTGGTTATCCTTGAATATTGGGGTGCCTTGGGCATCCCCAAGCTTAGGCTCTTTCCACTCCTTATTCCATAGTCCATCGAATCTTTACCCAAAACTTTAAAACTTCACAACACAAAACTTAACAAAAAACTCGTAAGCTCCGTTAGTATAAGAAAATAAATCACCACTTAGTTAATGTTGTTAACTCATTCTAAATTCATATTGGTGTAATACCTACTGTGTTCCAACTTCTCTATGGTTCATACCCTCCGATACTACTCATAGATTCATCAAAATAAGCAAACAACACATAGAAAACAGAATCTGTCAAAAACAGAACAGTCTGTAGTAATCTGTATCAAACGTATACTTCTGGAACTCAAAAAATTCTTAAATAAATTGGAGGACCTGAGTAATTTGTCTATTAATCAACTGCAAAACGAATCAATCTAATAGCACTCTCCAGTAAAAAATGGCAGCAAAACTCGTGAGCGCTAAAGTTTCTGTTTTTTACAGCAAGATCGCAAAGACTTCACCCAAGTCTTCCCAAAGGTTCTACTTGGCACAAACACTAATTAAAACATAAAACCACATATAAACAGAGGATATATGAATTATTTATTACTAAACAGGAGCAAAAAGCAAGGAACAAAAATAAAATTGGGTTGCCTCCCAACAAGCGCTATCGTTTAACGCCCCTAGCTAGGCATGATGATTTCGATGATGCTCACATAAAAGATAAGAATTGAAACATAAGGAGAGAATCATGAAGAATATGACTAGCACATTTAAGTCTAACCCACTTCCTATTCATAGGGATTTTGTGAGCAAACAACTTGTGGGAACAAGAATCAACTTGCATAGGAAAGTAAAACAAGGATAACTTCAAGATTTTAAGCACATAGGGAGCAAACTTGATATTATTGCAATTCCGACGGGCATATATTCCTCCCTCACAATAATTTTCAGTATCAGCATGAATGAATTCAACAATATAACCATCACATAAAGCACTCTTTTCATGATGCACAAGCATAGAATTTTTATTACTCTCCATGTAAGCAAATTTCTTCTCATCAATAGTAGTGGGAGCAAGCTCAACGAAATAACTATCATGTGAGGCATAATCCAATTGAAAATTAAAATCATGATGACAAGTTTCATGGATATCATTATTCTTTATAGCATACAAGTCATCACAATAATCATCATAGATAACAACTTTGTTCTCATAATCAATTGGAACCTCTTCCAAGATAGTGGAATCATTACTAAATAAAGTCATGACCTCTCCAAATCCACTTTTATAATTATCACAATAAGACTCAACATCCTCCAAAATAGTGGGATCATCACTTCCTAAAGTTGACACTCGTCCAAACCCACTTTCATCAATATAATCATCATAAATAGGAGGCATGCTATCATCATAATAAATTTACTCATCAAAACTTGGGAGACAAAAAATATCATCTTCATCAAGCATAGCTTCCTCGAGCTTGTGGCTTTGCATATCATTAGCATCATGGATATTCAAGGAATTCATACCAACAACATTGCAATCGTGCTCATCATTCAAATATTTAGTGCCAAACATTTTAATACATTCTTCTTCTAACACTTTGGCACAATTATCGGAATCCTTATTTTCACGAAAGACATTAAAAAGATGAAGCATATGAGGCAACCTTAATTCCATTTTTTAGTAGTTTTCTTTTATAGACTAAATTAGTGATAAAATAAGAAACTAAAAGATTCGATTGCAAGATCTAAAGATATACCTTCAAGCGCTAACCTCCCTGACAACGGTGCCAGAAAAGAGCTTGATGTCTACTACACAACCTTCTTCTTGTAGACGTTGTTGGGCCTCCAAGTGCAGAGGTTTGTAGGACAGTAGAAAATTTCCCTCAAGTGGATGACCTAAGGTTTATCAATCCGTGATAGGTGTAGGATGAAGATGGTCTCTCTCAAACAACCCTGCAACCAAATAACAAAGAGTCTCTTGTGTCCCAAACACACCCAATACAATGGTAAATTGTGTAGGTGCACTAGTTCGGCGAACATATGGTGATACAAGTGCAATATGGATGGTAGATATAGGTTTTTGTAATCTGAAAATATAAAACAACAAGTTAACTAATGATAAAAGTGAGTGAAAACGGTATTGCAATGCGTTGAAACAAGGCCTAGGGTTCATACTTTCACTAGTGCAAGTTCTCTCAACAATAATAACATAATTGGATCATATAACTATCCCTCAACATGCAACAAAGAGTCACTCCAAAGTCACTAATAACAGAGAACAAACGAAGAGATTATCGTAGGGTACAAAACCACCTCAAAGTTATTCTTTCTGATCGATCTATTCAAGAGTTCGTACTAGAATAACACCTTAAGACACAAATCAACCAAAACCCTAATGTCACCTAGATACTCCAATGTCACCTCAAGTATCCATGGGTATGATTATACGAGATGCATCACACAATCTCAGATTCATCTATTCAACCAACACAAAGAACTTCAAAGAGTGCCCGAAAGTTTCTACCGGAGCGTCAAGACGAAAACATGTGCCAAGCCCTATGCATAAGTTCACGAGGTCACAGAAATCGCAAGTTGATTACCAAAACATACGTCAAGTGGATCACGTGAATATCCCATTGTCACCACAGATAAGCACATGCAAGACATACATCAAGTGTCCTCAAATCCTTAAAGACTCAATCCGATAAGATAACTTCAAAGAGAAAACTAAATCCATTACAAGAGAGTAGAGGGGGAGAAACATCATAAGATCCAACTATAATAGCAAAGCTCGCGATACATCAAGATCGTGCCAAATCAAGAACACGAGAGAGAGAAAGATCAAACACATAGCTACTGGTACATACCCTCAGCCCCGAGTGTGAACTACTCCCTCCTTGTCATGGAGAGCGCCGGGATGATGAAGATGGCCACCGGAGAGGGATTCCCCCCTCCGGTAGGGTGCCAGAACGGGTCTAGATTGGTTTTCGGTGGCTATAGAGGCTTGCAGCGGCGGAACTCCCGATCTAGGTTTCTTTTGGAAGTTTCAGTATATATAAGAGGTTTTGGCGTCGAGAACAAGTCATGGGGGTCTCCGGGCTGTCCACGAGGTAGGGAGGCACACCTAGGGGGGTGGGCGCGCCCCCACCCTCGTGGGCAGCCCGGGACTCTTCTGGCCCAACTCTTTTACTCCATGGCCTTCTTCTGGTCCAAAAATAATTCCATGAAGTTTCAGGTCAATTGGACTCCGTTTGATTTTCCTTTTCTATAAAACTCAAAAACAAGGAAAAACGGAAACTGGCACTGGGCTCTAGGTTAATAGGTTAGTCCCAACACGAGAGATACAGAGAGAGAGAGAGAGAGAGAGATCAAACACATAGCTACTGGTACATACCCTCAACCCCGAGGGTGAACTACTCCCTCCTCGTCATGGAGAGCGCCGTGATGATGAAGATGGCCTCCGGAGAGGGATTCCCCTCCGGCAGGGTGCCGGAACAGGTCTAGATTGGTTTTCAATGGCTACACAGGCTTGCGGCGGCGGAACTCCTGATCTAGGTTTCTTTCTGGAAGTTTCAGTATTTATAAGAGGTTTTGGTGTCGATAACAAGTCAGGGGGTCTCCGGGCTGTCCATGACGTAGGGAGGCGCGCCCATGGGGTGGGTGCGCCCCCACCCTCGTGGGCAGCCCGGGACTATTCTGGCCCAACTCTTTTGCTCCATGGCCTTCTTCTGGTTAACTTGGTCGTCTCGCCAACTATTGCTTTTGCAACTATTGCTATCGCATAGCGATAAAGTAAAGCAATTATATGGCGCTTGCATCTTATGCAATAAAGAGACAACCATAAGGCTCCTGCCATTTGCCGATAACTTTAACAAAACATGATCATCTCATACAACAATTTATATCTCATCACGTCTTGACCATATCACATCACAACATGCCCTGCAAAAACAAGTTAGACGTCCTCTACTTTGTTGTTGCAAGTTTTACGTGGCTGCTACGGGCTTCTAGCAAGGACCGTTCTTACCTATGCATCAAAAACCACAACGCGGTATAGTGATTGCTTTTTATCTTCAAAAAGAACCTTGTTCATTGAATCCGATTCAACTAAAGTTGGAGAAACTGACACCCACTAGCCACCTGTGTGCGAAGCACGTCGGTAGAACCAGTCTCGCGTAAGCGTACGCGTAATGTCGGTGTGAGCCGCTTCATCCAACAATACGGCCGAATCAAGAATCGACTAGTGACGGCAAGCAATATGTATATACCTATGCCCACAACTTCTTTGTGTTCTACTCGTGCATATAACATCTACGCATAGACCTGGCTCTGATACCACTGTTGGGGAATGCAGTAATTTAAAAAATTCCTACGCACACGCAAGATCCATCTAGGTGATGCATAGCAACGAGAGAGGAGAGTGTTGTCTATGTACCCTTGTAGATCGAAAGTGGAAGCGTTATGACAACGTAGTTGATGTAGTTGTACGCCTTCACGATCCGACCGATCCTAGTACCGAAGGTACGGCACCTCCACGATCTGCACACGTTCAGCTCGATGACGTCCCGCGAACTCTAGATCCAGCTGAGTGTCGAGGGAGAGTTTCGACAGCATGACAACGTGATGATGATGATGATGAAGCTGCCGGCGCAGGCCTTCGCCTAAGCACTGCAACAATATGACCGAGGTAGATTATGGTGGAGGGGGGCACCGCACATGGCTAAACAATGTCAACTTGTGTGTCTTTGGGGTGCCCCCTCCCCCATATATAAAGGAGTGGAGGAGGGGAAGGGGCCGACCCTCTATGGCACTCCAAAGGGAGTCCTACTCCCATCGGGAGTAGGATTCCCCTCCCCCTGTCCCTAGTTGGATTAGGAGAGGAAGGAAGGGGGAGAGAGGGGTAAAGGAAAGGGGGGCCGACCCCCCACCCAATTCGGATTGGGCTTGGGGGCGCGTCCCCTCCTAGGCTCCCTTCTCCTCTCTCCCACTATGGCCCAATAAGGCCCATATGTTGGGAACGTAGTAATTTCAAAAAAAATTCCTACGCACGCGCAAGATCATGGTGATGCATAGCAACAAGATGCAAGAGTGTTGTCTACGTACCCTCCTAGACCATAAGCGGAAGAGTTATGACAACGCGGTTGATGTAGTCGTACGTCTTCACGATCGACTGATCCTAGTACCAAAAGTACGGCACCTCCGCGATCTGCACACGTTCGGCTCGGTGACGTCCCACGAACTCTTGATCCAGCTGAGTGTCGAGGGAGAGCTTCGTCAGCACGACGGCGTGATGGCTGTGATGATGATGCTACCGTCGCAGGGCTTCACCTAAGCACTACGATGATATGACCGAGGTGGATTATGGTGGAGGGGGCACCGCACACGGCTAAGGGATCAATGATCAACTTGTGTGTCTATGGGATGCCCCACTCCCCTGTATATAAAGGAGTGGAGGAGGGGGAGAGGGTCGGCCTCCTAGGCGTGGCCAAGGGGGGAGTCCTACTCCCGGTGGGGGTAGGATTCCCCCTTCCCTAGTTGGAGTAGGATGGAAGGAAGGGGGAGAAGGAGAGAAAGAAAGGGGGGCCGGGCCCCCTCCCAATTAGGATTGGTCTTGGGGGGGCATACCCCCACCTTGGCCGCCTCCTCCTCCTTTCCACTACGACTCATTAAGGCCCATTGACTCCCCGGGGTGTTCCGGTAACCCCCCAGTACTCCGGTATATGCCCGAACTCACTCAGAACCATTCCGATGTCCAAACATAGGCTAGCAATATATTGATCTTTACGTCTCGACCATTTTGAGACTCCTCGTCATGTCCGTGATCTTATCCGAGACTCCAAACTACCTTCGGTACATCAAAACACATAAACTCATAATACTGATCGTCACCGAACGTTAAGTGTGCGGACCCTACGGGTTCGAGAACTATGTAGACATGACCGACACACGTCTCCGGTCAATAACCAATAGCAGAACCTGGATGTTCGTATTGGCTCCCACATATTCTATGAAGATCTTTATCGGTCAAACCGCATAACGATATACGTTGTTCCCTTTGTCATCGGTATGTTACTTGCCCGAGATTCGATCATCGGTATATCAATACCTAGTTATATCTCATTACCGGCAAGTCTCTTTACTCGTTCCGTAATGCAACATCCCGCAACTAACTCAGTAATTACATTGCTTGCAAGGCTTATAGTGATGTGTATTACCGAGAGGGCCCAGAGATATCTCTCCGATACTCAGAGTGACAAATCCTAATCTTGATCCATGCCAACTCAACAAACACCAACGGAGACACCTGTAGAGCATCTTTATAGTCACCCAGTTACGTTGTGACGTTTGATAGCACACTAAGTGTTCCTACGGTATTCGGGAGTTGCATGATCTCATAGTCACAGGAACATGTATAAGTTATGGAGAAAGCAATAGCAACAAACTAAACAATCATCATTCTAAGCTAATGGATGGGTCAAGTCAATCACATCATTCTCTAATGATGTGATCCCGTTAATCAAATGACAACTCATGTCTATGGTCAGGAAACATAACCATCATTGATTCAACGAGCTAGTCAAGAAGAGGCATACTAGTGACACTCTGTTTTCTATGTATTCACACATGTACTAAGTTTCCGGTTAATGCAATTCTAGCATGAATAATAAAGATTTATCATGATATAAGGAAATATAAATAACAACTTTTTATTGCCTCTAGGGCATATTTCCTTCAGTCTCCCACTTGCACTAGAGTCAATAATGTAGATTACACAGTAATGATTCTAACACCCATGGAGTCTTGGTGCTGATCATGTTTTGCTCGTGGAAGAGGCTTAGTCAACGGGTCTGCAACATTCAGATCCGTATGTATCTGGCAAATCTCTATGTATCCCTCCTTGACTTGATCGCGGATGGAATTGAAGCATCTCTTAATGTGCTTGGTTCTCTTGTGAAATCTGGATTCCTTCGCCAAGGCAATTGCACCAGTATTGTCACAAAAGATTTTCATTGGACCCGATGCACTAGGTATGACACCTAGATCAGATATGAACTCCTTCATCCAGACTCCTTCATTTGCTGCTTCCGAAGCAGCTATGTATTCCGCTTCACACGTAGATCCCGGCATGACACTCTACTTGGAACTGCACCAACTAACAGCTCCACCATTTAATAAAAAAAACGTATCCGGTTTGTGACTTAGAGTCATCCGGATCAGTGTCAAAGCTTGCATCGACATAACCGTTTATGACGAGCTCTTTGTCACCTCCATATATGAGAAACATATCCTTAGTCCTTTTCAGGTATTTCAGGATGTTCTTGACCGTTGTCCAGTGATCCACTGCTGGATTACTTTGGTACCTCCCTACTAAACTAATAGCAAGGCACACATCAGGTCTGGTACATAGCATTGCATACATGATAGAACCTATGGCTGAAGCATAGGGAATGACTTTCATTTTCTCTTTATCTTCTGTAGTGGTCGGGCATTGAGTCTGACTCAACTTCACACCTTGTAACATAGGCAAGAACCCTTTCTTTGCCGGATCCATTTTGGACTTCTTCAAAACTTTATCAAGTTATGTGCTTTGTTAAAGTCCAATTAAGCGTCTTGATCTATCTCTATAGATCTTGATGCCCAATATATAAGCAGCTTCACCAAGGTCTTTCGTTGAAAATTTCTTATTCATGTATCCTTTTATGCTATTCAGAAATTCAGTATCATTTCCGATCAATAATATGTCATCTACATATAATATCAAAAATGCTACGGAGCTCCCACTCACTTTCTTGTAAATACAGGCTTCTCCAAAAGTCTGTTTAAAACGATATACTTTGATCACACTATCAAAGCATATATTCCAACTCCGAGAGGCTTGCACCAGTCCATAAATGGATCGCTGGAGCCTGCACACTTTGTTAGCACCTTTTGGATCGACAAAACCTTCTGGTTGCATCATATACAACTCTTCTTTAAGATTTCCATTAAGGAATGCATTTTTGACATCCATTTGCCAAATTTCATAATCATAAAATGCAGCAATTGCTAACATGTTTCAGACGAACTTAAGCATCACTACGGGTGAGAAGGTCTCATCGTAGTCAACTCCTTGAACTAGTCGAAAACCTTTTGCAACAAGTCGAGCTTTGTAGACAGTAACATTACTGTCAGCGTCAGTCTTCTTCTTGAAGATCCATTTATTCTCTATAGCCTGCCGATCATCGGGCAAATCAACCAAAGTCCACACTTTGTTCTCATACATGGATCCCATCTCAGATTTCATGACCTCAAGCCATTTTGCGGAATCTAGGCTCATCATCGCTTCCTCATAGTTAGTAGGTTCATCATGGTCAAGTAACATGACTTCCAGAACAGGATTACTGTACCACTGTGGTGCAGATCTCACTCTGGTTGACCTACGAGGTTCGGTAGTAACTTGATCAGAAGTTTCATGATCATCATCATTAGCTTCCTCACCTACTGGTGTAGGAATAACTAGAACTAATTTCAGTGATGAACTACTTTCCAATAAGGGAGCAGGTACAATTACCTCATCAAGTTCTACTTTCCTCCCACTCACTTCTTTCGAGAGAAACTCCTTCTGTGGAAAGGATCCATTCTTAGCAATGAATATCTTGCCTTTGGATCTGTGATAGAAGGTGTACCCAACAGTCTCCTTTGGGTATCCTATGAAGACACATTTCTCTGATTTGGGTTCGAGCTTATCAGGTTGAAGCTTTTTCACATAAGCATCACAACACCAAACTTTAAGAAACGACAATTTGGGTTTCATGCCAAACCACTGTTCATAAGGCGTCGTCTCAACGGATTTAGATGGTGCCCTATTTAATGTGAATGCAGCTGTCTCTAAAGCATAACCCCAAAATGATAGTGGTAAATCTGTAAGAGAAATCATAGATCGCACCATATCTAGTAAAGTACGATTACGACGATCGGACACACCATTACGCTGTGGTGTTCCGGGTGGCGTGAGTTGCGAAACTATTCCGCATTGTTTCAAATGAAGACCAAACTCGTGACTCAAATATTCTCCTCCATGATTGGATCGTAGAAACTTTATTTACTTGTTACGATGATTTTCCACTTCACTATGAAATTCTTTGAACTTTTCAAATGTTTCAGACTTATGTTTCATTAAGTAGATATACCCATATCTGCTAAAATCATCTATGAAGGTGAGAAAATAATGATATCCGCCACGAGCCTCAATGTTCATTGGACCACATACATAAGTATGTATGATTTCCAATAACTCTGTTGCTCGCTCGATTGTTCTGGAGAACGGAGTTTTAGTCATCTTGCCCATGAGGCATGGTTCGCAAGTACCAAGTGATTCATAATCAAGTGCTTCCAGAAGTCCACCAGAATGGAGTTTCTTCATGCGCTTTACATCAATATGACCCAAACGGCAGTGCCACAAATAAGTTGCACTATCATTATCAACCCTGCATCTTTTGGCTTCAATACTATGAACATGTGTATCACTACTTTGAAGATTTAGTAAAAATAGACCACTCTTCAAGGGTGCATGACCATAAAAGATATTACTCATATAAATAGAACAACCATTATTCTCTGATTTAAATGAATAACCGTCTCGCATCAAACAAGATCCAGATATAATGTTCATGCTCAACGCTGGCACCAAATAACAATTATTTAGGTCTAAAACTAATCCCGAAGGTAGATGTAGAGGTAGCATGCCGATGGCGATCACATCTGTCGGTGTTCTAGGAATGGGGATCCCCAGACTTGCCTGCCTGCGGCCCACGGCGTGGCTGAGCTAGCAGGTCTGTACGGCCCATCTTCATTGACGAGGTATTCAAGACCCTCGCGAGGGGCCAAGCCTCGCGAGGTGGACGACACAAGACCTCCTCAGGAGCGGCCTCGCCAGGCAGGCTCATGAGGGGCGGAGAGATCAAGGCAAGGCAAACCTCACGAGGTCCTCATGACGTGAGCCATGACGATTGAGACCAGGCGGGCGCCAGCGCGCGCAGTGTCCTTGCTTCCTCTTTGGTGCCAAGGGGGCAAGCGTAGTCGCGGAGTACCGAGGCATCAAGGAAAGGTTTCCATATCGATGCAACGAGACCAAGACCAGCAGGGCGGCAAGATGGAGGTCACCATGGAGCCCAAGACGGCGTCACCACCAGAGCCTTTTGCAGGCGAAGACTACTTTTGTCAGGATAAGCTGTACTAGATGCCCCCTTTCAAATTGGTCGTTGTTGGCTCCCTTCCCGCTAAATATTTGAGGAGAGGACCAGGGCCTATATAAGTAGAACTAGCCACCACAGTAGAGGGCACAACGAAAAGAGAGCACAAAAAGTGGGGAGGGGGAACTCATTCAGAGGCATCTAACCCAAACAAGTTCACCAAGCACAAGAACACCTCAACCCTAGGAGGCTGTTCTTCCCCTTGTACTTTTCATCATCAGCCCAAGAGGCAATCCACCACCACCACACTGTAGTAGGGTATTACACCACAACGGTGGCCCGAACCAGTATAAGTCTTGTGTCTTTGTCTTGTGAGTTCATCGAGTTCGTCCGCGAGATCTTAGAGAGCTAGGGTGTGGATCGATAGGGAGAAAACCTTCGCGCGCACCCCCAGTGTTCGAACCTCGAGGGTTTGCCGGAACCCATGATCCGACATTTGGCGTGCCAGATAGGGGTGCGCCGAAGCTTCCTTCCGTCGCTCCGCGTCTCGTTGCTCCGTCGTCTCCATAGCAGACACGCGCGCGCTCGTGCTGAGCGCCGGGCTGCCCTCGTCGCCCGCATCGCTCAGACGGCTCCCATCGGCGGGCCACCTCGTCGTTCCCCGTCACCTGCCGCCAACGCCACCATCGGCCCGTCAGGGAACGAGCAGCAAGCATCATTGCTGCACCCCTCGGTGCGGCGGGACGGCCGCACCGCCACTCCATCACTGACTCCGGCCAATTCTTCTTCCCATGCACGTCGCCCTCTCATGGACGCGCGGGCCGCGCTCCTCATGGCGCATGAGCTCCTGCGCTACCGACCGGTCGATGACCTCTACGAGGACTGGCTCGACCGCATCGCCGAGCTTGTCGGCGCCGCAGGGGGCTCCCCTGCACCGTCCCTCTCTCCGGCTCGCCCTCCGCCAGCTATGGGCAACGTAGCTCACGGAGCGCCTCCACCACCTCTGCCCCAAGACGGCACCCTGGCGCCAAGGCGCGCAGCTCCACGACGCGACCCACCGCGTCCCGTGCCCACGTGTGAAGAAAGAAGCTATCAAGAAGTCCCTCGACCGCAAGAAAACACTCCGCCGCTCCTCGCGCTACCGCGCCAGGACCGGCTGCTACGGCGACTGCGCGCCACCTGTAGCGGCAGGGTGCGGACCCCATCAAGACCAAGCTCCACCCCCAAGGCAGGCCCCAGTGACCACAGCTGGCTGCCATGCTTTCACCCCCGAGCTGCGTAGCGTCGCCTGGCTGGGCAAATTCAAGCCAGATCTGCCTCCTCGCTACAACGACACCCCTGAACCCGCAGAGTTCTTACAGCTCTATGAGCTGAGCATCGAAGCGGCCAATGGCGACAAGAAAGTCATGGCGAACTGGTTTTCCCATGGCTCTCAAGGATGGTGCCCTCTCCTGGCTCATGAACCTGCCACCGGGCTCGATTTCCTCCTAGGACGAGATGCGCAACCGCTTCGTCGCCAACTTCCAGGGCACTCACGACCGCCCGCCGGCTGCGGGTGACCTGCGCCGCGTCAGGCAGCAACCGGGAGAGACCTTCCATAAGTATGTCCAGCGCTTCAACAACGTCCGCCTCAAGATCCCCAAGGTGACGGATGAGGCCATCATCTCTGCGTTATCTGATGGCGTCCGCGACGTCAAAATGAAGGAAGAGCTCGCTATCCACGAGGAGCTGTGCACGTCCCTGGAGTTGTTCAACCTGACAACCAAGTGTGCAAGAGCTGAGGAGGGGCGCCTATCCCTCCTCGAGCTCCCAGCCGCAGACCCGGAGGAGAAGAAAGCCAAGGCCAAGGACGTGAAGCGCAAGGAAGCATTCGTGCTCGCAGCGGAACCAGACACCAAGCGTGACAGAGACCAACCAGAGTCATCCAAGAGCAGTCATCCGTTCTGCGCCTTCCACAACCTGAATACCCACAACACCAACGACTGTCAAGAGCTCAGAGCCATTCGTGAAGGACGCTTCGGTCGACGCCCCGAACACGGTGACCGGCGCTACGACCGATGTCACAATCAAAGAATGATAATATAACAGCATGGAACAATAAAAAATTATAGATATGTTGGAGACGTATCAGCATCCCCAAGCTTAATTCCTGCTCGTCCTTGAGTAGGTAAATGATAAAAATAGAATTTTTTATGTGGAATGCTGCCTAACATGTCATCTCATATTATTTTCTTTATAGCATGGACATTTGGACTTTTATATTGTTCAAAGCAATAGTCTAGTTTTGACATGATAACTTAAATACTCAAGCATACCAACAAGCAACCATGTCTTTCAAGATATCAACGCTAAAATAATTTATCCGTAGCCCATCATGCTCAATCATTGATCCATTCATGAAACACACTCACATATTAACTACACCCAATGCTCAAGTACAATCATAGTGCCCCCTAGTTGGTGCTTTATAAGAGAAGATGGAGACTCAAATTAAAAATAAAAATTGCATAAAGTAAAATAAAGGCCCTTCACGGAGGGAAGTTGGGATTTGTAGAGGTGCAGAGCTCAAAGCGAAAATTGAGAGATAAAAATATTTTGAGAGGCATACTTTTCCCACCAACAAAAATGACTTAGAGCTCCCAACACTTTCCATGCTAGATGTATCATAGGCGGTTCCCAAACAGAAAATAAAGTTTATTCCTTTTTCAACCATACTTTCAGTTTCCATGGATAGCCGTATCCACGGTTGCTCTCCATACCAACACTTTCCAAGGAATTTATTATTTGACAACATAAAGTAAATTCATTTTTCATTTCGGGACTGGGCATCCCTAATACCTTTGCCTTACTCTCGTGCAATGAAAAGTGAATAAACACCCATCGTGAGAATAACACATCTAGCATGGAAAATATTAGCCACCCCTCACCGCTCCGTGAGCGAAACGAACACACAAAAGAGAAGTTTATTTTGAAAATTAAAGATGGCAGATACAAATTTGTTTAGAACGGCAAAACAATACTGCATATAGGTAGATATAGTGGACTCATGTGGCTAAACTGGTTTAAAGGTTTTTTGGATCCACAAGCAGAGATCATACTTAGTGCAAAATGAAGGCTAGCAAAAGATTGAGAAGCGACCGACCAAGAAACAAATAATCTCATAATCGAGCATTAAGCATAATTAATACCTAATAATGCACCACAAGTGGGATATAATTTCATTGTGTAACTATTTGTTGGGGAATGTAGTAATTTCAAAAAAAATCCTACGCACACGCAAGATCATGGTGATGCATAGCAACGAGAGGGAAGAGTATCGTCCACGTACCCTCGTAGACCGTAAGCGGAAGCGTTATGAGAACGCGGTTAATGTAGTCGTACGTCTTCATGATCCGACCGATCCAAGTACCGAACGTACGGCACCTCCGAGTTCAGCACACGTTCAGCTCGATGACGTCCCACGAACTCCGATCCAGTAGAGCTTCATGATACATCTCCAACGTATCTATAATTTTTGATTGTTCCATGCTATTATATTATTTGTTTTGGATGTTAATGGGATTTATTTTACACTTTTATATTATTTTTGGGACTAACCTATTAACCAGAGGCCCAGCCCAAATTGATGTTTTTTGCCTATTTCAGTGTTTCGCAGAAAAGGAATATCAAACGGAGTCCAAACGGAATGAAACCTTCGGGAGCGTTATTTTTGGAACAAACGTGATCCAGGGGACTTGAAGTGGACATCAAGAAACAATCGAGGAGGACATGAGGCAGGGGGCGCGCCTACCCCCCTGGGCGCGCCCTCCACCCTCGTGGGCCCCTCGTTGCTCCACCGACCTACTTCTTCCTCCTATATATATTCACATACCCTGAAAACATCCAGTAGCACCACGAAACCCTATTTCCACTGTCGCAACCTTCTGTACCCAAGAGATCCCATCTTGGGGCCTTTTTCGGAGCTCTGCCGGAGGGGGCATTGATCACGGAGGGCCTCTACATCAACTCCATGGCCCCTCCGATGATGTGTGAGTAGTTTACCTCAGACCTTCGGGTCCATAGCTAGTAGCTAGATAGCTTATTATCTCTCTTTGGATCTCAATACAAAGTTCTCCTCGATCTTCTTGGAGATCTATTCGATGTAACTCTTTTTGCGGTGTGTTTGTCGAGATCCGATGAATTGTGGGTTTATGATCAAGTCTATCTATGAACAATATTTGAATCTTCTCTGAATTTTTTTATGTATGATTGGTTATCTTTGCAAGTCTCTTTGAATTTTCAGTTTGGTTTGGCCTACTAAATTGATCTTTCTTGCAATGGGAGAAGTGCTTAGCTTTGGGTTCAATCTTGTGGTGCTCAATCCCAGTGACAGAAAGGGAAACGACATGTATTGTATTGTTGCCATTGAGGATAAAAAGATGGGGTTTATATCATATTGCATGAGTTTATCCCTCTACATCATGTCATCTTGCTTAAAGCGTTATTCTGTTCTTATGAACTTAATACTCTAGATGCACGCTGGATAGCGGTTGATGTGTGGAGTAATAGTAGTAGATGCAGGCAGGAGTCGGTCTACTTGTCACGGACGTGATGCCTATATACATGATCATACCTAGATATTCTCATAATTATTCGCTTTTCTATCAATTGCTCGACAGTAATTTGTTCACCCACCGTAATACTTATGCTATCTTGAGAGAAGCCACTAGTGAAACCTATGCCCCCCGGGTCTAATTCCATCATACAAGTTTTAAATCTATTTTATTTTGCAATCTTTACTTTCAATCTATATCATAAAAATACCAAAAATATTTATCTTATTATTATTATCTCTATCAGGTCTCACTCTTGCAAGTGGTCGTGAAGGGATTGACAACCCCTTTATCGCGTTGGTTGCGAGGTTCTTATTTTTTTGTGTAGGTACGAGGTGACTCGCGCGTGGTCTCCTGCTGATTGATACCTTGGTTCTAAAAAACTGAGGGAAATACTTATGCTGCTTTGTTGCATCACCCTTTCCTCTTCAAGGGAAAACCAACGCATGCTCAAGAGGTAGCAAGAAGGATTTCTGGCGCCGTTGCCGGGGAGGCTTACACCAAGTCAAGTCAAGATTTGATCTCTCGTCAACTAGTGATTTCTGGCGCCATTGCCGGGGAGATCTACGCCAAGTCAAGACATACCAAGTACCCATCACAACTCTTATCCTTCGCATTACATTATTTTCCATTTGCCTCTCGTTTTCCTCTCCCCCACTTCACCCTTGCCATTTTATTCGCCCTCTTTTCCTTTCTCCCTCTCTTTCCATTCGCTTTTTCTTTGCTTGTTTTCTTGTGTGTTGGATTGCTTGCTTGTCACGATGGCTCAAGATAATACTAAATTGTGTGACTTTGCCAATACCAACAATAATGATTTTATTAGCACTCCGATTGCTCCTCTTACCGATGCTGAATCTTGTGAAATTAATACTGCTTTGCTGAATCTTGTCATGAAAGATCCGTTTTTTGGCCTTCCTAGTGAAGATGTCGCTACCCATCTAAACAACTTTATTGATTTGTGTGATATGCAAAAGAATAAAGATGTGGATAATGATATTGTTAAACTTAAGCTATTTCCGTTTTCGCTTAGAGATCGTGCTAAAGCTTGGTTTTTGTCTTTGCCTAAAAATAGTATTGATTCATAGAATAAGTGCAAAGATGCTTTTACCTCTAAGTATTTTCCTCCCGCTAAGATCATCTCTCTTAGAAACGATATTATGAATTTTAAGCAACTTGATCATGAGCATGTTGCACAATCTTGGGAGAGGATGAAATTAATGATACGTAATTGCCCTACACATGGTTTGAATTTATGGATGATTGTACAAAAAAATTATGCCGGATTGAATTTTGCTTCTAGAAATCTTTTAGATTCGGCCGCGGGAGGCACTTTTATGGAGATCACTTTAGGAGAAGCTACCAAACTCCTAGATAATATTATGGTTAATTATTCTCAATGGCACACTGAAAGATCTACTACTAAAAAGGTGCATGCAATTGAAGAAATTAATGTTTTGAGTGGAAAGATGGATGAACTTATGAAATTGTTTGCTAATAAGAGTACTCCTACTGATCCCAATGATATGCCTTTGTCTACTTTGATTGAGAATAATAATGAATCTATGGATGTGAATTTTGTTGGTAGGAACAATTTTGGTAACAACACGTATAGAGGTAATTTTAATTCTAGGCCGTTTCCTAGTAATTCCTCTAATAATTATGGTAATTCCTACAACAATTCTTATGGAAATTATAATAATATGCCCTCTGATTTTGAATCTAGTATTGAAGAATTTATTAGTTCGCAAAAGAGTTTCAATGCTTTGATTGAATAAAAATTGCTTAAGATTGATGAGTTGGCTAGGAACGTGGATAGAATTTCTCTTGATATTGATTCTTTGAAACTTAGATTTATTCCACCTAAGAATGATATCAATGAGTCTCTCAAATCCACGAGAATTTCCATTGATGAGTGCAAAGAAACAACAGCTAGGATGCGTGCTAAAAAAGATTGCTTCATAAAAGCGTGTTCTTCTAGTTTTCATGATAATAAGGATGAAGATCTAAAAGTGATTGATGTGTCCCCTATTAATTTTTTTTTGTAATATGAATCTTCATAATGATGGGACTGGATATGACTCAACTTTAGTTAGAAGGCGTCCCAAAAATTCAGAGTTTTTAGATCTTGATGCTAAAATTGATAAAAGTAGGATTGAAGAGGTTAAAACTTTAGATAGTAACGAACCCGCTATCTTGGATTTCAAGGAATTTAATTATGATAATTGATCTTTGATAGATTGTATTTCCTTGTTGCAATCCGTGCTAAATTCTCCTCATGCTTATAGTCAAAATAAAGCTTTTACTAAACATATAGTTGATGCTTTGATGCAATCTTATGAAGAAGAGTTGGAAGTTTCTATCCCTAGAAAACTTTATGATGAGTGTGAAGCTACAATTAAAATAAAAATTATAGATCATGAATGCTATGCTTTGTGTGATTTGGGTGCTAGTGTTTCCACAATTCCAAAAACTTTGTGTGATTTGCTAGGTTTCCGTGAATTTGATGATTGTTCTTTAAACTTGCGCCTTGCAGATTCCACTACTAAGAAACCTATGGGAAATATTAATGATGCTATTATTGTTTCAAATAGGAATTATGTGCCCATAGATTTCATTGTTCTTGATATAGATTGCAACCCTTCATGTCTTATTATTCTTGGTAGACCTTTCCTTAGAACGATTGGTGCAATTATTGATATGAAGGAAGGGAATATTAGATTCCAATTTCCGTTAAGTAAAGTAATGGAACATTTCCCTAGAAAGAAAATTAAATTACCATATGAATCTATTATGAGAGCCACTTATGGATTGCCTACCAAAGATGGCAATACCTAGATCTATCCTTGCTTTTATGCCTAGCTAGGGGCGTTAAACGATAGCGCTTGTTGGGAGGCAACCCAATTTTATTTTTATTACTTGCTTTTTGTTCCTGTTTACTAATAAATAATTTATCTAGCCTCTGTTTTGGTTGTGTTTTTTGTGTTCAATTAGTGTTTGTGCCAAGTTGAACCGTTGGGAAGACTTGGGGAAAGTCTTTTTGATCTTGCTGTAAAAACAAAAACTTTAGCGCTCGCGAGAATTGCTGCCATTTTTATTGGAGAGTGATATTTAGTTAATTTGTTTTGAAGATGATTAATAGATAAATTCCTCACATCCAGCAATTTATTTTAGAATTTTTGGGGTTCCAGAAGTTTGCGTTAGTTACAGATTACTATAGACTGTTCTGTTTTTGACAGATTCTATTTTTCGTGTGTTGTTTGCTTATTTTGATGAATCTATGGCTAGTAATGGAGTTTATAAACCATAAAGAAGTTGGAATACAGTAGGTCTAACACGATTATAAATAAATAATGATTTCATTACGGTACCTTGAAGTGGTGTTTTGTTTTCTTTTGCTAACGGAGCTCATGAGATTTTCTGTTAAGTTTTGTGTTGTGAAGTTTTCAAGTTTTGGGTAAGGATTTGATGGATTATGGAACAAGGAGTGGCAAGAGCCTAAGCTTGTGGATTCCCAAGGCACCCCAAGGCAAAATCCAAGGACACCAAAAAGCCTAAGCTTGGGGATGCCCCGGAAGGCATCCCCTCTTTTGTCTTTGTTCATCGGTAACTTTACTTGGAGCTATATTTTTATTCACCACATGATATGTGTTTTGCTTGGAGCGTCTTGTATTATTTGAGTCCTTGCTCTTTAGTTTACCACAATCATCCTTTCTGTACACACCTTTTGAGAGAGACACACATGAATCGGAATTTATTAGAATACTCTATGTGCTTCACTTATATCTTTTGAGCTATATAGTTTTTGCTCTAGCGCTTCACTTATATCTTTTAGAGCACGGTGGTGGATTTATTTTATAGAAATAATTGATCTCTCATGCTTCACTTATATTATTTTGAGAGTCCTTTAGAACAGCGTGGTAATTTTCTCTTAGGAATAATAAAAACTTTCATATAAGTGCATTGAATACTATGAGAAGTTTGATACTTGATAATTGTTTTGTGATATGGAGATGGTGATATTAGAGTCATGCTAGTTGAGTAGTTGCGAATTTGAGAAATACTTGTGTTGAAGTTTGTGATTCCCGTAGCTTGCACGTATGGTGAACCGTTATGTGATGAAGTCGGAGCATGATTTATTTATTGATTGCCTTCCTTACGAGTGGCGGTCGGGGATGAGCGATGGTCTTTTCCTACCAATCTATCCCCCTAGGAGCATGCGCGTAGTACTTTGTTTCGATAACTAATAGATTTTTGCAATAAGTATGTGAGTTCTTTATGACTAATGTTGAGTCCATGGATTATACGCACCCTCACCCTTCCACATTTGCTAGCCTCTCTATTACCACGCACCTTTCGCTGGTATCATACACCCACCATATACCTTCCTCAAAATAGCCACCATACCTACCTATTATGGCATTTCCATAGCCATTCCGAGATATATTGCCATGCAACTTTCCACCGTCCCGTTTGTTATGACATTCTTCATCATTGTCATATTGCCATGCATGATCATGTAGTTGACATCGTATTTGTGGCAAAGCCACCGTTCATAATTTTTTCATACATGTCACTCTTTATTCATTGCATATCCCGGTACACCGCCGGAGGCATTCACATAGAGTCATATTTTGTTCTAAGTATTGAGTTGTAATTCTTGAGTTGTAAGTAAAAAAGAAATGTGATGATCATCATTATTAGAGTATTGTCCCAGTGAGGAAAGGATGATGGAGACTATGATTCCCCCACAAGTCGGGATGAGACTCCGGACGAAAAAAACGAAAAGAAAAGAGGCCAAAAGAAAAAAAGGAAAGAAGGCCCAAATGAAAAATGAATGAGAGAAAAAGAGAGAAGGGACAATGTTACTATCCTTTTTCCACACTTGTGCTTCAAAGTAGCGCCATGATCTTCATGATAGAGAGTCTCCTATGTTGTCACTTTCATAAACTAGTGGGAATTTTACATTATAGAACTTGGCTTGTATATTCCAATGATGGGCTTCCTCAAATTTCCCTAGGTCTTCGTGAGCAAGCAAGTTGGATGCACACCCACTTAGTTTCTTTTGTTGAGCTTTCATACACTTATTGCTCTAGTGCATCCGTTGCATGGCAATCCCTACTCACTCACATTGATATCTATTGATGGGCATCTCCATAGCACATTGATACGCCTAGTTGATGTGAGACTATCTTCTCCTTTTTTTCTTCTCCACAACCACCATTCTATTCCACCTATAGTGCTATGTCCATGGCTCACGCTCATGTATTGCGTGAAAATTGAAAATGTTTGAGAACATAAAAGGTATGAAACAATTGCTTGGCTTGTCATCGGGGTTGTGCAAGATTTAATATTTTGTGTGATGAAGATAGAGCATAGCCAGACTATATGATTTTGTAGGGATAACTTTCTTTGGCCATGTTATTTTGAGAAGACATGATTGCTTAGTTAGTATGCTTGAAGTATTATTATTGAGAAATATGTTAGGAAGCATTCCACATCAAAAAAATATCTGTTTTTATCATTTACCTACTCGAGGACGAGCAGGAATTAAGCTTGGGGAAGCTTGATACGTCTCCAACGTATCTATAATTTTTGATTGTTCCATGATATTATATTATCTTTTTTGGATGTAAATGGGCTTTATTTTACAGTTTTATATTATTTTTGGGACTAACCTATTAACCGGAGGCCCAGCCCAAATTGCTGTTTTTTTTGCCTATTTCAGTGTTTCGCAGAAAAGGAATATTAAACAGAGTCCAAACGGAATGAAACCTTCGGGAGCGTTATGGAACAAACGTGATCCAGGGGACTTGGAGTGGACGTCAAGAAACAATTGAGGAGGCCACGAGGCAGGGGGCGCGCCCTCCACCCTCGTGGGCCCCTTGTTGCTCCACCGACCTACTTCTTCCTCCTATATATATTCACATACCCCCAAAAACATCCAGGAGCACCACGAAACCCTATTTCCACCGCCGCAACCTTCTGTACCCAAGAGATCCCATCTTGGGGCCTTTTCCGGAGCTCCGCCGGAGGGGGCATTGATCATGGAGGGCCTCTACATCAACTGCATGTCCCCTCCGATGATGTGTGAGTAGTTTACCTCAGACCTTCGGGTCCATAGCTAGTAGCTAGATGGCACTACAAAAAAATACACTTCCGTGATGATACGTGTTTGTCACAGTAGGTCGCTTTTTTGTCATGCATGTACATCGATGACAAATTTATGACAGAATCAAGATAGTCATACATGTGTTGTCGTAGAAGTGTTCCATGACATTACCAAAATTATCATCACGGAAGTGTCCACTTCCATGACGATAAATCGCGCGTCACAGAAGTGCTTTCGTCAAGGGTGACCGACACGTGGCATCCACCGTAACGGAACGCCGTTAAGCTATCGGGTCGGGGTTTGGATCCGATAACCCGTTAACAGCCCCGACCAATGGGGATTTTCCACGTGTAAAATCATCATTGGCTAGAGGAAACACGTGTCGGCTCATCGTTGGGACAGATGTCATCCACTCACTGGACAGAAGGCGCCTATGATATGTCGACACGTGGCACGGCCCAACAGTGGCCCATTCCTGTGAAAAGGCTGGACCATTTGACTTGGTCAAAAGCTGGCGGGCCGGCCCATGGAAAGCCTGTTAACGGCCTGTTCGCATATAGCCCATTTACAGCCCGCTAATCCAAGGCCCGTTACGCCCTATCCGAATTAGGCCCAGTAGCGTCATCTGGGCCGTCCAATATGATTCCAGCCCGTTTTCACTTCTGGCCCATGTATACCCCGTGACGTCTTTCGGCCCATATGAGGCCCTTTGTAACTCTTGGCCCATTAGCGGCCCATGCTGAAACTGGCCCGTAATGAACAATGTATTACTTTACACCCATTAATGGCCCGTGGTGAAACTGGCCCGTAATGAATAGTGTATCACTTTATACCCATTAACGGCCCGTTATTCCGTTGGGCCGTTTCCAGCCCAAGTTAACTTTCGGCCTTCTAAGGGCCCATTTATTCTTGGGCTCATTTGCAGCATTCGGTTACTTACGGCCCGTTACTGTCATTTTCTGTTTGTAGGCCAAATTCAGCCCATCGTTACGGTCGGCCTGTTTGTGGACCGTTAGTCTGTTGGGCCATTTTCATAGCATCACCAAATACGGCCTATTAATGGGGCGTTATGGTCAGCCCATAAAACGTACGATTTCCATTAAAGGCCCATCTACGGCCCATTAAAGGCCCGTAAAAGACCCATAAATGAGCCGGCGGCCCATGGATCCTACGAGACGTACAAGGCCCATGGATCCTACGAGACGTAGAAGGCCCATGGATCCGACGCCCCGTGACGGGTCATGGTCGGGCGAATTGGCCCCCGTTTGAACGATATAGCATATTTAAAGAATTATCCTACTCAATACTATCACCTCTAAAAAGCCTACACTATTACAACAAAGAGTTCAAGGCATAGAAAGGTAGAATAATCCTACACTATACAATAAAGAAATTACAGCCAATTATACCCACTAGGCATTATGGTTCGGCACAGGTGATAATAAAGCATACACAAACAACAAATTACATACACTGGGCAAATACAGCTCATACATCATGGACGCGCGTCAACTTAACTCCAATTGAACTATAATCTCTTCAGAAAATAGGATTGGCCAGATTCAGATAGCATAAATTTCAGTCTGCAAAATCTCCAATTCCTTCATGGTTACCTCAGTGTCTTGTTTCATTTTTTTACTCCTACATCTAATACCTGCATGTCCAGTCTCAACTTGTTGATTATACGTTGACAATCATGTACACGTTGTCTTGCCACCTCTAGTTGATGCTCGAGAACATCAGCACATTCCTATTCCAATCCATAATCATTCAGTAACGGCCATGCCGCACTGCTCGCAGATCTTTGTGTTGATGTCACTTCATCCTGAAATGTTTCTGTAAGTACACATGACTAGGGCAAAAATATAGTTACAACAGTGAAGCGAACAAGACACTATTTTGTACTACATGGCAAAACAGGACTAACAATAATGTTATACGTCACTTTCAAAAAAATGTTACACTTCATGAAGCATAAGCAGGTGATATTTTAAAAATTATAAAAAATATAGTCTGTGCAGCCTGCATACAGAAATCCCTCTTAGCTCACCAGAGGAGCATGATGTTGGGGCCCAATCGAAAACACAGACAAGTTACAAATTTAGACAGCACGTTGCGTATAAGTAAGCAAGCAGTTGGCCATTCTGTGCCTCAATTAAAGTCTTAGGGAGCATAATGAACAGTAGAGGGTTTCATACAAACATACTACAGCAGGCAAAATTATGCAATCATTAGCGTAGTATAAACTAGATTATGAGCCTCATGCAATAATAGTTGGTTAATAGACTTCAAAGCTTCAGGCACACTTCGGCAGAGTAATTAAATGGTAAGGCCTTTAATTATGTCAACTAATAGTGATACAAGTACCGAACATCAGGCATGATTATTTGGGCATCTGATTAACTGAGGACAAATAAAGCAATTGAAAAGAGAAAATTAACTATGCCTAAAACAAACAAGGAATTGAACTGTTGAGTTGCATACAGTGACTTACCTTAGCAGGTTGAAGAGGCTCAGCGCAGCTCCTACTTCTCTTGCAAGGCTCCTTCCTAACATCTTGTACTTGGAAATCCTCAATCTTATCTTCATTGCACCCCCTCTGCAAGGTGACACAAACTAGTTACTCGTCTCCTTGGAAGATAAATATGCATACTTTCCAGTCTATGAACACAAAAGAATGAGATTATAACAAAACAACACCACATAATGAAACATGCCGCATCTCTTGCACTTGCACACAATGAAATGAGCATTTACTATGTCTGCACTATGTAAAAACTAGGCATACCTTCGAACTGGATCTCCAGGTACTCTTGGAGAGCCTATTGTAGTGTACAACCAAACCTTTATGTCACCTATGAGTTAGACAAGGCCCCACTACAGCAGCCCTTAGTGTTTAAATCATTGACAAGCTCTGTTAGAGTGTTATGTCAAGAACAACAAGTAATCAAAGCAAACAGTCCTAGTATGGCTGGCTGATGCAAACAAGTAATTGAACAGATGTGTGAGCAAATCTTACATATCAAGAAAAGAAGCAAAGAAGGAGGCTTAAAGACCATCACTTGACTGACCAGATTTAAGGAGCATTTAAACATCATGTGCAACGTATGAACTAACATAAACATTGCATATTTCCAGATTCTACAATGGAATGCACATGTATTAGGTTATGCCATGTATGATGATGCCTAAATGTACAGATAGCAGGCAGGAGTGATTCATCATTGCACGCACAATTGAATTGCAGGTTAAGGGCCAGTTCGATTCCGCCTTTTCAGGGCATATTGTCAAAATAAGCCATAAAAGATGTAAAGAAGTCATTTTTGAGTTATGGGCTTGGGCTTAACTAATTTCTCTTTGGAGGGGGGTGTTTTGGGTAGAACCTCACTAAAAATTGAAGGGAAGGGGAATAGTGAAATGACTCTGTTGTCTGCCTATATTACACTCAAAATGCAACTGCTGACGCCCGTGTCAGACCTGACCCTCAAGTAAAAACAAACACGCAAGCATTCATTGCCCTGCCCGCTTGCATCTCCTCTCCCCTTTCCACTATACGATGAATTTGTATGAGCTGTTTCTGCTGCTGCTATATGATGCATTGCTATGAGCTGCTCCTGCTGCTACTATATGATGAATTGCTATGAGCTGCTACTGCTGTATGATGAGTTGCTATGAGCTGCTTCTGCTATATGATGAATTGCTATGAGCTGTTGCTGCTGCTATATGATGAGTTGCTACAAGCTGCTCCTGCTGCTGCTATATGATGAATTGCTACGAGCTGCTCCTGCTGCTGCTATATGATGAATTGCTATGAGCTGCTCCTGCTGCTGCTATGTGATGAATTGCTATGAGCTACTACTGGTATATGATGAATTGCAGACTGCTGCTGTTGTATGATGAGTTGCTATGAGTTGCTGCTGCTATATGATGCTTTCAGGTGGTGCTGCTATATGATAATAACCAGCCACTTGGACCATCGAATTTCAATAAATAATTTTCTTCATTTAAATGTGGGTCATGCGTTCTTCGTTTAAATTAGGCAATGGGATCTCTATGGAAAACATTGACCAAAGTAGATTGTACCAAGTAGATGGTATCTTTGTATTTGCATTTTGAGCAAATAGTGATGGTCTGTTTTCCTATCATTTTAATTACTGCACTGGGTTCAATTTGTGATGTTTGCAAGTTAAATTAATTTCCATATGGGCAGCAAAATGAAAAAAATATAATGCAATCTAGACTTTCCACTGATCATACCAAAGATAAGCTGAAAACGCAATGAAAATAACTGGTTGGCTTATTACATGGAGCTTATATTCACAGATGCTTATTTTCTTAGGATAACTCGTAATAACTATCCCTAAGAAACTTGGCTAATAGAACTGGCATACAAATAACATGTCATGATGATTGCAATGGAGGAGTGACGTATCATGGCACATTGTATAGGCTCACCGCTGCCTCTCCTTTTTTGTGATGTTCCATGAAATTGCCACATACATCTTGTACTTTTTCATTGTGTAACCCTATCTGCAAGTTGACACGGCTAATTTCAGACATCTCTACATGATACTACATTGCATATCCCTTGTGCATATTTAAACCACCAATTAACGATTGTGTGCATACCATAAACTAGCCATGACTCTGTATGCTGGACTAGCAGGCACTCTAAGGGAGCCTAATGTAGTGCACTGGAATTCCTACATGCCACCTACGATTTTGTGTAATGTACTGCCCCTGTTCCTAAATATATGTCTTTGTAGAAATTCCAGTATGGACCACATATATATGTATATAGATGCATTTTCGAGTGTAGATTCACTCATTTTGCTTCGTATGTAGCCTATAGTGGAATCTCTAGAAAGACTTATATTTAGGAACGGAGGTACGAGGTAGTATCATGTATGACATCTACATATCTAATTTAGCAGCCAGTAGTAGAAATCATTGTCTGCATAAAGGGATTACTGGTCGAAAATCCTAGCAAAGCATGCTGGCAGGCACAGAACAGTACAAGAGAGAGAGACGCACTTACAAGATCATAGCAATGCCTCAGTCCAGCATCTTGGTTGGCCAAGTTGTTAGATCCAGAAGAAACATCGTCCTTGTAGTTTTTGCCAGCTGCATAACAGGTAACAACGACCGGTTAGTATATTTGAAGTACATCGAGCACGTGATGTTGGACGGGTTTAAAGGTGACAAGTACCTAGGTCATGGAGGGTGCTTGGCATCTCTCCAGACTATGGGAATTAGGTTAGAAACGTCGAGGATGATGACGCTGCGTTGGCTATCGGGGTCCACTAAGGAGATCTAGAACCGTCGAGTTGGGTGTTCGTGGAGCGGCTCCGGTAGGGTGGACTACGGTGTGGGCGAAGCGGATCTATGGCCGTGGACGAGGGCATAGGTGAAGCTGCTCCAGTGGTTGGGCTAAGGATGGTGTCGACGATGTGGATCTGCGGCCGTGGACAGGGCGTCAAAAGCTGCTTCGGTGGTTGGGTTAAGGGTGGTGTCGACGATGCGGATCTGCGACCGTGGATGGGGCGTCAGAAGCTGCTCTGGTAGGTTGGATGAGGGTGCGAGGAAGCAGGTCTGAGGCCGTGGACTTGTGAGTTGGCAAAGCGGCCCCGGTAGGGTTGAGAATGATATAGGCGAAGCTACTCCGGTAGGGTTGAAGAAGGTGTCGGCAAAGCGGCTCTGGTAGGGTTGAGGAAGGTGTCGGCGAAGAGGATCAGAGGCCCTCGACGGAGGCGTCGGTGGGGCAGCTCCGGGGGGGTGTGGACTAAGCGTCTCCGGTGGGGAGTACGAATGAGCCGCTGCAGATGCGCGGTGGTTGACGAGAGTACCGGCGAAGCAGATCCATCACCGTGGACAAGGCCAGCACTGAATGGGCTGTGGTACAGTGGTGGATGAGCAGTCTACTTGTTTCTAGGGGAGGTGGGAGGGGTAGATGCGGCCGCAGAAGCAGATCCGGCGAGGTGGACGCCGCTGGCAGTGAATGGGCTATGGTACCCCGGTGGATGAGAAGTCTAGGGTTTCGAGAGGGGAGGGGAGAAAGGGCGATGAAGTACGGATGGCGTGATGTAAGATGCTCTGGCGCTGTGGAGTTAGTCGTTTTTCTGGGAGGGGGGAGGAAATGGGGGTGCCGTGTAGTGGGGGAACCGGAAGTTACCAAAGCAGCCCCGACCTATCATGTAGATGAGGGCGGTATTGTAACTGTTGGTCTCCGTGCACCAAGGACAAAAGGGGGATTTCACATGCTAAAGACTAAGGTGGCGGAAATTTTAGAAGGAGGCGGGAGATTTTGCCGCCCGCGGGATCGTTCGTATCCAGTTTCAACTAATTTTGGACCGTGCTAGCGGGAAGGTCATGCTAGACTGTGTACACGGGGCACGCGTCAGCAGTAAATAACTGGTGTGAAGTCCACCCCAGAAAAAAGACAATAACTCGGGATGATGCGCCGATAACTTGGACGTTCACACGGGCGCGACCAATCATACGGGTGTAATGGCGCGTTCACCAAAAAGGGATCAAACACTCAGCCTATGTATTTCTCGTGTAAATAGATAATTTAGTGCCATTGGTTATTGTAATTGCATCTAGTGCCACCCCTAGTTGGTTTTGGAGTATTGACGACAAACCTAGTTGAGGGACTAATGTGTTTGTGAGAATTGCAGGATAACACAGGTAGAAGTCCCTCATTGATTAGGTTTTCCTACCAAAGATGACCCCTAAAAATGTATGAAGGCATTGAAGTCAAAGGTGGTATGTGAAGACATTCACATTGAAGACTATGACAAGAGAAGACATCGCGTGAAGACTATGGAGCGCGAAGACTTAGCAGTTTCGTCGTTCTGTGTTTTTCTTTGTTGAGTCATAGGAACCACCGTACTGTTAAGTGGGGTCCAAGAGAACCAGTCAGAATGACTGAAGTGATGCTTAACCAAAATCCTATGTCTTCGAGTGAAGACTATGAGAGCGAATCTTGCCCAGAGTTGGACAAGTCAGCTTTGCTTGTAGCCCAAGTAAAGTTGTCGTGTGTGTTTGAAATCTGACCGTTGGAACACGTGTCAGTTCCTTAGTGACCCAGGGTCATTTCGGACAAATCAGGTCGGGTTGCCTAGTGGCTATAAATAGCCCACCCCCTACAACCATAAACGGTTGGCTGCTCAGAGTTAAAGTACGGCTTTTGTCATTTGAGAGCAACCCACCTCGAAGCCTTTGAGAGAGAATTCCTTGCGAGGATAAAGCCCTAACCACCCAGAGCCAAAGAGTGTTAGGCATCACTTAAGTCTTCCTGTCTGTGTGATCTGAAGACTTATTACACTTGAGGACTGTGAATCCTCCAGCCGGTTAGGCGTCGCGTTCTGAGCATCCAAGAGTCATTGTGGATCGCCGGTGAATGAAGTCTGTGAAGGTTTGGAAGTCTACCTTAAAGACTTACCAGAGTGATTGGGCAAGGTCTGTGTGACCTTAGCTCAAGGGGAATATGGTGAGGACTGAGTGTCCTGAGCTGCGTGTTCAGGACTGGGTGTCCGGGACTGTGTGTCCTCAGGTTTAAATACCTAGCCGCCCTAACCAGACGTACAGTTGTCACAGTAACTTGAATTGGTCCAACAAATCATTGTCTTCAACGAGTCACTGGTTTCATCCTTCCCTTCCCTTTACTTACTGTTGGTCCTTGTGAAGTCATTGTATGATTGCATTATCTTCTGTCTTCACTGAGTGACTGCTTGTTCTGATTGGCTTCACAATATCTTCCTACCTAATCTTTACTGCCTAGCTGCTATTAGTCATTGTGCTTTCACTTCATTGAATACTTGACTATGGTTTGCCTAGTGTAGTCTACCTTCCGCTGCATGGTAATAGGTTTATTTCTATCGTTTGTCTTCGAAACTTCCATGTTTTGAAGACTTTCATAAAAATCGCCTATTCACCCCCCTCTAGTCGATCACTAGCACTTTCAATTGGTATCAGAGCAAGGTACTCCCTTGTTCTGTGTGATTCGGTTTAACCACCTGGAGTTTTAGCTATGTCGACTGCAGGGATAATTAAAGTCTTCGCTGCGTGCCCCGTCTTCGATGGAACTGAATATCCCTACTGTAAGAATAAGATGCGCATGCATCTTGAAGCCATTGATGTCGACCATTGGTATGTCGTCAAGAACGGCGTTCCCAAGGCTGGAGAAGGTGTCACTGCTGCTGATGTCAAGAAGTTCGTTCAACTGGACTCTACTGCCAAGAATATCATATGTGGTCATCTGACCAAAGGACAATATGGCCGCGTGAGTGCTTTGGAAACATCTAAGCTAGTCTGGGACTGGCTCTCCAAGGTCAACGAAGGCGTCTCAACCCAGAGAGATCAGAGAATCAGTGTCCTTCGCAACCTCTTCAACCGCTTCAAGAGAAATGACAATGAGAATGTCCAGCTCACGTTTGATCGACTCACTGACATCACAAATGAGCTTCAAGCCCTCGGCGCTACTGAGATCACCAAGCATGAAGTCGTCAAGACACTCCTGAGATCACTTGACAGTTCGTTTGACACCCTAGCCCTGATGATTCAAGAACGTCCTGATTTCAAGACACTCGATCCGTCTGACATACTTGAGAGGCTCAACACACACGAGTTTCAGCTTTCTGAGAAAAGAGACATCTACGGTCCCAACTATGGGCAAACTCGTGCCTTGAAGGCAAAAGCTGTCTCCTCATCTGAAGAAGAATCTGACAGCAGTTCTGATGATCCTGAAGACATTGGAAAGGAGCTTGCTATGCTTGTGAAGAAGTTCCAAAAATTCACCAAGAAGAAAGGCTTCAGAAAGTCTTCACGATCAAGCTCAAGGAATGATGAAGCTTCTGCTCATGACTACAAGAAGAGAACATGTCACAAGTGCAAGAAACCTGGCCACTACATCTCTGAGTGTCCACAGTGGGACAATGAGAACAAGAAGAAGAAGAAGAGCAAGGAGTATGACTCTGACGACAAGAAGAAGAAGAAATACTCAAAGTCTTCTTCCAAGTCTTCCTCAAAGTCTTCATCACACAAGAAGAGCTCATCTGGCAAGGCACGTGCGTTTGTTGGCAAGGAAATGGATTCTGAGGAGGAGTCCGCTTCTGAGGAGGCGGAGGTGGAGTCTGAGGAGGAGTCCGATTCTGGCGTTGCGAGTCTGGCTACAGCATACGTTGCCAAGTCCATCTTCAACACTGAAGACAATGACTTCATCACCGACACCGATGCAAATGACAAGGACTACTCCGCTCCTTCCTACTGCTTCATGGCACGCGGTGCCAAGGTAAACACACGCACTACTCACTATCAAACATCTAGTGACGATGACTCTGATTGTGGTTCCAAACCCAGCTACAAAACACTTGCTAAAATTGCAACTGAACAACAGAAAGCTATGGAACACATTCAAAAACTGTTAGACAAAAGCGATGATCTGTTAGACGCTGAAATGACTCGATCTCAGTCCTTAATTGAAGACATAAAAAATCTTCACGTTAAGTATGAGGAACTTGAAAGTCGTCATGAAACGCTCTCAACAACTCATGAAAGGCTTTCCTATGATTATCTTCAAAGGAAGCAAGATCTTGAGAAATTGAGAGCGGCTCATGAAGATCTTCAAAAGGAAAACGAGTCACTTCGCGCCGAACAGATCAGTTCAGCCCAGGAAGGATTTGAACCACCATGTCTTAAATGCATTGAGCGTGATAACGCTACTTCTGTTGCTGAATGTTCTACTACTGCTACTATTGCAATATCTTCAACTGTTGATGTGGTAGCTAACCCCTCTGCTGAGGATACCACTTCTATTGCTGATGAGAATGCTAGGTTGAAGACACTGCTTGAAACAGGGATGTACAAAAGTCTCAAAGGGCATCAGACACTATGTGATGTCCTCAAAAGCCAGATCCTGAACCGAAACCCTAGGAAAGAGGGTGTTGGGTTCGAAAGGAAAATGAATGTTGATGGCTCTTACTGGAAACCTGAGCAGTACCCCAAAACCGCATGGGTTGCTGCAAAGGAACCTTCAACGGGTCCATCCACCCTATCTGGCTTCACTTGTGCTAATCCCATTGTTATTGATGAATCCTTTGATGCAAACTATAAACTGTTTAAGAACAGAATGGTGAAGTGTTTGCCAGGTATATTGGTACTAACTGCAGGAATGGGCCACCTATGAAGAAGGTCTGGGTGCCGAAAAGGTGTTTGGAGAATCTTCCTGTGAATGTCGTCATGACACCACAAGTGAAGAAGACAAATCCCAAACCACGGGCTTCGTACGGCCCAAAGGATTCATATAGACAAAGGACTCACCTAAGTCGCACTAATGCAAATGTTTTGCAGGGAAGCCATACTCAAGCCTATGAATATGAGCGCGGTTCATCAAACCGCCATGTTCATAAGACCAAGAACTATTCTGCTTATTCTTATGAGTACTATTGTCCACCTGCAAGACTTTTTGCTTGGGCTCCAAAGCCAAAGTTCTCAGATGCTGCACTTAGACTCATTGCTTCGAAGCCACCCTTGAAGATGTGGGTGGCTAAGAAAGCTTAACTCTCTTTTGTAGGGAAAGGTCTCCAGACGAAAACCAAAATCGTCTGACGCTATTGCTGGGGACCTTACACATCTTGTAGGGCGCAAGATCAAATGCCCAAATGGTCTTATTATGTACTTTGTTCCCGAGTCGCTTGCTACTTGCCCTATCAGTCCTAATCTCGATCTAAGCTTTAATAATCCACTGGTTCGTCAAATGTTTTTGCTTCACAATTCTCTTCGTGAAGCCTATCCCCCTAACTGCACTGTAGGGTACGACACCAGCAGCTTCAGAATGGATTATTGATAGTGGGTGTAGAAATCACATGACTGGCAAGCAAAGCCTTCTCATGGACTCAACCTTACGTCCATCTGACAAAAGTCACATCACATTTGTTGACACTGGTAAAAGCAAGGTATTGGGTCTAGGTAGAGTTGCAATCTCAAAGGATCAACACATGGATAAAGTCATGCTTGTTGAATCCCTTGGTTTCAACTTAATGTCTGTCTCAATGCTTTGCGATTTAAACATGATTGTGATATTTGGAAAATATCGTTGCCTTGTTCTAATGGAATCTGACAAGTCTCTAGTGTTTGAAGGGTATCGGAAAGATGATTTGTACGTGGTAGATTTCTCAACAGGACCACAACTTGCCGTATGTCTTCTAGCAAAAGCTTCTGAATGTTGGCTCTGGCATCGGAGGCTAGGGCATGCTGGCATGAGGAACCTCCACACCCTTGCAAGGAAGAAGCATGTCATAGGCATCGAGGGCATCAAGTTCAAGAAGGATCACTTATGCGGTGCCTGTGAACCAGGAAAGATGACGAGGGCCAAGCATCCCTCGAAGACAATCATGACAACGACTCAACCCTTCGAACTGCTCCACATGGATCTTTTCGGTCCCACTCATTACTCAACTCTTACTACTACTGCTTGTCTCTATGGCTTTGTCATTGTTGATGATTATTCAAGATATACTTGGGTGCATATAATCCTCTACAAGACTGAAATGCAGGATGTCTTCAGACGCTTCGCCAATCGAACAATGAACAACTATGGCGCCAAGATAAAGCACATCAGAAGTGATAATAGCACTGAATTCAAGAACACTAGCCTAGATACATATCTTGATACCTTAGGCATCACACATGAATTCTCAGCTCTGTACACGCCACAGCAGAATGGCGTCGTCGAACGCAAGAACAGAACACTTATTGAGATGGCCCAGACGATGCTTGATGAATACAAGACTCCAAGAAAATTCTGGCCGGAAGCCATTGATACTACATGCCATATCATCAACCGTGTTTATCTTCACAAGCTTCTGAACAAGACATCCTATGAGCTCCTTACTGGCAAGAAGCCAAATGTCAGTTACTTCAGAGTATTTGGCGCCAGGTGCTGGATCAAGGATCCACATCACACTTCAAAATTTGCACCAAAAGCACATGAGGGTTTTATGCTTGGATATGGAAAGTATTCGCACTCCTACAGAGTCTTCAACCTTTTTCACTATAAAGTGGTTGACACAGTGGATGTGCGGTTTGATGAGACGAACGGCTCACAAAGACAGCATCTGCCAAATGTGCTAGATGAAGTTCCATCCAGTGAATCAATCAAACTTATGGAAACTGGAGAAATCATACCGTCTAAAGCTCAGCCGGAAGAGGAACTTATCATCTCCGCACCTGATCAACCTGAAGACAATGCTCAGCCTGAAGACAATCCCTCTAACGATGACAATGATCAGCAAGAGCAAAATCTTCGTCCTGTACATCCTCGTGTTGCAAATGAAGTACAGATTGAGAGAATAATTGATAGCATCAATGCATCAGGCCCACTCACTCGTTCAAGGGCAACATAGCTAGCAAATTTCTGTGGGCACTTCGCATTCGTCTCAATATCTGAACCCAAGAAAGTTGAAGAAGCCTTCATGGAACCTGAATGGATTCAAGCTATGCAAGAAGAGCTTCAACAATTTGAGTTGAATAATGTATGGGAACTGGTTAAGCGTCCTGATCCTCGCAAGCACAATATAATAGGCACCAAATGGATATATCGCAACAAGCAAGATGAGCATGGTCAAGTTGTTAGAAACAAAGCTCGTCTCGTTGCTCAAGGGTACACTCAAGTTGAAGGGATTGACTTCGATGAAACATTTGCTCCTGTGGCTAGACTTGAAGCCATACGCATATTGCTGGCCTGTGCAAATCATCATAACATACTTCTATATCAAATGGATGTGAAGAGCTCTTTTCTCAATGGCAAGATTGAAGAAGAAGTGTATGTTGCACAACCGCCTGGCTTTGAAGATCCAAAACATCCTGACATGGTGTACAAGCTCAACAAGGCACTGTATGGCCTCAAACAAGCCCCTCGGGCTTGGTATGACACACTCAAAGACTTCCTGAAGAGCAAAGGCTTCAAATCTGGTTCCCTCGACCCCAGTCTCTTCACGAAGACATATGATGGTGAACTGTTTGTGTGCCAAATATATGTGGATGACATTATCTTCGGCTGCACCAATCAGAAATACAGTGAAGAGTTTGGATATATGATGCAAGAGCAATATCAGATGTCCATGATGGGTGAGCTGAAGTTCTTCCTTGGTCTTCAAATACGTCAGCAATGCAACGACATCTTTATATCTCAAGAGAAGTACCTCAAAGATTGCCTGAAGAAATTTGGTATGCAAGACTGCAAAGGCTTCACGACGCCAATGCCAGCCAAACATCATCTGGGTCCCGACGATAATGGTAAAGAGTTCGATCAAAAGGTATACCGCTCCATGATTGGTTCTTTACTTTATCTATGTGCATCTAGACCAGATATTATACTTATTGTTTGCATGTGTGCTCGATTCCAAGCGGCACCAAAGGAATCGCATCACTTAGCTGTGAAGCAAATTCTTCTATATTTGGCTTACACCCCAACACTAGGATTATGGTATCCAAAGGGCTCAGAGTTTGATCTGGTTGGATTCTTGGATGCTGATTATGCTGGTGACAAGGTGGATCGCAAGTCTACATCAGGAACATGTCATTTTCTGGGACGATCACTTGTATGTTGGTCTTCAAAGAAGCAGAAATGTGTATCTCTCTCCACTGCTGAATCTGAATACATTGCTGCTGGTTCTTGCTACGCTCAGCTTCTGTGGATGAAGCAAACACTCAAAGACTATGGCATTCATCTGAAGCAAGTGCCACTCTACTGTGACAACAAAAGCGCCATCAAGATTGCCAACAACCCAGTTCAGCACTCGAAGACAAAGCACATTGAAATTCGTCATCACTTTCTTAGAGATCATGTTGTGAAGGAAGATATTGATATCATACACGTCAACACTGAAGAGCAATTGGCAGATATATTCACCAAGCCCTTGGATGAGAAGAGATTTTGCAAGTTATGGTGTGAGCTAAATATCTTGGAATCCTCAAATGTCCTGTGATCAGGCACACATCCTAACACTTATGCATATTGATGACTTAGATGTGCAACACACGAAGTAAAGTATATCTTCAATCAATGAAGACATACATTCTAAGTGTGAATACATTAATGTGTAATTTGACTTCGGAGCGCCACGATAATTGTGCATCGTGTCTGGGTCTAATACTTCCTATACGATGGGTAACGCCACCACCAAATTCTTCTGTTTGAAGTGTTTTACCCATGGCGTTACATTTGCTATGTCTTCACATTTTGTTTGTCTTCATTCTCAACTTGTCTTCATGATTATCTTCACTATGTTGGTTTGATTGTCTTTCTCACATATATATATACTAGTGTTCTATCCTCTACAGCATTCACTTATAGCTATGTCTTCTTGTTGAATCTTTTGAACTAAGTGAATGTGATCGGACCCTAACCTCTCTATGGTTTCTATCTCAAACTCTATCTCTCCAAATCATATGCATTCTCTTGAAACTGTCGAATGTCTTCTCTATGTCCTTGTCAGCAGAAGATACAGAGACAAACATTAAGTCCGCTTTCAATGCTAATTGCTTCACCTGAAACCCGGAGAAGTGGGAACGACCACCCGACAATCCAGGCGTGCATGGGAACATGGAACAACCTCCGATATGTTGCATGATGGCCACATGTCCTTCAGATGTGAATCGCCAGGGGCACCTGTGTAATAACACTGTGCTGTCCCTGTCCCTATAAATTCATGCCTCACCACAGTCATTATCCTTTCTTCCACTCTCTCACAAACCCTAGCGCCACCGCTAGCCCTCAACTATGCCGGCGACGAAGCGCTTAGCTGCCGCGACCTCTCCGACGCCGGTTGCGGACATCGTCTTCTCCGCCATCGCCGTAGGTGTCCTTCGTCGCCAAGTTAGGGCACGGACGATCGAACTGCTCAGCCTCATCTCCCTCTCCGTCTAGCAGTTCTTCGTGTGGTAAATAAAACTTCCTTTTTACAGCCCCTTTGATCCTATAGATTCATCACTTTCTACCACAAGCAGTTTCTGTTCACACAAGTTGGATCTATTTCATACTGCATCTCATAATATGCCTAGTATGTTCACTTATGCTTCACAAAGTAGTTAGATTCCTCACTTGTACTTATTCGTGGATTCGTACAAATCTGGAACCAACTCTCTATCTATGAGTGAATGTCTTCGCACTATGAGGTCAATGTCCTCTAAACTGATTTATCTTCAAAATCTTCTGAGAATGCATATGACCTCTTCCCCTTCCCTCGCACCTTAATGCTGTCACAGGTACATGTCCATGGGAGAATCCCTTGGTTATCATAGTCTGCATTCATTTGTAGAATTCTTACAGCATCATATAAATTCTCCCGAAGCCAGTTCCTGTTTGTCCAGCAAGCGAAAGCCTTTGAACGTGTTGAAGCCATTCAGTTTGAAATACATGGCTGCAGAGAAATCAGTAAGGAAGGGTGGCAGACAGCGTCGTGGGGGAACGTCAAGAGATTTGCCTGATGACCTCTCAGAGCTTTACAAGACAGATCCTGAAGAGGATTACAATCAGTGCAAGACCTGAATCCAATGGATTCGAAGATATTGGGCAGAACAATGGTTCAAGTACCGGTTTGTGACCCAGGAATATGCTGAGAAAAATGCCATCAAGCGACCATGGGGAGACATCCTATACAGAAATCTTCAACCCAGGTCCAGAGATGAAGCCATTGAACAAGGCTTCTATCCCTGCATGGTCCGTGGACCACAGCCTGCGGATGCACACCCATCGTCATTGCTATGGTGTCGTGACGACAATCTATTCAAACGCAACTTCCAGTTTGCCAAGAATTCGTCTAAGCAAAACAAGAAGTCATTGGGACTAGACTTCAACCCTAGTCCTTCTGCTCCCCATGCCGATGGCACCCACGAAGCTAAACCCAATCTTGTTGGGCCCTTCTACAACCTGGAAGGTCTCATCACTCATATCATGGTTCAAGGGACAGCTGTGGATGAGCTTGCAGATGACGCTGAATCTGATGAAGCGCCTGCACCGCCGAAGCCAAAGAAACTGAAGAAGCCTAAAGCTTCAAAGCCTGCCTCAGCACCAAAAATCTCACGGGCGAAGCCACTGGCTACTGCACCTCCTGAAGACAGTGTGCAGTCTGAAGATTTGTCACGCATCTCCAAGCCCTCGAGAGTAAAGATGCCTTTGCAACACACCAGCCAAGAACTGACTGCTGCTGCTATTCTGCGCAACGACGCCATTGATCTGTCCAGCGATGAAGATCTTGCAGACGACGCTCTTGAGCAATTGATCAAGAGCAAAGAAGAAGCAAAAATCCTCAATGATTTGCCTCTCTTTGACGTGGCAATTATCCACAACTTCATTGATGAGTGGTTTGAAACCCCCAATCTCAGCTTTGAGGATCTGCAACTTCCAATTGGCCTCAACGTCACCTTCTCTGGTGCCATTGCTTCTGAGCTAGCTCTAGCTCAGCGCATAGTTGAGCTGAAGCACAAAATTGACTATGAGAAAGCTCAGTTCAAGAAGCACATGGCAGAGCTCAGCGTGCAAGAGGTCAAAAACTTCAAGATCATGCTGCACGAGCTCAAAGAAGCCTTTCTCAAGAAGCATGAAGAAGCTCAAGGTTCTCGTGAGCGCATGAAGAGCCTGGCTGACAAGTGTGTGCAAGCCTACAATGAGGCTGAGAAGCACAAGGCTCTTGGTCGTCCTGGCATCGATCCCAGGATGGCTGTAAAGAAGAAGAAGAAGCCAGCTGTGGCCGAACCCGAAGCACCAAGGCAGGAAGCACATCCCATTGTCTTCCCAGCCAGCATGACTGGCTCGAAGCCAAAGGTTAGGTCAACCGCTTCAGAACTGAAGAAGACGAGGAATGCTGAGGCTAAAGCGAGAAAGAGGAAACATCCTGAAGCCTCTGATGCTACTCCCTCCAAGAAGCGCAAGACCAAGAAGGATCGGGCTGCTCCCACAGAGCCCTTGGTTGTTGAACCTATCTTAATGGTTCGCCCTGCATCTGAACATCAAGAGCGCCAACTGATTGTCCATGAGCCTGCTTCCACAAAGGCTCATGAAGCTGAAGACGTTCCAACAGTTGAACCCACCGCTGCTGAAGACATTGGTCACCATGACAATGTTGAAGATGATGTAGTTCTTCCTCAGATCGAGCACCAACTGGTATCATCGCATGTGCTTACGCACAGTGAACTCATCAGCATTGGTTGTCCTCTGACGCCAATTGCTCAGGATGCATCATGGGCTGATCACCCACAACAACAAGTCACACCACCCCGGCAAGAACAAGAAGATGACTTTGAGGCCCAGCCAACTCCATCTCCAAAGGCATCGCCAGTGTTACGCAGGCTTCACAAAGGACCAAGGTCTCAAGTCCCTCTTTCGAACGTTCCAGAAGGAGAAGTGCCCCACCAATCTGTTGCATGTCAAGTGTTTCCAGATGCCACTCCTACCGTGAATGTCTCTGAGTCTGAGGCTAAAGCTGCTAAAGACATTCCGGCTGCATCAGCCGACTACACACAAGAAGAAGAACGTGTCCCTACTCCCCCCATTACTGAAGAAGCTGTTCTCGAGGAGAACATGTCTGTGCCCGACCCTCCAGCTCATCGAGTGGAGGTTGAGAATCTTGAGGCTGCCACCACCAACACAAATGAAGCCAATGACGTAGTCATGGCTGAAGCAAATGTGGAGCCTGCACCAACCAATGTGCCAGAAGTCAATGAAGCCAATGATGCAACTGCTCCTGTTCCTGCGCCTGCTGTTGGTCCTCAGTTTGACTATCACGTTGAACACATGCCTCAGGTACAGAAGCCAATGCCAAGGTTGCCCAGGTTTCCAGGTCCTGCATCGCACCCGGATCTTTTAATGTCAACGGCTTCAAAGCAGACAACACCTTATTCAATAGAGCCAAGAACCCCTACTCCAGGGAAAGAATATCTTCTGATCGGCTCTGGAGCTATCCGCAGCGAAGTTATTACTCATGCATTCTGTACAATCAAGGTCACATTTTCCCTCATATGTGTCTTGACACTGAAGGCATAACTGGTCTGCCTTGCTTGGAAGAAGCTCTGGATTGCTTCAAAGAGTCTGGATTGTTGTCGTTCATCACCGACAAAGAGCACTGGAACGAAGAATTGCTGCTCCAATTCTATGCCACTCTTCACATTCGTGGCTACAACAAAGATCCGAAGACTTGGGTCCTTGAGTGGATGACCGGCAATGGTCATCACGAAGCCAAAGCCTTTGATATCATTGAGCTCACTGGTCTGCCCACTCCTGGAGATCTTTATGAACCTGGTTGTCAGCTTCACAGTGTAGCTATGGAGAGCATCTTTCAGAAGCCTGAACCAAACATGAGTCAGATGCTTAGCATGATGAAGCCTTTGCCTCCAGATGCTGCATATCCTAAGGAGTTCTTTGTTGAAGACCTTGAGTATCTGCCACACACTATCTATCACATTATAAGGTGAACTCTCTGGCCCATCAAAGGACATTCTCCACATGCAAAGATGGAAGGTGCAATGAAGACTTTGGTCTTTTATATTCTTCACGGCAAATGCTTCAATGCACAAGACTTCTTCATCCACCAACTTGCTGCATCAGGATCTGATCTTTTTGGCTTGAAGTTTTATGCTCCATGAATAATGCGGCTGATCAAACTACACTCAGCTGTCTCATATCAGCCCTCTGCTCGCAATCATCGGATCTTTCTGCCTGACGTTGATATGTCCGTTGAAGCCATCTATCCAGAGCCTGCCAAGGAGCCTCTTAGTCTTCAGAATGCTAAGCATCAAAGCTTCTCTCAAAACATTGAAGGAGTTGAAGCAGTCACTCGTGTTTATCCTCTGGCTGGTACTACACGTGCACCTCATCGTGCCCTCACTGAAGCCACTGAAAGCACCATTGCCCAACGGCTCAAGAAGTGATCTTGTGTTCTCAATGACCGAGAGCTTCTGGTTGCCCTTCATCAGAAATAGGATAGGCATCATGACTGGCTGAAGCGCCAAATGCAAAGCCTCTTGGTGGGCGTAAATAGGATTCACAATCTTGCTACCAAGAATGCCTTTGTTGCCCATGAAACCTGTCGGCGTACATGGAAAGGACTGACGCTTATGTGCTCTGAGGATGATCTTCAAGAGGATGGCTTCTCTGAACGCTTCAAGTTTGACTCCACACCTCCAAGAAGGACTGTGCTGCGACGAACTCCGTCTCTTGAAGACTCTGAGTTCTCTTCCTCTGCGGCAACTGTGAATGCCAGAGTGATCGATGACGAAGACGATGCCACTTCACCGCCCCCTACTTCTGCATGCATCGACACTGCCCCTAGTTCGTCTGCACTGCCGAACAACACCGACAACCTTGCTGCTTCACCTACTCCTCATGGGAACGAGTAGATGCTCTATGTCTTCAAACCTTTTTGGTCCTTACTGACAAAAGGGGGAGAAGCATATGAGTTTGATAGTCTTCAAGCAGGTCCATATGGGCGGTTGCTTTATGTTTTGCCTAGTGTTTACAACTCTTGTTTTTATACATTTGGTTCTTTGAGTTGTAACACTTAAACTCGATGGTCGTCTGCTAATTATTTGATATTCTGTGATGCGATGATAAATTCCGCATGTGCGACGATAAATTCCGCACTTAGATCATTTTGCAGACGTCCATTTTTCATTATGCATGTCATTATCTTCACATACTTTTCATGCATGATGAATTGTCATCATAAGTTGAAGAGGATCTCCACAAGTACAACCTGCCATGTGCATTTGCATTCCAAAAGCAAATTAATTATATGCACATCTTCAGGGGGAGCCCTTGCAACTTATGAAGACAATTCCCTATCCTTTACAATTTCACATATTATATTCCCCGTTGAAAACTTCAACTAGTTTGTCATCAATCACCAAAAAGGGGGAGATTGTAAGTGCATCTATTGCCACCCCTAGTTGGTTTTGGAGTATTGACGACAAACCTAGTTGAGGGACTAATGTGTTTGTGAGAATTGCAGGATAACACAGGTAGAAGTCCCTCATTGATTCGGTTTTCCTACCAGAGATGACCCCTAAAAATGTATGAAGACATTGAAGTCAAAGGTGGTATGTGAAAACATTCACATTGAAGACTATAACAAGAGAAGACATCGCGTGAAGACTATGGAGCGCGAAGACTTAGCAGTTTCGTCGTTCTGTGTTTTTCTTTGTTGAGTCATAGGAACCACCGTACTGTTAAGTGGGGTCCAAGAGAACCAGTCAGAATGACTGAAGTGATGCTTAACCAAAATCCTATGTCTTCGAGTGAAGACTATGAGAGCAAATCTTGTCCAGAGTTGGATAAGTCAGCCTTGCTTGTAGCCCAAGTAAAGTTTCTGTGTGTGTTTGAAATCTGACCGTTGGAACACATGTCAGTTCCTTAGTGACCCAGGGTCATTTTGGACAAATCAGGTCGGGTTGCCTAGTGGCTATAAATAGCCCACCCCCTACAACCATAAATGGTTGGCTGCTCAGAGTTAAAGCACGGCTTTTGTCGTTTGAGAGCAACCCACCTCGAAGCCTTTGAGAGATAATTCCTTGCGAGGATAAAGCCCTAACCACCCAGAGCCAAAGAGTGTTAGGCATCACTTAAGTCTTCCTGTCTGTGTGATCTGAAGACTTATTACACTTGAGGAATGTGAATCCTCCAGCCGGTTAGGCGTCGCGTTCTGAGCATCCAAGAGTCATTGTGGATCGCCGGTGAACAAAGTCTGTGAAGGTTTGGAAGTCTACCTTGAAGACTTACCAGAGTGATTGGGCGAGGTCTGTGTGACCTTAGATCAAGGGGAATACGGTGAGGACTGAGTGTCCTGAGCTGCGTGTTCAGGACTGGGTGTCCGGGACTGTGTGTCCTCAGGTTTAAATACCTAGCCGCCCAAACTAGATGTACAGTTGTCACAGCAACTGGAACTGGTCCAACAAATCATTGTCTTCAACGAGTCACTGGTTTCATCCTTCCCTTCCCTTTACTTACTGTTGGTCCTTGTGAAGTCATTGTATGATTGCATTTTCTTCTGTCTTCACTGAGTGACTGCTTGTTCTGATTGGCTTCACAACATCTTCCTACCTGATCTTTACTTTCTAGCTGTTATTAGTCATTGTGCTTTCACTTCATTGAATACTTGACTATGGTTTGCCTAGTGTAGTCTACCTTCCGCTGCATGGTAATAGGTTTATTTCTATCGTTTGTCTTCGAAACTTCCATGTTTTGAAGACTTTCATAAAAATCGCCTATTCACCCCCCTCTAGTCGATATAACGCACTTTCAGTTATGTACTTTAAACATAATGCATTGACGTGTTAGTGTAGAGGAGCACAAAAAGAAATGGATATTGTAGTCAGCTACTTAAAAGTGTTACCTCATATGATTACATAGCCTCCATTTCATAAATTGCATACTTGTTGAATTCATATATGAATATTACATATATTACTTCAAAATAGAAACTTAAATCATCCAAGACTAATGAATTTGAATGCAAGAGTAACAATGGTGCATGTTCATGATAGCTACATCGATTGTTTGAAGAAACAACACTGTAACTTTGGCATGCACAACTAAAAAGGCTTATTTAAATAGAAAAAATGTGATATGTGAGTGTCCAATCTTTATAGCGTTGAATCGATATTGTACCTTTGGCCACGATATGAACTAGATATTGACTTATGTTCAAGCGATGCATGTCCACGATCGCTAGATAGTGATGCGTGAATCAATTGTGCAATATCTCTCACACACATACATATCTCATTTCCCTGTGGGCATCGGAATCACACACGCGCACTTTGTGTATTTCTCTCCCTCCGTCAGGGTTAAATTTGTCTTTCTACCCCATCCTACAAGTCTCTCACACAGAAACACACACGCTCTCTATGTCTAACACGCCCACCCTTTAATTCCGCCCACCCACAGCCACTAATGTCTCTCACACATATGCTATCTACCTATCCCTTAATATAGCTAGATATGTGTCACACAAACTTCTTCTCCCTACTAGCAAGATGCCCATGCATTGCACGGAACATCAAGATGCATTTGTATGAGAAGTTTATCTTGTGGGAGAAAAGGATGAACGAGGGAATGCCTTATTTGCAAATGCGGAGAGGGGTGTGGGTATATTTTTGCAAAATTGCCATAGTTTCCTTCCTGTCCATCGGATATAAACTGGATGGCCTATATTGCAGGATGGCAGGAACACCATCATCACCAACTCTGTTTTTATAAGAGTAGAGATATGTGAGTGTCACTGCCCCCCTCCCCACACACCTACACTTCCCAACACCGAAGGAGTAGGGTGACACCTCGATCTTGATACTAATCTATCGACTGGCTTCTCTCTCAAACATACACACACACACACTACCCGGCACCGAAGGAGCTAGTAGGGTGGCACATCGATCTTGATAATAATCTATCTACTCCTCTTTCAAACACACACACACACACACACTCGCTAGTTGTGCCTCTGTGCCTACCGCGCACACTCTCGATACATCTTTCTCTCCCCCCCCCAACAATGACGGCAGAAGGGTGACAACTCGATCTGATCATAATCTGTCAATTGGTTTCTCTCTCAAACATTGTGTCTCGGTGCCTCGCTCGGTAGCCCCCTCGATATGTAGACTTCTCACGCGCGCACAGCTGTAGTGACGATGACGCTGAACCCAGTGTGCCTTGTTTTTACCGGCCTCATGTGATAGTTTTCACCCTGTTTTTTGTTAATTAACAAGGCAACCTTTTCTTTGTTACTACCAGTGAATCTGAAATCATTCAGGGCAGACATAAAATATATCACTTCAACCCAATCATTGCAGCAACTATTTTAAAAGAAATAAGCTAGCTGCCCGTGCGTTGCACGAAACATCAAGATGCATTTGTATGAGTAGTTTATCTTGTGAGAGAAAAGGTTGAACGAGGGAAGGCCTTATTTGCAAATGTGGAGAGACGTGTGGGTATATTTTTGCAAAATTGCCATAGTTTCTTTCCTATCCGTTAGATATAAATCCGACGGCCTATATTGCAGGACGGCACGCACACCATCATCACCAACTCTGTTTTCTACTCCCTCCGTTCAAAAATACTTGTCATCAAAATGGATAACAAGAGATGTATCTAAAACTAAAATACGTCTAGATACATTTCCTTTTATCCATTTTGATGACAAGTATTTCCGGGCGTAGGGAGTATTTGTCTTTTTAGAGATTTCAACAAGTGACTATGACCGGACCTTACCAACATACTCAAAAAAGTAGTCCATAATTTTGATGTTACCCTCTTTTCTTGGCGGTGCAGTGCCATCTGGATACCTCATAAATAAATAAAGTACTACGTGATACTAATATATGATACATGGCGCAGGAGTACTAAGTATTATTAATACAGTTTTGCTAGAACTCATCTAGATGAGATATAATTTGGTCTCATTCATCTTTTAATAGCCATTGGATGTGATGCTATATAAGATGCGTGTGTGCTGACGTGGGTTGTATTTGTTCTTGTGCAACGAACTGACCACTGCATGTCATGTTTGATAGTCTCAAGTCATTAAAAGCATACAAGCCCCACATCTCTTCTTGGTTGATTCCTCTATTTATGTCAAAAAATAAGAAACAACGTGAGAGTTAATGCACCAAGCCTATGTGTTTACTATTTGGTTTTCGTACGATGACTTAATACTCACCTAGATGGAGGGAGTATTCGATTTGACAGCGGGCGGCGCAGTTCCCGATACGGCTTTAATGCAGACGAGGGAGGGAGTAGCGGTTCCCGATATGTTGAACGACCAATGCATCATCCTTCAATTAATGCATGAGGGAAGTAATGGGAGGAGGTCTGGGAAAAGAGGCTGCACGATGTGAATGCAACGCAGTTTGCCCTCATATAAAGGCGCCCCTCCATTCCAATGCATCTACCACATCGTACGCACCTAAGCATTTGCCTAAGCACCTACACTAAGTGCAAAAGAGCTCACTCCAGACCCATGGCGGTGATGCTCGTGAGCGGCCAGTGGCTGCGCCAGATGGTCCGCGATGCCGGCCTGCAGCATGGCGCCGAGGATCGTCTCCAGATGGTGTTGGAGACTGGCTGGTGGATGGCCGCCTTCGACGCCAACTACGACTCTCAGTTGGACCAGATGATCGTTGCCACCAGTGACAAGTTCACCGTCCTCAAGAAGCTCGCGGACGACATCGCCGTACTCCTCCAGCCCGCGCACCCGGGCTCCTCATTGCTTGCCACCCTAACCGGCCTCCATGGCCAGAACCTCTTTCAAGCACTGGTGGCCCTGCGATTGCCCGCCGACACCACGAAGAATGTCCACCTGGAGGTCGCGCTCGCCGTGAGGCGCCTCGCCCTGCAAGAATTCGTCGACCTACACATCCACATGTACGAGGAAATCGTGTACATAGGTATCTACAAGGCCAGTGAGGACGCTATGACGTTGGCCTTCCTCAACTGGCTGGAAGCCTTGGATGCCTTTGCTGAGAAGCACCTCGACCTCGCCACAAAAGCCGCCGGTCGGTGGCCCGGCGCACTAAGTTGAGGAGGAGGAGGTCGTAAGTTCGTGGATCCATCTTTCTTCTTGCCTTCTGTAACCACCACTGCGATCACATCATTGTGGCCTTAATTCTGTGCTGTTGCATTCTCGTTCCAGTCAATACCGACATGTGCAATCCCTTTGCTTAATTATATGCATCACTATAATTAGTACTCCATCCTCAATTTATAAGTTGTGCTTACCTTTTCCATCAACTCCGTGCAACGCGTGGGCATCTTGCTAGAAACACTAGAATATGTCTATATAATCCGTATGTGATAGTCCATTTGAAATCTCAAAAAAGACAAATATTTAGGTACGAAGGGAGTAATATATTAGGAGTATATCAAAACAATAGTGATTTCTTTCATTTGTGAACAAATACTACTATTATACTACTTTGGATCCGTCGCAACGCACAAGCACATTGCTGGTAAAAGGAAAAGGCATGCCGCGTTCGCGTCACACCCCCACACGCCCGGGAATCGAGAGTACAACATGGCCCATCCGGCACGACACATGGCTTAGGGATGGCGTGTTGCGTAGCATTTTCACTTTCATGTGGGACCGCCGTTGAGCAAACCGACACCCCGCCCGTCGCCGGGATGGAAAAAAGAAACGAGGGGAAGATCTAGCTGTAGCACGAAAGCCAAGAAATTTGGTGTCAGACGGGGCTCGTTGATAGAGTAGGAGCATTCCGTACTAGTACTACTCCTACTAGTACCAAGTTTGTACTCCTAATACTATATTACTAGTACTACCACTATACAACTAGTAGGTACGTGCACGCCACAACATCGTAGGAACAAAAAATGGGAAGATCTTGTTTTGGGTGATTTATCTATTTTTCAATCAACGTAGTATGAATAATATGATGTGGGGGGCACCCATGAAGCTTATGTGGCTTGGTTGCATGGCTACGGAAGGTTAGAGAAAAATAAATAGATAATGTGTTTAGAGTGCACTCCACTAAATAGATATATATACTTTGGATCCATTGCAACGGACCGACACATCTATATCTATACCCCCTATATAGTGTGTGAAAAACTTTGAAAGTTGGTCGTTGGATGAAGCCAATCCGATGGTACAAAGATGGAAAATCCGAGCACTACTGGCCGTTGGATATCATCCACCAGATTCTGCCACATGTATAATCTAGAAGACTCCATGGTTGAACTTAATTCATGACTAAGGGCCTCTTTGATTCATAGGATTGCAGAAACACAGGAATAGGAAAACGTAGGATTGGAATGGCATGTTCATTGGATCCCTATAGGATTTGAGTTTGTTTGATTGTGTCACATGAAAAATAAAGGATTTCTTTCAAGAGGTTGGAGTGCATGTTAGAATTCCTGTGAAACATAGTACAAATGAATCCTTAGGAAAATATTCTACATGATTCAATCCTACGAATCAAACGACCAACGTAGGAAAAATTCCTAAGGATTCTAATCCTTCAAAGATCCTATGAAAATCCTTTGAATCAAACAGACCCTAACTTTGCCACAACTAAGCTTAGGCGAAGTTATTAGTTCTTCAAAACGAGAGAAACAAGTTGGCAAGCCTAAGGGAATCTTGCCACATTTTTTGTGTGTATGTCATGTGGGGCCTTAGTGTGGCTTGCCTAAGGTGTGGCTTGAATCAAACACTCGCCTAAGTTAATCAAACTTGCCTAACCTTACATTCCACCAGATTTTGCCACATGTTAGAATCCAGAAAGCTCCACATGTAGAAGCATAATGCACAAACCACCAAAATCTCATGCGTGCAATGCACGTGTACCTTACTAGTACTAGTTGGTAGTAGTAAGAAACAAATTCCAGTTTTGGCATGAGCTCGTACTGTGGGAGCACCACAAGGCCTGCCGCAGGAGTTACATTTCCCTCTCGGGGCCCACGAGACCGAACTTTAGTGGCTTAGTGGTAGAAACAAGAAACGTGATGGTCGCCGTGGTTCAACTTCCATGGACAAGCTGTCATGTCTGCTGACACATGTATATCAAAACTAGAGTGTTTATATTTGAAGCACGTGAACAAGTATTATTCTACTACTTTGGATCCATTGCAACGCACGGGCCAGCACATTGGTAGTAGTAGTGTCCATCTCTATCTCTAGAGGCCTTCCCTTGTTCATCCTTTTCTCTCACAAGATAAACTACTCATACAAATGCATCTTGATGTTCCATGGAACGCACGAGGATGTTTCCTTGGGGGTTTCTCCAGCGCGGCGTGGCCGTAGTTGCATGTTGACGCCCCTTGTGATGCCGACGTTGAGGGGCACTCGGATTTCCTCCGATGAACAGGTAACATGAGTTTGATCACGTAGTAAATGCATTCTAAAGACTACTTCCATGTCCATTTCCTAATTCTCCCCCTGCCCACTGTTTCACAGGTTAGGCTCGGTGCGAGTGGAGATTGGCTTGCATATGTACGGGAGGGTATGAACATCAATTTGCACAACATTTACAACGGTGAAACCATTCCCGTAGAACCTTTGTTCAACATTGGGATCAACCATGAAACGGGCCACCGCATGAATTGGTACGATGGAACCACGGTGAGATTGAATAAGATAGCACGAACCTTGCACATGGCGGTTAAAGGCGGACCGTGTTGTCTGCGGCCGATTTGTTGCCATACGAGTAGGAAGACGATGTGCTCCTTTCTAACCGCATCTGCGCGGTGACAAACCAGGGGACTTATTTTGTATGGGACACATCCTACGATATACTCCCTCTCTCCCAGTTTATTTGTTTTGAATCTTTTCGTTTTATAAGTTTCAAATTCAAATTTAGAGCTCCCCATCACATGTTGAGATTACAATGTCCATTAAATCATTGCGTGCATGTATAGTAAAGAAACAAATCTTGAGTTTGGCACGAGTTCGTGCTGCGGGAGCACCACAAGCCCTAGCGTAGGAGTTACATTTCCCTCTCAGGGCCGTCGGGACTGAGCTTCAGCGCCTTACTACACCTACCTTTGAGTCAATAACATGTGGACCCGATAGGTGACTGGTCCACATGTAATGCTCCTATAGGCAGAGGGGCAGTGGGGACAAGAGTGGTGAGCCGCAGGTCGGGGGACGTGTGGTTTCATGGGTTCGAGCGGCGTCGTGGGAATCGTGGGTGGCTGTGGTAGAAACTTGATGCTCGCCGCATTTTAGGTGGCCCACATGTCATGCACACAAAGGAAGAGGGGCGGCGCGGCCGAGAGGGGTGAGGCACACGTTGGGGGGCATGGTGCCGTGGGTTGGAGACGCATCATGGGAATCGCGAGATGAAACGTGATGGTCGCCGTAGTTGAACTTCCATGGACAAGCTGTCATGTCTACGGACACATGCACTGCATACCGATCACTGGAAGGAGTAGCAGAGAAAGCTATATATGCGGATAAATAGTTCCTTATAGTCAAGCGGACCCACGCTACTACTCTGTTCCAAAGACATGCACACCATCGAAATAGTCCATCTATATCAATATACACCGAGAGGGAATAATTTTTTTACAAGAGAGGAAGTAGTTCATCCATCCATAATGCCCTCCTGCTAGTGCAGCCTTTTCTTCTTCTTCTTCTTCTTCTTCTTCTTCTTCTTCTTCTTCTTCTTCTTCTTCTTCTTCTTCTTCTTCTTGTTCCCATTCTCTGTGGGAGACGGCTTCGCAACAAGCTCTTTGGACCTTGCAGCTATCTCGAAACTCACACGGGCATCGAGGGCAGTGTATGATCGAAAGTATGTCTAGAGGGGGGGGGTGATTAGACTACTTGACCAAATAAAAATCTAGCCTTTTCCCAATTTTAGTTCTTGGCAGATTTTAGCTATCTTAGAACAAGTCAAGCAATCTCCACACAATTCAAGCAAGCATGCAAAAGAGTATGTGAGCAGCGGAAAGTAAAGCATGCAACTTGCAAGAATGTAAAGGGAAGGGTTTGGAGGATTCAAACGCAATTGGAGACACGGATGTTTTCGTCATGGTTCCTATAGGTGGTGCTATTGTACATCCACGTTGATGGAGACTTCAACCCACGGAGGGTAACGGTTGCGCGAGTCCACGGAAGGCTCCACCCACGAAGGGTCCACGAAGAAGCAACCTTGTCTATTCCATCACGGCCGTCGCCCACGAAGGACTTGCCTCACTAGCGGTAGATCTTCACGAAGTAGGTGATCTCCTTGTCCTTACAAACTCCTTGGTTCAACTCCACAATCTTGTCGGAGGCTCCCAAGTGACACCTAGCCAATCTAGGAGACACCACTCTCCAAGAAGTAACAAATGGTGTGTTGATGATGAACTCCTTGCTCTTGTGCTTCAAATGATAGTCTTCCCAACACTGAACTCTCTCTCACAGGATTTGGATTTGGTGGAAAGAAGATTTGAGTGGAAAGCAACTTGGGGAAGGCTAGAGATCAAGATTCATATGGTTGGAATGGAATATCTTGACCTCAACACAAGTGTAGGTGGTTCTCTCTCAAAAAATCTGTATTGGAAGTGTAGGTATGTTCTGATGGCTCTCTCTTCGAATGAAGAGTGGGTGGAGGGGTATATATAGCCTCCACACAAAATCTAACCATTACACACAATTTGCCAAACTCGGTGGGACCGAATGGTTAAACTCGGTCGGACCGATTCAGCAAACCTAGTGACCGTTAGGATTTTCGGTGGGACTGAGATGCAACTCGGTAGGACCGATATGGTTAGGGTTAGGGCATAACGTAATCTCGGTGTGACCGATTACACAAACTCGGTGGGATCGATTTTGGTAATAAGCTAACCAGAGAGTTGGTCAGGTAAACTCGGTGGGACCGATTCGGTCATTTCGGTGAGACCGAAATGTTACAAAAGGGAAACAGAGAGTTTACATTGCAATCTCGGTGGGACCGATCGCTCATCTCGGTAAGACCTAAATGTTACGAAGGGAAGCAGAGAGATTACAATCCCATCTCGGTGAGACCGAGATCCCTATCGGTGAGACCGATTTGCCTAGGGTTTGTGGCAGTGGCTATGACATTTGAAACTCGGTGGCGGTGGATAGAAAGAATCGGTGGGGCCGAGTTTGACTTCTGGTTTAGGTCATATGTGGATGTGGGAAGGTAATTGAGGATTTTGGAGCATATCACTAAGCATTTTGAGCAAGCAAGCCATTAAGCAACACCTCATCCCTCCTTGATAGTATTGGCTTTTCCTATAGACTCAGTGTGATCTTGGATCACTAAAATATAAAATGTAGAGTCTTGAGCTTCAAGCTTGAGCCAAACTTTTTGTCCTTAGAATTTTGAGGGATCCACTTTCCTCATCCATGCCATGCCATTCATTGAGCTTTTCCTGAAATATTAATCTTGGAATAATGTTAGCTCAATGAGCTATATGTTGTTAGGAATTACCAAAACCACCCAGGGATAGTTGCACTTTCAGGCAGCATATTTATCCGCTCGTACGTTAAGGGATAATTCTCCCATCCAGACGACCTTAATGCCACCGTCTCGTCACCCTTCTGAAGATTTGTATCGAGCACAAAATTTGCTACGTCGAATAGGGATGGTGTTTGTTTATCACAAACTTCTACAGGAATTTTGATTCTAGTTTGTAGGTCAGCGATGCTATTCAAATCAAGCTTGTACGGCTCCAGCTTCTGTTTGTCCCCTTCGATGGCTGCCCCACAGAAGTATGTGAGCAGCGGAAAGCATGCAAAAGGTGAACCTTCTCCTCTGACCTGTTCTGGCTGTCACTCTGATCAGACATATTGCAATCTCTGACAGCAGACCCTGTGAATAGATATAGATGAGATAGAGTGGATGAGCATCACAAAATGCAGAGGTTTTTTCAAAAGAATGAGTCAAAAACTTAGTTTTAGTTTTCCACAGAAAGCATTTCAGATCAACCGATTTGTAAACTTGGTGATACCGAAGTAGCTGTTGGAACCTAAACTAGTGAACTCGGTCAGACCGAGTCACAGTTCGGTGGCACCGAGACTGCTAGGGTTTCACAAAGTCCTGAACTCGGTCACACCGATTTGCAATTCTCGGTCAGACCAAAAATTACATGTGCAATGCCCTGAGCCGAATCGGTGGTACCGAGTTCCACAACTCGGTGGGTCCGAGATGTTTTCGGCGGAAACCTAACCCTAAATTTTCAATTGACGACTAAACTACAGAGTGTTTTGACTGGATAAGAATGATCTCAATCGTGGCAAGATACATGGCGAACACAATGTGCTAGGAATCAGATAGGGATAGCACAGTGATCGAGTTCATACCCTAGTTCGGCGATGAACTTGATGCGGCGGCAACGGCGGGAATGATTTCCGTTGACGACGGCGGAAACCAGCGGCAGGAGGCGGCTGGCGACGAGGAAGACGATCCAGAGACCCTGGAGGCAGAGCGGGCTAAGCGTGGGTCGAGGAGGTTCGAAAAGGTTTCCAAAATTTGACCCATGGGTATATATAGCCCGAACCTGTCGGTGTGACCGAGTGGAACAACTCGGTGGCACCGAGATTCATAACTGCAATCAGTTACTGAAACTCGGTGTGACCGAAAGGTTCAAATCGGTTGCACCGAGATTGAAAACCTAGATCGACTTAGTGATCTCGGTATGACCGAAATGGATGAATCGGTCAGACCGAAACGCACAAAGAAGTTTTGGAAGTTTAAGTCTATGTCGAATCGGGGACTCCGAGTGCTCCTCACACAGAGTGGTTCGAATCTAACTTGATCAAATTTTGTGATGTAGCATGAATAGAGTTTGAGACAAGAAAAGCATAGATAGCTAGAGAGGATTCTTAGGCATTCTTGTCCATCCACTTGGCAAAAGAAAAGAAAACCAATCAATCAAAACAACAAGTGGATGTCCTCGAATGAGTAAAATATGCAATCAACATGCTCACACAATAAAATGGCAATTGAAATATGTGGCAAAGCATGCACAACCAATTCTAGCATCTATCAAACAATTTGCGATGACTAGGTCATCTATATATGAGTATATTGACTTAGGAGTCAAATGAGAACATTTGATCATAGGTCATACTCATCGTTTAAGCACAAGTGGGGTTACCACTTTTACGTAAAGCATTTTTGTGTTCACATCATTAGAGTTGCTTTAGCTCAATTCTTAGAGTAAAGCTCCCCCCTAGATGTGAGACCCCCCCTAAGAGGGATGAACTAACCTTGGGTTTTGTCGATGATGACTTCATGTAGATGTTGAAGATGTGGATGCTCAATGTTGATGTAGATCATTTGATGCTATCCATTGGAGTGAGTTGCACTTTCAATACCTACACGGGTTAGTCCCACAAGGAACAAACAAGGATATCCATAGACATAAAGTGATGCACACACAAGATGATGTCTATGAAAGCTTTTAGGTTACCTTGTCCCTTGTCTTACCAACAAGAGGGTTTGTGACTCCTTGAACTAGTGCAAGATGTGGAAGTTGATTGCACTTGTTCTTGCCAAGATGATAAGAGTGAAGTATGTTGGCGGAATCACCCTCAAGAACTCTCTAGTTCTTCTTCTTCGGGATCCACACCATCTTGATGGGAATCCTCGGTGTTGTAGTTGTACTTGATGAAGTGGAACTTGAAGTAGTATTGCGAACCCACTTGACCAAGGCCTTAGGAGCTTCTTCAAATGCATCAATTTCCTCTTGAAGCTTGTCCTTGCCTTTTTTCTTGTGGTCTTGTGGTGGAAGATCATCTTGAGCTTGTGTCCCTTTGAAAGAAGTAGGATCATACTTCTCTTGTTGAGGAACAAACTTCGTCTTGGGGTATTGATCTTCTTCCCACTCAACTCCATTGGCATTGAACTTTTGTTCAAAACCAACACCTTGATTCTTCCGGTGCCTTCCTTGCTTGCGTACAATTTCCTCGAATTGCTTACTTCCAGCAAGGCTCTTGTAAACACCTTTCTCTATAATTCCCTTCAATAAGCTATTTTCTTGCTCAAGTGTAACTTGGCTAAGAGAATCATTAGTGGAATCAAGAGAACTACTAGAAGCAACAATATTGGATTTAGCATGATTATTGTTACTACTAGAGGAAGAATCTTTCTTGTTCTTGTTACTAAACTTGACTTGAGGCATGTAAGTGTATAAGAGTAAACGCTTGGCAATGTAAGAAGAACTTTTCTTACGAAGATCATCATTGATTGCTTTTAAGAACTCATGTTCTTGATCAAGGTTGAGCTTTTCAAAGCGTAATTTCTCATCAGTCCTTAAAAGTTCTCAATGATCTCCTAAGATAGTTTCATGAGCTAACTTAAGAGTGTTTAGTTCTTTAGTTCGATACTCAATCTTCTCCTTATCATTGTCATTTGTTTTATCTTGATTAGCATGATTAATTGATGTTTCATCACAGTATTCATCACTAGAGTTGTCAAAAAGTAAATCATCTTCACCTAACAAGTCATCTTCATCACTATTGAAATCAACATACTCGGGGTGTGATACCTTTGGGCCTTTAGCCATGAAGCATGTTCCAACTCCTTCATTTGGTGAGTCAAATATGTTGTAGGAGTTGGTTGTCACAAGTTCTAGACCGGCAACACCTTCATCTTGTGTATATTCGGAGTCAGAGTGATAGCTTCTCTCGGAGTGGTTGTCGGAGTCGGAGCTGGATACCCATTCACCAACATGAGCTTGATGTCTTCATTTTGTGTAGCTCCTTGATGACTTGTCCTTTCTTTCCTAATCCTTGCTTCTCCGTGAGAGTCTTCGTTCATAACGATCCTCTCTACTCCTTCTTTCTCTAGATGGTGATTCTTCTCTTCTACTTCTTCTCTTGGGAGAATCTTCTCTTCTCTTGTAGGGGTCCATACACGCATTGGAATAGTGTCCGGGCCTTCCACAATTGTAGCAGTTTCGCTCTCAACTAGAAGATCTTTTGTCATTGTAGGACCTTGACTTGGAGCTTCTCTCTTTGCTTCTACTCTTATAGAACTTGTTGAAGTTCTTCACCATTAAGCTCAATTATTCATTGAAGGTTTGTTTCTCACTCGATGATGTGGAGGCTTCACATGACGCTTTGTAAGCACCACTTGATTTGTTGTGAAGTTCCTCTTTATCCTTGAGTGACATCTCATGAGCAACAATTCTTCCGATGACTTCCGTTGGCTTGAGATCTTTGTAATTTGGCATCATTTGGATCAATGTGCACACGGCATCATATTTTCCATCCAAGTCCCTTAGGATCTTCTTGATGATGAATCTATCGGTCATCTCTTCACTCCCTAAGCCGGCAATCTCATTTGTGATAAGAGCAAGCCTAGAGTACATTTCAGCAACACCTTCACCATCCTTCATTTTGAACTTGTCAAGTTGACTTTGAAGCACATCCAATTTGGATTCCTTGACGGAGTCGGTACCTTCGTGCATATCAATCAAAGTATCCCAAATTTCCTTTGCATTCTCAAGACGGCTGATTTTGTTGAATTCTTCGGGGCACAATCCGTTGAAGAGGATATCACAAGCTTGAGCGTTGTATTGCAGCATTTTCAACTCTTCCGCGGTGGCTTCACGGTTCGGTTCTTTCCCGTCAAAGAATTCACCTTGCAAGCCAATACAGAGAATAGCCCAAACGGCGGGGTTATGTCCAATAATATGCATTTTCATCTTATGCTTCCAACTAGCAAAATTAGTGCCATCAAAGTAAGGACCTCTACGGTGATAATTTCCCTCGCTAGACGCCATACTCTCCTAGGTTGTGAAACCAAGGCTATGACCGCCAAAATCTATGGAAATCAAAGCAAATGGAGACCAAAGCTCTGATACCACTTGTAGGATCAAAAGTATGTCTAGAGGGGGGTGATTAGACTACTTGACCAAATAAAAATCTAGCCTTTTCCCAATTTTAGTTCTTGGCAGATTTTAGCTATCTTAGCACAAGTCAAGCAATCTCCACAAAATTCAAGCAAGCATGCAAAAGAGTATGTGAGCAGCGGAAAGTAAAGCATGCAACTTGAAAGAATGTAAAGGGAAGGGTTTGGAGGATTCAAACGCAATTGGAGACACGGATGGTTTTTTCGTGGTTCCGATAGGTGGTGCTATTGTACATCCACATTGATGGAGACTTCAACCCACGGAGGGTAACGGTTGCGCGAGTCCATGGAGGGCTCCACCCACGAAGGGTCCACGAAGAAGCAACCTTGTCTATTCCATCACGGCCGTCGCCCACGAAGGACTTGCCTCACTAGCGGTAGATCTTCACGAAGTAGGCGATCTCCTTGTCCTTACAAACTCCTTGGTTCAACTCCACAATCTTGTCGGAGGCTCCCAAGTGACACCTAGCCAATCTAGGAGACACCACTCTCCAAGAAGTAACAAATGGTGTGTTGATGATGAACTCCTTGCTCTTGTGCTTTAAATGATAGTCTCCCCAACACTGAACTCTCTCTCACAGGATTTGGATTTGGTGGAAAGAAGATTTGAGTGGAAAGCAACTTGGGGAAGGCTAGAGATCAAGATTCATATGGTTGGAATGGAATATCTTGACCTCAACACAAGTGTAGGTGGTTCTCTCTCAGAAAATGTGTATTGGAAGTGTAGGTATGTTCTGATGGCTCTCTCTTCGAATGAAGAGTGGGTGGAGGGGTATAAATAGCCTCCACACAAATCTAACCATTACACACAATTTCCCAAACTCAGTGGGACCGAATGGTTAAACTCGGTCGGACCGATTCAGCAAACCTAGTGACTGTTAGGATTTTCGGTGGGACTGAGATGCAACTCGATAGGACCGATATGGTTAGGGTTAGGGCATAATGTAATCTCGGTGTGACCGATTACACAAACTCGGTGGGATCGATTTTGGTAATAAGCTAACCAGAGAGTTGGTCAGGTAAACTCGGTGGGACCGATTCGCTCATTTCGGTGAGACCGAAATGTTACAAAAGGGAAACAGAGAGTTTACATTGCAATCTCGGTGGGACCGATCGCTCATCTCGGTAAGACCTAAACATTACGAAGGGAAACAGAGAGATTACAATCCCATCTCGGTGAGACCGAGATCCCTATCGGTGAGACCGATTCTCCTAGGGTTTGTGGCAGTGGCTATGACATTTGAAACTCGGTGGCACCGGATAGAAAGAACCGGTGGGGCCGAGTTTGACTTCTGGTTTAGGTCATATGTGGATGTGGGAAGGTAATTGAGGATTTTGGAGCATATCACTAAGCATTTTGAGCAAGCAAGCCATTAAGCAACACCTCATCCCTCCTTAATAGTATTGGCTTTTCCTATAGACTCAATGTGATCTTGGATCACTAAAATATAAAATGTAGAGTCTTGAGCTTCAAGCTTGAGCCAAACTTTTTGTCCTTAGAATTTTGAGGGATCCACTTTCCTCATCCATGCCATGCCATTCATTGAGCTTTACCTAAAATATTAATCTTGGAATAATGTTAGCTCAATGAGCTATATGTTGTTAGGAATTACCAAAACCACCCAGGGATAGTTGCACTTTCAGGCAGCATATTTATCCGCTTGTACGTCAAGGGATAATTCTCCCATCCAGACGACCTTAATGCCACCGTCTCATCACCCTTCTAAAGATTTGTACCGAGCACAAAATTTGCTACGTCGAATAGGGATGGTGTCTATTTATCACAAACTTCTACAGGAATTTTGATTCTGGTTTGTAGGTCAGCGATGCTATTCAAATCAAGCTTGTACGGCTCCAGCTTCTGTTTGTCCCCTTCGATGGCTGCCCCACAGAAGTATACGTCCTCCCGAGACAAGAAATCGTGAAGCTCACCTGGTATGGAGGGTGAGTGCATGATGTGGTACACCAAAACATCTTCTTCGAAGCATATAGCTGAAGGACGGCGGCGCGCTGGATCTTCCCAGGGGCACGCTCCGTGTACTCTGCATCGAGACCGATGACCCTCGTCTCTACCTTTTCGAGGGAGTTGGATACGTTGTTGATCCACTGCCGAACAACCCTTGGGTGGACGGTGACGATGGCAACTATGCGCATCGAGCCTTCCACGAGGACATGTTGGACGCTAAAAACTAGCATCTCGATCTGTATCACCATTTGGAACCGCTGGAACGGAGGGCTATGGTTTGGAGAATTAGGATTAGATGGCTAGTCTAACTGAAGTTGTAGATGATTATTTAAAGAGGTTAAAACAATGTGAACACAGTGGAGTTTGGTTGCAAATGAAGACGAAGGGGAGGTGAAGAAGCCGAGGAGAATCGGTTCCCGATGGAGAAGTAAATGTGAGAAGTGGCGTGCAGGCAGTTGATTAGACGGCTAGGTAGACTAAACGAAAAGGCTATGCGGGTAGACTGATGAGTCGTACATGTTCGTGTACGTGCCCATTCTGGCACCTATGCAAATAGATAAAAAAATGTGTCTTAGTTTTTTTTTGAGCGTGTGAGTGGGAGACACAACATTCTCTGGTTAAGGAATACTCCCTCCGTTTAGGTGAGTATAAGTCACCTTATGAAAATCAAGTTTTCCCAAAACCTTTAGGCGTGGAGCATTAACTTCCTACTCGATCCCCTCCTAGCCTCGTTAGCCAGCGTTCTCTTCCTCTGTTGCCGCGTTCTACCTTTCCATTTTTCCTCTTCTCAAGTGTTGAACGATCTGCATGCCGTCCTTGATGCACCAGAACGACCACTGCATGCATCGCGGCAGAGCGTCGATTGGGCATGCAAGAGAATTTGGTTCTGCTCGCAATATGGATGATACTGGAGTACTCATGTACCTACTGGTAGTAGTAGTAGTACAACTATGGTACACATGATGGTCAAAATACTATTCATCCGGTCCTCACAGTGAAGTGACAACTGTTGGGGAACGTAGTAATTTCAAAAAAATTCCTACGCACACGCAAGATCATGGTGATGCACAGCAATGAGAGGGGAGGTGTTGTCTACGTACCCTCGTAGACCGGAAGCGGAAGCGTTATAACAACGCGGTTGATGTAGTCGTACGTCTTCACGGCCCGGCCGATCAAGCACCGAAACTACGGCACCTCCCAGTTTTTGCACATGTTCTGCTTGATGATGATCCCCGGACTCCGATCCAGCAAAGTGTCGGGGATGAGTTCCGTCAGCACGATGGCGCGGTGACGATCTTGATGTTCTACCGTCGCAGGGCTTCGCCTAAGCACCGCTACAATATTATCGAGGATTATGGTGGAGGGGGGCACCGCACACGGCTAAGAGATCAATGATCAATTGTTGTGTCTCTGGGGTGCCCCCCTGCCCCCGTATATAAAGGAGTGGAGGAGGGGGGCCGGCCAAGGAGGGTGGCGCGCCCAAGGGGGGAGTCCAACTCCCACCGGGAGTAGGACTCCCCTTTTTCCTATTAGGAGTAGGAGAGGGAAGGAAGAGGAAGGAAAGGGGGGCCGGCCCCCTTTCCAATTCGGATTGGGTTTGGGGGGGGGCCCTCCCTTGCTCCTTTCCCCTCCTTTCCACTAAGGCCCAATAAGGCCCATATACCTCCCGGGGGGTTCCGATAACCTCCCGGTGATCTGGTATTGTCCCAGTCTTACCCGGAACCTTTCCGGTATCCAAATATAGTCGTCCAATATATCGATCTTTATGTCTCGGCCATTTCAAGACTCCTCGTCAAGTCCGTGATCACATCCGGGACTCCGAACAACCTTCGGTACATCAAAATATATAAACTCATAATGAAACTGTCATCATAACGTTAAGCGTGCGGACCCTACGGGTTCGAGAACAGTGTAGACATGACCGAGACACGTCTCCGGTCAATAACCAATAGCGGAACCTAGATGCTCATATTGGCTCCTACGTATTCTACGAATATCTTTATCGGTCAGACCGCATAACAACATACATTGTTCCCTTTGTCATCGGTATGTTACTTGCCCGAGATTCGATCGTTGGTATCTCAATACCTAGTTAAATCTCGTTACCGGCAAGTCTCTTTACTCGTTCCGTAATACATCATCTTGCAACTAACTTATTAGTTGCATTGCTTGCAAGGCTTAAGTGATGTGTATTACCGAGAGGGCCCAGAGATACCTCTCCGACAATCGGAGCGACAAATCCTAATCTCGAAATACGCCAACCCAACATGTAGCTTTGGAGACACCTGTAGAGCACCTTTATAATCACCTAGTTACGTTGTGACGTTTGGTAGCACACAAAGTGTTCCTCCGGTAAACGGGAGTTGCATAATCTCATAGTCATAGGAACATGTATAAGTCATGAAGAAAGCAATAGCAACATACTAAACGATCGGGTGCTAAGCTAATGGAATGGGTCATGTCAATCACATCATTCTCCTAATGATGTGATCCCGTTAATCAAATGACAACTCATGGCTATGGTTAGGAAACATAACCATCTTCGATTAACGAGCTAGTCAAGTAGAGGCATACTAGTGACACTTTGTTTGTCTATGTATTCACACAAGTATTATGTTTCCGGTTAATACAATTCTAGCATGAATAATAAACATTTATCATGATATAAGGAAATAAATAATAACTTTATTATTGCCTCTAGGGCATATTTCCTTCAGTCTCCCACTTGCACTAGAGTCAATAATCTAGATTACATAGTAATGATTCTAACACCCATGGAGCCTTGGTGTTGATCATGTTTTGCTCGTGGAAGAGGCTTAGTCAATGGGTCTGCTACATTTAGATCCGTATGTATCTTGCAAATCTCTATGTCTCCCACCTGGAGTAGATCCCGTATGGAATTGAAGCGTCTCTTGATGTGCTTGGTTCTCTTGTGAAATCTGGATTCCTTTGCCAAGGCAATTGCACCAGTATTGTCACAAAAGATTTTCATTGGACCCGATGCACTAGGTATGACACCTAGATCGGATATGAACTCCTTCATCCAGACTCCTTCGTTTGCTGCTTCCGAAGCAGCTATGTACTCCGCTTCACATGTAGATCCCGCCATGACGCTTTGTTTAGAACTGCACCAACTGACAAATCCACCGTTTAATGTAAATACGTATCCGGTTTGCGATTTAGAATCGTATGGATCAGTGTCAAAGCTTGCATCAATGTAACCATTTACGATGAGCTCTTTGTCACCTCCATATACGAGAAACATATCCTTTAGTCCTTTTCAGGTATTTCAGGATGTTCTTGACCGCTGTCCAGTGATCCACTCTTGGATTACTTTGGTACCTCCCTGCTAGACTTATAGCAAGGCACACATCAGGTCTGGTACATAGCATTGCATACATGATAGAGCCTATGGCTGAAGCATAGGGAACATCTTTAATTTTCTCTCTATCTTCTGCAGTGGTCGGGCGTTGAGTCTTACTCAACTTCACACCTTGTAACACAGGCAAGAATCCTTTCTTTGCTTGATCCATTTTGAACTTCTTCAAAACTTTGTCAAGGTATGTGCTTTGTGAAAGTCAAATTAAGCGTCTTGATCTATCTCTATAGATCTTAATGCCCAATATGTAAGCAGCTTCACCGAGGTCTTTCATTCAAAACTCTTATTCAAGTATCCCTTTATGCTATCCAGAAATTCTATATCATTTCCGATTAGCAATATGTCATCCACATATAATATCAGAAATGCTACAGAGCTCCCACTCACTTTCTTGTAAATACAGGCTTCTCCAAAAGTCTGTACAAAACCAAATTCTTTGATCACACTATCAAAGCATTTATTCCAACTCCGAGATGCTTGCACCAGTCCATAAATGGATCGCTAGAGCTTTCACACTTTGTTAGCTCCTTTTGGATCAAAAAAACCTTCCGGCTGCATCATATACAACTCTTCTTCCAGAAATCCATTCAGGAATGCAGTTTTCACATCCATCTGCCAAATTTCATAATCATAAAATGCGGCAATTGCTAACATGATTCAGACAGACTTAAGCATCGCTACGGGTGAGAAGGTCTCATCGTAGTCAATTCCTTGAACTTGTCGAAAACCTTTTGCGACAAGTCAAGCTTTGTAGACAGTAACATTACTGTCAGCGTCAGTCTTCTTCTTGAAGATCCATTTATTTTCAATTGCTTGCCGATCATTGGGCAAGTCAACCAAATTCCACACTTTGTTCTCATACATGGATCCCATCTCAGATTTCATGGCTTCAAGCCATTTTGCGGAATCTGGGCTCACCATTTCTTCTTCATAGTTCGTAGGTTCATCATGATCTAGTAGCATGACTTCCAGAACAGGATTACCGTACCACTCTGGTGCGGATCTTACTCTGGTTAATCTACGAGGTTCAGTAGTAACTTGTTCTGAAGTTTCATGATCATCATCATTAGCTTCCTCACTAATTGGTGTAGGTGTCACAGAAACCGGTTTCTGTGATGTACTACTTTCCAATAAGGGAGCAGGTACAGTTACCTCATCAAGTTCTACTTTCCTCCCACTCACTTCTTTCGAGAGAAACTCCTTCTCTAGAAAGGATCCATTCTTAGCAACAAATGTCTTGCCTTCGGATATGTGATAGAAGGTGTACCCAACAATCTCCTTCGGGTATCATATGAAGACACATTTCTCCGATTTGGGTTCGAGCTTGTCAGGTTGGAGTTTTTTCACATAAGCATCGCAGCCCCAAACTTTCAGAAACAACAACTTTGGTTTCTTGCCAAACCATAGTTCATAAGGCATCGTCTCAACGGATTTTGATGGTGCCCTATTTAACGTGAATGCGGCCGTCTCTAAAGCATAACCCCAAAACGATAGCGGTAAATCTGTAAGAGACATCATAGATCGCACCATAGCAAGTAAAGTACGATTACGATGTTCAGACACACCATTACGCTGTGGTGTTCCGGGTGGCGTGAGTTGCGAAACTATTCCGCATTGTTTCAAATGTAAACCAAACTTGTAACTCAAATATTCTCCTCCACGGCCAGATCGTAGTAACTTTATTTTCTTGTTACGATGATTTTCAACTTCACTCTGAAATTCTTTGAACTTTTCAAATGTTTCAGACTTATGTTTCATTAAGTAGATATACCCATATCTACTTAAATCATCTGTGAAGGTGAGAAAATAATGATATCTGCCACGAGCTTCAACATTCATTGGACCACATACATCTGTATGTATGATTTCCAACAAATCTGTTGCTCTCTCCATAGTACCGGAGAACGGCGTTTTAGTCATCTTGCCCATGAGTCACGGTTCGCAAGTACCAAGTGATTCATAATCAAGTGGTTCCAAAATTCCATCAGTATGGAGTTTCTTCATGCGCTTTACACTGATATGACCTAAACGGCAGTGCCACAAATAAGTTGCACTATCATTATCAACTCTGCATCTTTTGGCTTTAACATTATGAATATGTGTATCACTACTATCGAGATTCATCAAAAATAGACCACTCTTTAAGGGTGCATGACCATAAAAGATATTACTCATATAAACAGAACAACCATTATTCTCTGATTTAAATGAATAACCGTCTCGCATCAAACAAGATCCAGATATAATGTTCATGCTCAACGCTGGCACCAAATAACAATTATTTAGGTCTAATACTAATCCCGATGGTAGATGTAGAGGTAGCGTGCCGACCGCGATCACATCGACTTTGGAACCATTTCCCACGCGCATCGTCACCTCGTCCTTCACCAGTGTTCGCTTAATCTGTAGTCCCTGTTTCAAGTTGCAAATATTAGCAACAGAACCAGTATCAAATACCCAGGTGCTACTGCGAGCTCTAGTAAGGTACACATCAATAACATGTATATCACATATACCTTTGTTCACCTTGCCATCCTTCTTATCCGCCAAATACTTGGGGCAGTTCCGCTTCCAGTGACCAGTCTGCTTGCAGTAGAAGCACTCAGTTTCAGGCTTAGGTACAGACTTGGGTTTCTTCTCCTGAGCAGCAACTTGCTTGCTGTTCTTCTTGAAGTTCCCCTTCTTCTTCCCCTTGCCCTTTTTCTTGAAACTAGTGGTCTTGTTGACCATCAACACTTGATGCTCCTTCTTGATTTCTACCTCCGCAGCTTTTAGCATTGCGAAGAGCTCGGGAATTGTCTTATCCATCCCTTGCATATTATAGTTCATCACGAAGCTCTTGTAGCTAGGTGGAAGTGATTGGAGAATTATGTCAATGATGCAATTATCCGGAAGATTAACTCCCAGTTGAATCAAGAGATTATTATACCCAGACATTTTGAGTATATGCTCACTGACAGAACTGTTCTCCTCCATCTTGCAGCTATAGAACTTATTGGAGACTTCATATCTCTCAATCTGGGCATTTGCTTGAAATATTAGCTTCAACTCCTGGAACATCTCATATGCTCCATGACGTTTAAAACGTCGTTGAAGACCCGGTTCTAAGCTGTAAAGCATGGCACATTGAACTATCGAGTAGTCATCAGCTTTGCTCTGCCACACATTCTTAACGTTGTCAGTTGCATCAGCAGCAGGCATGGCACCTAGCGGTGCTTCTAGGACGTAATTCTTCTGTGCAGCAATGAGGATAATCCTCAAGTTACAGACCCAGTCCGTATAATTGCTACCATCATCTTTCAACTTTGCTTTCTCAAGGAACTCATTAAAATTCAACGAAACAACAGCACGGGCCATCTATCTACAATCAAACATAAACAAGCAAGATACTATCAGGTACTAAGTTCATGATAAATTTAAGTTCAATTAATCATATTACTTAAGAACTCCCACTTAGAAAGACATCCCTCTAATCTTCTAAGTGATCACGTGATCCAAATCAACTAAACCATAACCGATCATCACGTGAAATGGAGTAGTTTTCAATGGTGAACATCACTATGTTGATCATACCTACTATATGATTCACGCTCGACCTTTCGGTCTCAGTGTTCCGATGCCATATCTGCATATGCTAGGCTCGTCAAGTTTAACCTAAGTATTCTGCGTGTGCAAAACTGGCTTGCACCCGTTGTAGATGGACGTAGAGCTTATCACACCCAATCATCACGTGGTGTCTGGGCACGACGAACTTTGGCAACGGTGCATACTTAGGGAGAACACTTTTATCTTGAAATTTAGTGAGAGACCACCTTATAAAGCTACTGTCAATCAAAGCAAGATAAGATGCATAAAAGATAAACATCACATGCAATCAATATAAGTGATATGATATGGCCATCATCATCTTGTGCTTGTGATCTCCATCTCCAAAGCATCATCATGATCACCATCGTCACCGGCGTGACACCTTGATCTCCATCGTAGCATCATTGTCGTCTCGCCAATCTTATGCTTCTACGACTATCGCTACCGCTTAGTGATAAAGTAAAGCATTACAGGGCGATTGCATTGTGAGGGAGTCCTGAATTAGGGGGTGTTCGGATAGCCGAACTGTACCTTCAGCCGGACACCTGGACTATGAATATACAAGATTGAAGACTCTGTCCCGTGTCCGGAAGGGACTTTCCTTGGCGTGGAAGGCAAGCTTGGAGATACGGCAGATCTCCTACGATTGTAACCGACTCTATGTAACCCTAACCCTCTCCAGTGTCTATATAAACCGGAGGGTTTTAGTCTATAGGACAACATACACATCAACAATCATACCATAGGCTAGCTTCTAGGGTTTAGCCTCTCTGATCTCGTGGTAGATCTACTCTTGTACTATCCATATCATCAATATTAATCAAGCAGGACGTAGGGTTTTACCTCCATCGCGAGGGCCCGAACCTGGGTAAAACTTCGTGTCCCTTGCCTCCTGTTACCATCTGGCCTAGACGCACAGTTCGGGACCCCCTACCCGAGATCCGCCGGTTTTGACACCGACATTGGTGCTTTCATTGAGAGTTCCTCTGTGCCGTCGCCGTCCGGCCCGATGGCTCCTACGATCATCAATGGCGATGCAGTCCAGGGTGAGACCTTCCTCCCCGGACAGATCTTCGTCTTTGGCGGCTTCGCACTATGGGCCAATTCACTTGGCCATCTAGAGCAGATCAAAAGCTACGCCCCTGGCCGTCAGGTCAGATTCGGAAATTTAAACTACACGGTTGACATCCGCGGGGACTTGATCTTCGACGAACTCGAACCACCGCCGAGTGCGCCGCACTATCACGATGAGCATGATCTAGCTCTGCCGCCGAATAGTGTCCTGGAGGCTGCATCCGCATCGGCTCCGACCCTTACTTCGGAGCCAACCGCACCGATCAAGGATGGGCGGTTGGACGCCACCTTGAGGGTTGTGATCCCAATGGCGGTTGAGCCGAACACCAGCCCCGTACTCTGCGAGACTCGTGACTCCATGGAGCCGGATTCTTCTCCGGACCCCAAACCCTCCGCGCCCCTGCCGATCGAATCCAATTGGGCGCCGATCATGGAGTTCACTGCCACAGACATCTTTCAGCACTCGCCTTTCGGCGATATCCTGAAGTCACTGAAGTCTCTCTCTTTATCAGGAGAGCCCTGGCCAGACTATGGTCAGCAAGGTTGGAGTACGGACGATGAAGAAATTCCAAGCCCACCCACCACCCACTTTGTAGCCATCGTCGATGATTTAACCGACATGCTCGACTTTGACTCCGAAGACATCGACGGTATGGACGCCGATGAAGGAGACAATGAAGAACCAGCGCCTGTTGGGCCCTAGAACGCCACCTCGTCATATGACGTATACACGGTGGACGCACCAAAAGATGACGACGAGGAGCGGAAGGACACACTGAAGGCCTGTTCCCTCGAAAAGCAGTCAAAACGGCTACGCAAGCGCCGCCCCAAATCCTGCCTCAACATAAATAGCGATCACACAGACCCAGCACTGGAGCAGGGCGAACCGCTGCCGGACAACGGCAATCCGGATATTCAAACCGAACAAACAAATCCTATCAGGGATAATGGTCCGGACGATATGACACCGGACAGGCACCCGGAGCATCAGAATGCCCGCGAAAGGCTCGTTGCCACCGCAAAGAGCCTTAAAAAGCAGAAGCGAAGGCTCAAGGCCGCGCAAAACAAACTCCAATTCAGATGGAGTAAAATACTTAATACAGCAGCAATGTACGGCGACGATCGCCCCTCAAAGAGCTACCCAAAGCGGAAGCTTCTACCCGAATTCGATGAGGAGGCCTCCAGCCCCCCACAACCAAATATCAAAGCAACCACTTGGTCGGATAGACGACCCCTCTATCAACACAGAACACATACAATGCCGCTCACAATACAACACACGACCCACGCGAGGGCTCGCACCCAAAGGACGGCGCAACAAGATCCATCTATGGACCACGCAAGCGCGCCCCAGCATACAATGCAACACAACAAGCATCAGAACAACGCGGTACACCCAGTTACAGGGGTGCCGCACACCCCCTATGTTTCACCGATGAGGTGCTGGACCATGAATTTCCAGAGGGATTCAAGCCCGTAAACATAGAGGCATACAATGGGACAACAGATCCCGGGGTTTGGATTGAGGACTATATCCTTCATATCCATATGGCTCGAGGAGATGATCTCCACGCCATCAAATACTTACCCCTCAAGCTCAAAGGGCCAGCTCGTCACTGGTCAAAGGCCTCCCCGGAAGCTCCATTGGAAGTTGGGAAGAGCTCGAAGACGTCTTTCGGGCAAATTTTCAAGGAACTTATGTCCGACCTCCGGATGCGGACGATTTGAGTCATATAACCCAATAGCCCGGAGAGTCAGCCCGAAAGCTTTGGAACAGGTTTCTCACTAAAAAGAACTAGATTGTCGACTGTTCGGACGCCGAAGCCTTGGCAGCTTTCAAGCATAGCATCCGTGACGAATGGCTCGCCAGACACCTCGGCCAAAATAAGCCGAGAATGATGGCCGCATTGACAAACCTCATGACCCGCTTTTGCGCGGGTGAGGACAGCTGGCTAGCCAGATGCAGCACCAACGACCCCAGTACATCTGAAGTTAGAGATGGAAACGGGAAATCACGGCGCAACAGCAATAGCAAACGCCGGAATAAAGGAGACAGCACGAAGGGCATGGCAGTAAATGCCAGATTCAAAAGCTCCTGGCCAGGCCAAAAGCCGCCCACTAAAGGCACCAGGGATGAACCGTCTAGACTCAACAGAATTCTGGACCAGGTATGTCAGATACATAGTACCCCTAGCAAGCCCGCTAATCATACCCACAGAGAATGTTGGGTCTTCAAGCAGTCCGGCAAGCTCAACGCCGTACACAAGGGGGAGGATACACCAAGTGAAGACGAGGATGAGCCTCCCAAGCAAGACACTGGGGAACAAAAGAAATTCCCCCCCAGAAGTCAAAACAGTAAACGTACTACACATGATCAAGGGAAAAAACAATGCGGCACCCCCAGAAAAATATACCCAAGTGCCTGTCACCGCGAAGTCCTACCAATGGTCGTCTCAACCGATCATTTTGGACCATCGCGATTTCTCAGCAAGTATCCGACACACAGGATGGGTTGCCTTGGTATTAGACCCAGTAATTGGCGGATATCACTTCACACGAGTCTTGATGGACGGCGGCAGCAGCCTAAACCTAATATACCAGGATACAATCCGCGGGATGGGGTTAGACCCAACACAAATTCGCCATAGCAATACTACCTTCAAAGGAGTAACGCCAGGCCCAGGGGCTCGTTGTATGGGCTCCCTCCTACTACAAGTTATATTCGGCTCCCCCGATAACTTCCGTAGCGAGCATTTAACCTTCCACACCGCTCCATTTCAAAGTGGCTATCAAGCACTCCTCGGGCGCGAAGCTTTCGCTTGCTTTAATGCAATACCACACTATGCCTCCCTCACACTCAAGATGCCCCGTCCACGCGGCATCATCTCAGTGCACGAAAATATCAAGCGATCTCTGCGCGCCGAAGAGAGTGAGGCTGCCTTGGCAGCCACACACTAAAGGCGCCCGGACTAGCCAAAGCACCCTATAGGTCGTCAAGACCTCAGACACAACTAATTGAGTCCGGCGCCGCTACTTATACCGAATAAATGGTCACACCCCTATTACAAGGGGCTCAACGTGCGCGCACATGTGGCCATTCCTCCTCATCTTGAATTATGCATAGTTTTTTAATTATCTTTTTGCACGACAACCTTTTTCACCTAAATTCCTCTCTTTTGCAGACGGTCATCGTGCCACACCGTCTAGGATACGGCACAACGGAGACACAGGCGCAGACGTGCAGCAGGGACCCGCTCCAAAGATTCTTTTTAGATTAAGACCCTGCGTAAACCTTTTTTACTGTCTCTTGTTGATACATATCCACCATTGAGAAGGATGCTGGCGTCTTGGCATGTGGCCACGCCAGACCAATGCACGTACCTGGACATAAGGGGCTTCTTACGAAGGCCATTATTTCGGCCCGGTTTATACCACAAAGACCGAATACCTTAGGGAGTGTTCGGCGTCGCGAGTTTGGCCCTATATGCATCAGCTCCGAATCATTGTCTTTGGTCAAATGTTGGGTTTGCCCGGCTCCTGTGTTTTGGTGCCTTACGTTCCACTTTACCGGCTAAGGTAGCACCAGGAGAACTACTCTGATTGTGCCCTGGTTCATTCGGACGAGCACCTCAATAGAGAAAGCCGAAAACTGACTGTCATGATCTGGCGCGAGACTGGTCAACCACTCGATGACCCATGGGAATGTTAGAATTCCTCCGCCTTAACGAAGGGCCGTTTTCCGGCCAGGCATATACGCACCCCGGGATCGGGAGAATGCGGGGCCACCGGGGGCTATCTAGTATCCCCATTGTCAAACTCCTATGGCTAAGTGAAAGTGTTAAAGCATTATAGTCCGGTTGCCTCGCTTGCTCCGCTATCACCTCCTTAATAGGACCAAGACGTTGGGTTAAGTGTGAACGCGTGTTTCTGCGAATACCTCCGCATTATATGCGTGGGGGTTGAAGCCGACGACTGCAATCTTTCAGGTTATACACATGTATACATAAACGGCCGCCCAGAGTCATCACATTACTTTCAGGCAAAAGTATAAAAGTAGCCTTTGAAAATTTATAAAAGCATTTCGCTTACAATGAGATTACATGTCACTCAAACATAATATTTTTTGAGCACTGGGTCTCTATCAAACGAGCACCCTCAAGAACTTCCTCAAAGTAGTGCTCAGCAGCCCTTCGACCTATGGCCGAATCCTGCGCTGCAACCGTGGTAGCATCCATCTCTGCCCAGTATGCTTTAGCACAGGCAAAGGCCATTCGTGCGCCTTCTATGCACGCTGACCTCTTTGTCGCATTTATGTGCGGCACCACGTCAAGGAACTGTTGCACCAAGCCGAAATAGCTGCTCGGTTTCGACCTTCCCGTCCATAGCTGATCCACAACAGACCTCATGGAGAGTCCGGACAACCTATTTAGTTTGGCCCATTCGGCTAATTGGCCCGTCAATGAAAGCGGACGCTCGGGAGAAAGGAATTGTTTCCAAAACAGCTGGTCTACTTCACGGTCCGTCTGACTCTGGAAGTATTTGGCCGCATCAGTAGCGCTCGCCGCCAAATCCATATACACATCCCCCGAACTCCACAGCTGATCCAGAGGGGCATACCGTCGATCTCCGAACTTCCTCTGCAGCATAAAGGATTTCCTGGCTACAATATCCCCGGCTTCCCGCAGCTCCTCCTTCTTTGCCCTCATAGCAGAGCGGAGGTCTTTTCCTGTTGCAGCAGCTTTCTCAAGGTCCGATGCCTTTGCCTGGTTTTCCTTTTCAAGAGCCCGGCAATGGTCGACGGCGGCTTTCAATTCTACGGCCATATTGGCCTTATCCTGGCTCTCGCCATGCGCGGCCTTCTCGGCTCGCAACTCTTCGGCCGCCTTCAAAGCAGCCGCATTACCCAATCTCACTTGTTCCTTGGCTCGGGCAAGTTCCGCCCGCAAGGCTTCAACAGTGGCAGCTCCATCTACAGTAATAACATGTTAAATATACTGGCTTCATGCTGCTCTTACTATGTGGCGTTTACCAGATAATAACACCTACCCTGCGCCTCGTCAAGCCTTTTGTTAACAAGCTCGATGTCGGCATCTGCCGCATCCAACTGCCGTTTTAAATGGGCAAACTCGCTAGTCCGGCTAGCCACCGGAGCATCCATCACCTGCTCATAAAAGCAGTATGGTTACTACCTGGGATTATGATCATCTGATCGTCGTCGTTCTCAACGACAACCAGAGTCTCAGGGGCTATTATCTACACAGGGCACACTTAGCATGTGCAGGACTATCATACATTATTTTACGTACCTCAAAACCTGTCAATAGACTCATAAAAGCTTTATGCAATCCGCTTTCGGCGGACGAGATTCTCTCCATCACCGTATTCATCAGCACACTGTGTTCATCTGAGATGGCCGCTCGCCCCACCAACTCCCTCAGAACATCCGACCGCACACTAGACGGTGCCGGACTCGTTTGTCTGCTCTCTTCAGGAGCCGCACACTGGGAACTTCAGGGGTCGATGGGATTATCTCCTGGCCTCGCCGGGCTCGGAGAGGCCCTCCGCGACGACACTTCAGGGTCGCCCGCTTCCGAAGCGGAGGAGTCCGGAGGAGGCGTTTCGCTCTCCATCATCTCTGGAAGAAGATCCCCTGAAGACGAGCTCATTTGAGAGGGGCTAAGGCCCGAACTGCAAAGATACATGCAGTGGTTACCTTCTCAGAAGAAAAGACGACATATCTGTACTGTCAAGTTATTTTGGGTCACTTACGACTCGTGGGAGAATTGATCCCCCCACGGACTTTGTGCGGCAACCGCACCCCCCGGGGTAGGACCCTCTGTGGGAGACTTCTTCTCCCGTTTGGAAGCTTCGGCTTCAGAATCGCCAGACGCAATCCTTTTCCTCTTCTGATCATCTTCCTTCATGGAGATGCTCGCTCCCTCGGCTAGAGCGGCCAGCGTTGGGGGCCCACGACTGCCTGCATTTTCCTTCAAGGGCTCCGGGCAAGGTGCGGCCTGGAGCATCTTTTCCAATATCGGATTTTCCAAACCCTCGGGGAGGGGGGCCGAGCACCGAATCAACTTCGCTTTTGTTAGCCAGTCCTGGTCAAAAAGCGAACTCTTACAAATAACTTAGCATCAAAGGAGAGGTAGTACGCTCGGTCAGAAGACGCCTTACCTGCTCGGAGGCGCGGTTGCTACTCAGGCCTGCGTCCTTGGTGATTTCCGGACACTCCACTTGAGGTCCGAAGAACGACTTGTACATCTCCTTGTGCGTCAGGCCGAGGAAATTTTGAATGGCGCGCGGTCCCTCGGGATTGAACTCCCACAAGCGAAGAGGCCGGCGTTTGCAAGGCTGGACTTGACGAACCAGCATAACTTGTGTTAACGCGACCAAACTAAAATCTCCATTAAAGAGATCTTGAATGCGGCTTTGCAGTATAGGCACGTCCTTGGCCGGACCCCAACTCAATCCTCTGCTAATCCATGACATCAGTTGTGGAGGAGGGCCCGGGTGGAAAACGGGGGCGGCCGCCCACTTGGCACTTCTAGGAGCCGTGATGTAGAACCACTCATGTTGCCACAATTCAGACACCTCTGGAATGAAACCTTTGGGCCATGCAGCTCCCGTCATCTTGCATATTGAGGCACCTCCACACGCCACATGTTGCCCCTCGATCATCTTTGGCTTTACTTCAAAAGTCTTGAGCCATAGGCCAAAGTGAGGGGTAACCCGGAGGAAGTCCTCGCACACAACAATAAACGTCGTGATATGAAGAAAGGAGTCCGGAGATAGATCATGGAAATCTAGCCCGTAGTAAAACATCAAGCCCCTGACAAAAGGATCCAATGCAAGTCCTAGACCTCGGAGGAAGTGGGAGACGAACACGACGCTCTCGTTGGGTTCGGGGGAGGGGACGGCCTGCCCCCGGGGAGGCAGCCGATGCAGAATCTCGGCGGTCAGATATCTGGCCTCCCTCAACTTTTTGACGTCTTCTTCCGTGACGGAAGAAGGCACCCATCGGCCTTGAAGGCTAGATCCGGACATGACTGAAGGTTCGGAGCACCTGACCTGAACTTTGGGCGTTTGAGCTTGAGGTGGGGGAAGGATTCGACTGAGCATGGGAGGAAAAAATAAAAGGCCTCGTCCCTTTATAAAGAGGGTGGATATCAAGCGTCCTCTCCGTGTCCGTTTGGACTTGCCTATGATCTAGGAGTCCTAGAAGCGGTTGGGTTACCCACGCCCGTATTGATGAGAATCCCGGAATAAGGGGACACGATCTCTGCTTTGACAAGACGTGCCAAGGAAACCGCCTCGCATAACGCGCTGAGGTGCGATAATGAAATGACTCGGATAAAGGCTTGGCCGTGGTGTGTCACGCTACGGAATACGTCAGCAGATTAGATTTGTGTAAATATTATTCTCTCTATGGCAATATGTGGAAACTTATTTTGCAGAGCCGGACACTATCTTTGTGTTCAAAATCTTCTATGAAGTACTTGGAGGAGGAACCCGCCTTGCAATGCCGAAGACAAACTGCGCGCCGGACTCATCGTCATTGAAGCCTGGTTCAGGGGCTACTGAGGGAGTCCTGGATTAGGGGGAGTTTGGATAGCCGAACTGTACCTTCAGCCGGACTCCTGGACTATGAAGATACAAGATTGAAGACTTTGTCCCGTGTCCGGAAGGGACTTTCCTTGGCGTGGAAGGCAAGCTTGGCGATACAGATGTTCAGATCTCCTACGATTGTAACCGACTCTATGTAACCCTAACCCTCTCCAGTGTCTATATAAACCGGGGGGTGTTAGTCCATAGGACAACATACACATCAACAATCATACCATAGGCTAGCTTCTAGGGTTTAGCCTCTCTGATCTCGTGGTAGATCTACTCTTGTACTATCCATATCATCAATATTAATCAAGCAGGACGTAGGGTTTTACCTCCATCGAGAGGGCCCGAACCTGGGTAAAACTTCGTGTCCCTTGCCTCCTGTTACCATCCGGCCTAGACGCACAGTTCGGGACCCCCTACCCGAGATCCGCCGGTTTTGACATCGACACATTGCATACAATAAAGCGACAACCATATGGCTCCTGCCAGTTGCCGATAACTTGGTTAGAAAACATGATCATCTCATACAATAAAATTTAGCATCATGCCTTGACCATATCACATCACAACATGCCCTGCAAAAACAAGTTAGACGTCCTCTACTTTGTTTGTTGCAAGTTTTACATGGCTGCTACGGGCTTAGCAAGAACCAATCTTACCTACACATCAAAAACCACAACGATAGTTTGTCAAGTTGGTGCTGTTTTAACCTTTGCAAGGACCGGGCGTAGCCACACTCGGTTCAACTAAAGTTGGAGAAACTGACACCCGCCAGCCACCTGTGTGCAAAGCACGTCGATAGAACCAGTCTCGCGTAAGCGTACGCGTAATGTCGGTCCGGGCCGCTTCATCCAACAATACCGCCGAACCAAAGTATGACATGCTGGTAAGCAGTATGACTTATATCGCCCACAACTCACATGTGTTCTACTCGTGCATATAACATCAACACATAAAACCTAGGCTCGGATGCCACTGTTGGGGAACGTAGTAATTTCAAAAAAATTCCTATGCACACGCAAGATCATGGTGATGCACAGCAACGAGAGCGGAGAGTGTTGTCTATGTACCCTCGTAGACCGGAAGCGAAAGCATTATAACAACGCGGTTGATGTAGTCGTACGTCTTCATGGCCTGACCGATCAAGCACCGAAACTACGGCACCTCCGAGTTTTTGCACGTGTTCTGCTCGATGACGATCCCCAGACTCCGATCCAGCAAAGTGTCGTGGATGAGTTCTATCAGCATGACGGCGTGGTGACGATCATGATGTTCTACCATCGCAGGGCTTCGCCTAACCACCGCTACAATATTATCGAGGATTATGGTGGAGGGGGGCACCGCACATGGCTAAGAGATCAATGATCAATTGTTGTGTCTCTGGGGTGCCCCCCTGCCCCCGTATATATAGGACTCCCCTTTTTCCTATTAGGAGTAGGAGAGGGAAGGAAGAGGAAGGAGGAAGGAAGGAAAGGGGGGGTCGGCCCCCTTCCCAATTCGGATTGGGCTTGGGGGGCTCCTCCCTTGCTCCTTTCCCCTCCTTTCCACTAAGGCCCAATAAGTCCCATATACCTTCCGGGGGGTTCCGATAACCTCCCGGTGATCCGGTATTGTCCCAATCTTACCCGGAACCTTTCCGGTGTCCAAATATAGTCGTCCAATATATAGATCTCTATGTCTCAACCATTTCGAGACTCCTCGTCAAGTCCGTGATCACATCCGGGACTCCGAACAACCTTTGGTACATCAAAATATATAAACTCATAATGAAACTGTCATCGTAACATTAAGCCTGCGGACCCTACGGGTTCGAGAATAATGTAGACATGACCGAGACACGTCTCCGGTCAATAACCAATAGCGGAACCTGTATGCTCATATTGTCTCCTACATATTCTACGAAGATCTTTATCAATCAGACCGCATAACAACATATGTTGTTCCCTTTGTCATTGGTATGTTACTTACCTGAGATTCGATCGTCGGTATCTCAATACCTAGTTCAATCTCATTACCGGCAAGTCTCTTTACTCGTTCCGTAATACATCATCTTGCAACTAACTTATTAGTTGCATTGCTTGCCAGGCTTAAGTGATGTGTATTACCGAGAGGGCCCAGATATACCTCTCCGACAATCGGAGCGACAAATCCTAATCTTGAAATATGCCAACCCAACATGTACCTTTGGAGACACCTGTAGAGCACCTTTATAATCACCCAGTTACGTTGTGACGTTTGGTAGCACACAAAGTGTTCCTCCGGTAAACAGGAGTTGCATAATCTCATAGTCATAGGAACATGTATAAGTCATGAAGAAAGCAATAGCAACATACTAAACGATCGGGTGCTAAGCTAATGGAATGGGTCATGTCAATCACATCATTCTCCTAATGATGTGATCCCGTTAATCAAATGACAACTCATGTCTATGGTTAGGAAACATAACCATCTTCGATTAACGAGCTAGTCAAGTAGAGGCATACTAGTGACACTTTGTTTGTCTATGTATTCACACAAGTATTACGTTTCCGTTTAATACAATTCTAGCATGAATAATAAACATTTATCATGATATAAGGAAATAAATAATAACTTTATTATTGCCTCTAGGGCATATTTCCTTCAACAACACCCTGCACCTGACACTAGTCCAGGCGGCGTGTTCGGGTTACCAAAGTCAGCCTCACCCTGTGCACATTGCAGTCTGTCACCGCCGCTGTACAGCACATTGGCGCCTCGCCTCGTCTCCCTCTCTGCTCCCATAGCACCACTCCATCTCCATCTCCTTCTCCGTCTCCATCTCACTGTGCCCCCGTGTACCGTCGCCTCACTCGCCTCCCCCAGTACCACTATTCCCTCGCTAGCCGCTCCAGCACCGACATCCTTCTCCCCCGTAAATCAAGACCCCTTCCAAACTCCACCATGGCCAAACGCGAACCGCGCAGCATCCATATGAGCCGCGATTGGAGCAATCTCCCCAGTGACATCCTCAACCTCTGTTGTTCGTGTATGGATATGTTGAGCGGCGTGCGGCTGGCTGCATGCTCGAGGGACATGCACACGGACATCATCGAAGCGAGGCCTAAGCTTTTCAAGACACCCTGCTTGCTGCTATCTGGTCTTGCGAGACTGGCTCACCATGATACGGAGGCGTGCATGATGCCCCTTGACTTCAATCCGATCTCCATTAGCCGAAACTTCTTTGTAGGTATGTAGTGGGTCACCGTACATCATTTCCCTCGACATCGATCCGATCACCATCGCCTGAAACTTCTTGGCAGGTATGTACTGGGTCGGCATGAACTCCCACTGGATGGCTGCCTTCAGAGAAGACGGTAAAAAGTTGGTGCTCGTGAACTTCCAGACCTCCCATGAGATTATCCTTCCTCCGTTGGATTATATAGAGTATTACCATCATGGTCCAAGTCATCTAGATTACTACGTCAGTTGGACAGACCTTGTTTTGCAGAAGATTGTAATCTACCAAGTGCCGACACGACATGCGAATTACGCAGACTTCAAGCTAATTGCCTTGTTCGACCGCGGACTCGCCTATCTTTACGCCGGTGCCTTCTTTAGCTGGAGAAAACTCGGCTCGCAGTGGATCATCATCAAAGCTGATACACACTTCTGTGATGCTATTGAACACAATGGCATCATCAACGTGATCGATAAAGCAGATGGCACCATGTAATGCTGGGACGGCGCATGTAAGTTGTTTCCTCTCATGTTAATGATGACGCCATGACACTGTTTGAACTTTTTGTGATGATTGGCATAACTCTGTTTGAGCAGAATTTGAGTAGAACTATGGCAATGTATTAGAGACGCCGTAAATCAGCTATATTTGGAATGAGTTAATTCATGTGATTGTGACCATGTCATTACAGCCAATTTGTACCCTGAATAATCAAACGGTTAGGAATATATGGATATTATCCTTATTTTATAGTAATCTATATACTACTACTAAATATGAGTGTGTATCAATGGCCATGTTAGTTTCCTCATTTTCATGATGTAGAAACATGCACCACACTGTTGGTTTCATCTAACCATACATTAGGGAAGTAAATGTGCATATGGAGAACTCTATATTTGGAAGTACTGAAATCCTGCAATGCTTACCATGTGTACATACCTATATTCGCCCTTCAGCAATCAATGGCTAGAATAATATCCTCACAAAAATTGTGCCCACATAACACGAGTATATAACAATGCATGGTCTATTAGTTACCTTGAAGAATTTGTTTGTGAGGATAGAACATGATTACATAACATGCATGACATGGTAGTTTCCTGTGAAGAATCGATTGCGAGATAACATGAGTATAACCATGCATGGCACTTCTATATTTTCGAACCCAGTATACATTTCCCTGTATTTTCCTCCCAATTCCAACAGGGACATATCAATGTTGTTTCTTGCATTATCCTACTCATACTCTGAACAATGCTGATCTTACATTAACAATGTATGTCCTTTTTGATATGATGCAGTGTCCCTACAGTTACTGCCCTTTGTAATCACACCACCTTTGCCAAAAATAGGGAAGCACAACTGGTTCCTCGCTCGATCAAATGACGGCAAAAGACTGATGATCATTCGGACACATGAGCCGGAAAAGTTATATTGCAAAAACCCCACTGTATACAAGCACCGTGTAATACGTGAGTATCCGGACAGTGGCTGTTACGTCTATGAGCAGGATACCAGCTTGTTGGGGCCTTTAGGATTTTTTAGTTGGAGGCGGGTAAATAGCCTTGGTTCACACTCTCTATTTCTCGGACTCAATTATCCGATTAACTAGGAGATCACCGTTGGCAAGGACCTTGATGGCAGAGAGGCTCTATTTGCTATGGAAAACTGTGTCTACACGGCGAGCCCTAGGAGTTCGGGAGCAAACTCCCCTGATTGTCAACGATACAGCCTGCAGCCAAAAGAAGCTGAGAATGATAAAGGCATCCAGATTAACTTTGATCCTTGGATGTCTCAATTACGACAGGCAGTGATGTGGTTCGAGCCTTCAGGTTGATAGGTAATTGAGCTGTTGCATCGAAAGGATGGAGTACTGGTGTCTCCGGATCACTGGTCGCTGAAGCGGGGCTGCAAATTATGATGGTGTTGGATCATCTCTTCAAATGACTTTGTTGTCTTTGCTGCTGGTTCTGGATGGGTAGTTCTTTCTTTTGTTATGCATATTCCTTGTCATTCGGTCATCCTCGTCTATGTCACTCTTACTATGTAATAGTTGCTTCTGTTTAGAATGTCATTCTCGTCTGGATCACGAGAGTCTGAGCGCTGCAGATGGGTGCGTTTTGGTGGTGTAGCAAGACTTCTTATGAACTATCATGTCTTGCTGTTTATGTCAGTAGTAGTCACAAGACAGTGTTTGAATGTTGTATATATCGTTGTTTCGAACTGTTTATTGTCTCGAACTACTGGTGGGCTAAATGAGGGCATCACCATTCTCCAGTGTTCAGAGTTTATCTCCTTTTTTTCAAGTTATATAATTTGAGCTCAGTGTCTTTTCTATGATGTACACTTGTTTGGGCCAGTGAGGTGTCGTTGAATATGGGCCGAGTAGTAACACAATGCCAAACAGGTCAATTATGACTCTCAGGCCGAGCTCTCAAAAGATCCTGAAAAAAAGGCCGGGCTCTCCAAAAAAGAATGAATAAGGACTCTTAGGCCGACATGTGGGCGCCACCGGTGTTTTCGTGCGCTTGCACGCCGAGAGCATATTGGCGTGTGCTCGAAATTCATGCTACCTTTTCATCCGCAGTCTCCCGCCCCTCCCCCACCTCTGGAATCTCGATTCCTACTCCAGTTCCCCCAAATCCCCCTCCAGTACTCCCTGTACTCAAGCGCACTATCATGTCGCCGGTCAACGCGGATCTCCGAGCCGGAGATCCTGAGGTCTGTCCTGCCTTCGGTCGCTGCGTGTTGTCGCTCAATAGTGGCATGACGGCGCTTGACGACCAGTTTTACCGGCAAAGTGCTGATGGTAACCATCAATGGCGACCGGCCTCCCGTCTTGCCGGATGACCTTGTCAAAGCTCTTGGCATTGTGCATGGCATCCAAATAAGTGACTTGCTCGTCGAAGTCTGTCCGCCACAGGCTGATTTCTTCGTCAGGTTCCGGACAACTTTCGACTGCAGTCGTGTGTTCGAATCTTCCCGATGTTTGTTCTACGATGGCGCGCTGGTGAGCTTTGATCGGTGGCACCCAGGATGGGGCTCGGTGCCCTCTGAGCTTGAGTTTTTAACAAATCTTACCTTCCACAGCATGCCTCGACGTGCTTGGAACAACGAGTCCATGAACGAGCTTATCAACGACCTTGGAAGGTGAGCTCATAAGTATGTTTGTTCCTCCAGACAGCTGGGCTCTGACGGTTATGGCATGGATGAAGAAGTCGTCCACCATACCGAAGGTGATTGGTGTTGAGATACCGGTGCAGGAACCGGGGTTGTACTATTCATCGCCACCAAGGCCACCGCGGACCACGTTAGGGATGTACCTGTATCGAGTGTTCGTGCATGTCGAAGAAGTGGTCAATCCATCAATTGAAGTCCTACCGCCGCCGCTGGTGCCAGGGTCCGTCGACAACGTCCATTACAGGAGTCAATGTCAGACTTTCCCCGTGTTGCTCGGAACGATGGTGTAACATCCCAAAATTCTAAATTTTGGAATGTTATAATAAATAGATAGATTTGATTGATTGTTTGATTGATTGTCTGAAAGTGAGTGAATTCGAAACTTTTGAAAGTTAAATGAGAGGGAATAAAAGGACTTTCCCAAACTTTCATATTTGCTTTCTGATCTCCATGAATTCAAATTCTTTTCAAACACAAAACCCTCGAGAGAAGATGACATGACTTCTTCCATTTATTTAAATGACAAGGGGTGTTGAAAATATTTGAATTTCATTTGAAAATATTTCCGATTCTGGAACTTTATGCAACTCAATGATTTTCATCACAGAAGATAAAATGACTTCTTCAAATTATATGAAATATGAGTTCGGAGTTTCAAAGAATTAAATTCAAAGTTCTTTTGAATTTATTTTCAATTTGGAGTTATTTGAGTTTTATTCAAATTATTTTTCTCCAAAAATAAAATACATGGAAAATAGGGTAACATGATTCCCTACAACAGAAAATTGGAGAAAAATTAATTTGAAATCATTTTGGTATTTTTAAAATGATTTTATTGAGTTTTTATTAGACCAGTAGCACTGTTTGAATTATTAGAATTTATGTGTATTTTATTTAATGCAAGAAAAATGTTCACCGTGCAGAAAATCTTTTTCTGAAAATTTTGATATATTATATGCCTATATAATATTTTTAGTTATTTTGTTTTTATTATTTTAGTTCTCTGAAAAAAAGGTTTAAAAAGAAGCTTACCTCCGCCGAACTAGGCCGGCCCAGCTCCTGCCAGGCCATGGCCTAGCCCAGCGCGCCGCCCCGCGCCCGTCCCCGAGCTCCCTCCGGACTTCGCCGCCCGCACGACAGCGCCACCGCCGTGGCCGCCATGGACACCGCCGCCGCCTCCTTTGCCCCTTCTCCACGCCACCTCCTCCCCTCCCTATAAATCCGGAGCCCCGTGCCCCGTTTCCCTCTCTGCCGCGCCGTGCCGCCCCTCCCGCCGCATCTCGCCGTTGCCGCAGCTGCCCCTCGCCCGCACCTCGCTCTCCACCCCGCCCATGCCCCAGCGCACCCGACGCCCCGCGCCGCCTCTCCCCGTGCGCCTCGTCGTCTCCTCCGACGACCGGAGCCGCCGCCGGAGCCCCGCGCCGCCTCGCCGAACATCGCCGGAAACCGCCGCCGTTGCCAAAAACCGATCCGCCACCCCGATCCGCTCCGCGAACCGCCGGTTCTCTTCGAACCGCCCCGAACCGGTATAAAACCGCCCCGGTCCGGTTTATTTTCCTTTAGGTGATTTCGGCTTTCGTTAAAAAAATGGTTTAGGTTTTTTAGTTAGATCTATTTAGAGAACGTTCTCTGTTTAGAACTAGTTAGTGAACGTTCGTTATTTAGTGTTTTCTTTTTTGTTAATTTCGGCCAGGGACCCATCCGTGAAGATTTTATTTATAGATTAGTCCCTGATTTTCAAATGACTATAACTTTTTACTCGTTAGTCCAAATACAACGAAACCAACGCTCACGTCTTCGTTACGATCTCCTCTATCCAGTAAAACAACTTAAACATGTTTTTGAAAAGTTTAAAATTTGAATTAGATCATATTTGAATTCAAACTTCGTTTGATCATAACTTGAGTTTCGTAACTCCGATTTAGTTGATTCTTTTTGCAAATCGAAGATCTTGACCTAAACATTCTAATAAGGCCAAACTCACATAATTTTGGTACTGTTAGAAATTTTTTTATGTTGCAAGAGTTATTTTCTTGGTTTTGAAGTTTTCCGAATCGTCTTCTTTGTTCTTTCTGATCTTTTGAGTGATTGCTTATGTGTGGTTACTATTGCTTGCTTACGATAGATTGACCGGAGTGTGACGAGTAGAACTATCAAGAGTTATGAGTGCGAATCATCTTCATCAACATTGCAGGCAAGTTCACACTTTGATCATATCCCCTTTCATACCCAGTTTTTATGCATTAGTTTCACCCTCAAACATTGCATGACTAGGATTGATAACATGTGGGTATTGGGAAGTAGTTGATGAGGTAGGAACCTATTGCCCTGCATTCAAACCTTGGGAGTTACTATTACGTTATGCTTACATTGCCATGCTATGCTCGTAGACGTGGATTGGGTTTGAGAGTATTTCATGACAGATGTGAGATTGTTAATTAATTGTTCAACTTAAGGTGGCAACTTTAATACACATCTGGGTGGATTGCTAGGGGCACCCTGGGGATATACCAGTGGACTTGCCCGGACACCTGGGGAAATACCAGTGTTGTCCTAGGAGATCCCGGGGATATACCATGTGATCATCCTATGGTCCGCCACCCAGGCTCAAAGGGATCATAAGATTATTCATGCTAGAAACTTCCGTGTGCAGCCACAAGCTATTATGGGCTCTAGCTTAGTTGATTAAGTCGTGTGAACTCTTACAGTGGTAGACTAGCAGATGTAGGGGCTGTAGGTGGAACGGTCTACCCATCGTAAGGTGCAAACGCTTCTAAAAGACTATGTCTCGGTCATCCGTTTCTCAAACACCTTGTAGTGCGAGAAATCCAACGGAGGAGATCAGGTCTTGTGGGGAAAAGTGCGCAAACCTCTGCAGAGTGTACAAACTAATCATGATTAGCCGTGTCCCCGGTATGGACATCTTGAGTCTTTGGTACTTGGATTATCCTGTTGATCTCATCACGTTACTTTAAATTTAGTTTGTTGGGTTTAATGATGTTATTTAATTGGGATTGAGAATGCTGTCAACCATTCTCAATGTTCAACAACCACCATGATAGTTAAATAAAATTTATTCCTTTGTAGTAGGGAAAAATTTGCTTTTCGCAAAAACATTATAACCCTAGAGCCTTTCCACCAGCCAAATATGCATGTATTGATAGCCTTTATTCATCATTATCCTCTGGTGTGGCCAGTACATTCAATGTACTGACCCTTTGTGGCTGCAACGTCTCATGTTGCAGGATTATCTTACGACGAGTAAGTGATACGTTAGGGTTACGATTTCTACACTCAACTTTGCCATTGGTGTTGATGGGAATCCACAACCTTGTTACTTCTGCTATTTGGATTGAGGTAATAGTATTTACGTTAATTATACATGTGATTTACCTCTGTTATAAATCCTCGAGTACTATGTGTGTCAGCATACCGATCCAGGGATGACACTTAAGCACAGAGACTTGATCCATTCGGGTCGGGTCGCTACAGATGGATGGCACAGGGCCTACTCCATCGCGCGGCGGAGGCCACTGCTTCTTTGGGAGAAGAGGCAGGGCTGGTTGCCTGGATGTGCTCTAATTTGAGGTAACAACTGAATCTTGTCAGATACTAGTTAAATCTGAGCTATGGGTGTGAAGCACTGATATGTCAGTACATTTGATTGTGACCTGTTCTAATTTTGTACCTGAACTTTTTTTAGAAAGGGATGTACGTCAACTTAATGTGCTAGGAGAACTTATTGTGTTATCTATCTGTTTTCTTTGCACAACATTCAAGATATTTCCCCGTCATTGATAAAGACGATGAACCATTATGTGCGACTTCGTTGGTTTCAACATAGCCCTTCCCGTAGCAATCCACTGCTTCCATCCTGATTGTGCCGCCTGCGTGAAATTTTTGTATGCAAGTTCAGTGTGCTATGATGTTCTATATGATTGTGTCAACTATATAAGTTTTTACTGAGCATCGGCAATGCATACGGCTGAAATATGTATTTACGAGCATCGGCCGATGGGTCTCTCTCTCTCTCTCTCTCTCACACACACACACACACACGCACATGCACAAGTGGGACCCGTTGAATTATTTATTTGCTCGTGACAGCTTTTAATTAGGTTCCACTCTAATCTAACTTTTTTCTTAAGTTATTAATCGAGCTAAGTGACTTCAAAAAGTTATACAGAAGCCTTGTTTGGGCCTTTCCAATGTTGCTAAATGTGGGCTGAGTAACCATGTTAGGTTGTACTATACTACACAGGCCTTTTCGCTATTTTTTTCTTAAATAATACATTTTTTAATTAATTTTCATAAATATTACGCTGGGTAATTTTTTTTCAAAAATAATACACCGTCCGCCACCTGCAGGCCGACTGGGCCTAGTCGGCCCACAGCAGGCCGATTGGATTCCAGTCGGCCTACAGCTGGCCGACTGGAGCTAATTGGCTCGCTGTGGGCTAATTGTTTTTGCAAAAGTGTTAATCATGTATTTAAAAAATATGTGTATTGTGACCTCCTCCGCTCATTGTGGGCCCACTGTTGGCTAAAAAATATGTTTTAAAAAGTGTTAATCATGTATTTAAAAATTGTTAAATGTGTGTATAAAAAAGGTTCCTTATCTATACAATTTTTTTAATGTGTGTATAAAAAATAGCTTTTTTTCAACATCAACAATGCAACTGGACCGACAGTTGTACACAATATCTGGGTCAACTTGTTATTCTCCGCCCCGCTCGGCTGCAAACTTTCCTAGGAGGTATGCATTAGGCTGAACAAGAAAATGGACCTTAATAAATAATAAATGGGATGTAATTATAATAACTGGACGGTTACTATGCACCAAACACGTAATTAGTTTGAAAAATATATTATTTTTGGAATTTGAAAATTTTAATTTCATTACTTGTTGCGCGCGCAATATTTCATTGGATTTTAACGTAATACAACTTTATTTTGAAATTATATTTAACCTGACTAGAAATTTCGGATACAAATATTTCGGATCCCATCAAAATGTGGGAATTTTTTTTGGATTCTGTTTTGAGCGGTTGTTTGAAATTATTAATCCTTGTCCTAGCTAGAAGTTGGGCTATACTTTTAACAAACTGTAAATGGGCTGTAGTGAATTCCATTAGAATTAAAAATGGGTTGTACATTCTTACAAATCGCAAATGGGCTATATGTTCTCTGCCAAATCCGAGCTGTGGGCCTACTAAGTTAACGCGTACCAAGGGCTTTGTCAACTTAGTCAATATAAACGATTCTAGCTGCAGTGATCGTACGATGTCCATCCAACGGCCGTAGTGCTTCTTCAACCTCTGGTTTTCTTGCTCTAGCCGCCCAAAGCAGCGCCGGTCGTGTCGCGTGCTCCTGCCTCCCGTGGCCGGCTGTGATGCCGCGGAGGCCTCACCGCCCCGTACTACTCCCACCGCTGGCCAGGCCATCCCTCTACTCACCCACACCCCCTGTTATTCTACGGCGACGGCAGCCTCACACCGCAGCCGAACCAGTGAACCCTCGTACTCCTCTCCACGTGGGCTTCCACTGCTGCATCTTCCCTGGCTCCGCGTCGTCCCCTTCCTAGGCCTCGCTGTTGTCCAGACCACCGCCCTGGTGCTCTCGGCACGGCGTGGTCAACGTGGTCAACGACTGACTTCCATCGGAAGAGTACTATACGTGGAGAGGCTGACAGCTGGGTCCACGGCAGCCGCAAGGAAGTGCCTCCTTATTACGCGCAAAATAATTATTCCTCCACCTGACAATGGGGACCCATCAGACAGGCCGTCGTATTTCGCGAAAAAAAAATGATTCGCCCCCTGACTGCTGGGACCCACGAGCTACATCTTCGCACGCAAGGAAGTGCGTCCGAAAAAAATTGATTCGCCCCCCTGACTGTTGGGACCCATCAGGCCCCCGACTGCTTGGACCCACCAGCTACATCTTCGCACGCAAGGAAGTGCGCCGGGGCAAAAAAAATGATTCGCCCCCTAACTGCTGGGACCGACCAGCTACATCTTCGCAGGCAAGGAAGTGCCTGACAGTCGGGACTCACCTGGTCGAAGCGTACGTAGCGTTGTCATTCTGGTCATGAACGTGTACGTACATACTGGTCGATGTAGAGGCACGCACGTGTCGTAGTAGAGGCACGCACGTAGCATGTACATGTACGTACAGCGGCCAGGGTGCAAGAAAGAAAATATGGCCACGTATGTGTACGTACGGGTGGGGTCTCGAACGCATACTCGCGCATACGTACGGCCAGGGCTCGTGTACATGGCTGGATCGGAACGGAAAAACAGCATCGTCGTCGTGTTCATGGGGAGGCAATGGAATGCGTCGTGTTCATGGGGAGGCAACGAAATGCGTCATGTTCATGGGGAGGCAACGGATGCGTCGTGTTCATCGGGAGGGCTTGGATGGAACAGGCGATGGAAACGAGGCATGGCGTACCGCAGAACGGAGGAAACGGCCTTATGTTCGACCGGCCACATTCGAAACGGGACCCTGTTCATCAGCAGGGGTCTGGCGTATCGCAAAACGGAGGAAACGGACCTCCTGCGGTCGAAACGGGGGTCCTGTTGATCGGGAGGGGTGTGGCGTACCGCAAAACGGACGAAACGGACTTGTGTTGGAGCGCTACGGTCGAAACGGGGGTCCTGTTCATCGGGAGGGGTGTGGCGTACCGCAAAACGGGACTCCACGAGATACTGTTCATCTCCACCGTCGACCTCCTCCAGCCTCCACGGGCTCAACAGGACTCCACGGGATACTGTTCATCTCCACCGTCGACCTCCTCCAGCCTCCACGGGCTCCTGTTCATCCAGCCTCCACGGGCTCCTGTTCATCCAGCCTCCACCGCGCGCTACTCCACCGGCTACTGTTCAACCACCCCTCCACCATCTACTGTTCATCCAGCCCTCCACACCACGGGGTCCTATTCAACCACCCCTCCACGGGCACCCCTCCACCGTCTACTATTCATCCATCCCTCCACACCACGGGGTCCTGTTCAACCACCCCTCCACCGTCTATTGTTCATCCAGCCCTCCACACCACGGGGTCCTGTTCATCCACCTCTCCACGGGCACCCCTCCACCGTCTACTGTTCATCCAGCCCTCCACCACACCACTGGGTCCTGTTCATCCAGAGGCAACGCCACCGCTCACTGTTCATCCACCCCCCCCCCCCCGCAACGCTCACTGTTCATCCCATCGATCGGCTTCAGTTAGCAGCAGTAGTGCAGGAACTGCTCGATCGGGTTCAGTTAACAGCCATCGATCGATCGCTCGGATTCAGTAACGCGTAGCCTGCAGTGCAATCGCTCGGGTTCAGTTAGAGCCCAACGCCTCGCTCGGGTTCAGTTTGAGCCAACACCTCGCACACACGCGCGTACGTGTACGAGAGAAACGCGCATCGCTCGGCCCCCGACCTCCCACCGTAACCGGGAACTCCCCGAAATTTTCATCGCCCTCGCTTCTACCATGGTTTTTTCCGTTATGGACGGCCCAAAGAATGTCATGCAGCTGCGTCTCCGGCCCGCCCAGGACGAAAAGCCCATTTTCTGTCATGATTTTTTGTCACAGAAGTAGGAGCCCACCACATCTATGATGATACCGGGTTTTGTCACAATTATCATCATAGAAGTGTCATATGTATGACAGAAAACAATTTCGTTCGGCCCAAAATGTCACGGATGTGTCTTTTTTTTGTAGTGTGGCTTCTTCTCTCTCTTTGGATCTCAATACAAAGTTCTCCTCGATCTTCTTGGAGATCTATTCAATGTAACTCTTTTTGCGGTGTGTTTGTCGAGATTCGATGAATTGTGGGTTTATGATCAAGTCTATCTATGAACAATATTTGAATCTTCTCTGAATTCTTTTATGTATGATTGGTTATCTTTGCAAGTCTCTTCAAATTTTCAGTTTGGTTTGGCCTACTAGATTGATCTTTCTTGCAATGGGAGAAGTGCTCAGCTTTGGGTTCAATCTTGTGGTGCTCGATCCCAGTGACAGAAAGGGAAACGACACGTATTGTATTGTTGCCATCGAGGATAAAAAGATGGGGTTTATATCATATTGCATGAGTTTATCCCTCCACATCATTCATCTTGCTTAAAGCGTTACTCTGTTCTTATGAACTTAATACTCTAGATGCATGCTGGATAGCGGTCAATGTGTGGAGTAATAGTAGTAGATGCAGGCAGGAGTCGGTATACTTGTCACGGACGTGATGCCTATATACATGATCATACCTAGATATTCTCATAATTATTCTCTTTTCTATCAATTGCTCGACAGTAATTTGTTCACCCACCGTAATACTTATGCTATCTTGAGAGAAGCCGCTAGTGAAACCTATGGCCCCCGGGTCTATTTTCCATCATACAAGTTTTCAATCTATTTTATTTTGTAATCTTTACTTTCAATCTATATCATAAAAATACCAAAAATATTTATCTTATTATTATTATCTCTATCAGATCTCACTCTTGCAAGTGGCCGTGAAGGAATTGACAACCCCTTTATCGCGTTGGTTGCGAGGTTCTTATTTGTTTGTGTAGGTACGAGGTGACTCGCGCGTGGTCTCCTACTGGATTGATACCTTGGTTCTCAAAAACTGAGGGAAATACTTACGCTGCTTTGCTGCATCACCCTTTCCTCTTCAAGGGAAAACCAACACATGCTCAAGAGGTAGCACTTCATAGGAGAGTCCCATCAGCACGATGGCGTGATGATGGTGATGATGTTTCTACTGATGCAGGGCTTCGCCTAAGCACCGCTACGATATGATCGAGGTGGATTATGGTGGAGGGGGCACCGCACACGGCTTGGGACAATCAACTTGTGTGTACTAGGGTGCCCCCTGCCCCCGTATATAAAGGAGCAAGGGGGAGGTCGGCCGGTCCTTGCAGGGCGTGCCAGGAGGAGGAGTCCTCCTCCTAGTAGGAGTAGGACTCCCTTTCCTACTCCTACTAGGAGGGGGAAAGGAAGGAGGAGAGGGAGAAAGAAAGGGGGGCGCCACCCACCCCTTACCTAGTCCAATTCGGACCAGAGGGGGAGGAGGCGCGTGGCCAGGCCTGGTCGGCTCTCTCTCTCCACTAAGGCCCATGTGGCCCATTACTTCTCCCAGGGGGCTTCCGGTAACCCTCCAGCACTCCGGTTTTCTCCAAAATCACTCGGAACACTTCCGGTATCCGAATATAGTCATCCAATATATCAATCTTTATGTATCGACCATTTCGAGACTCCTCGTCATGTCCGTGATCACATCCGGGACTCCGAACTACCTTCGGTACATCAGATCACATAAACTCATATTACCGATCGTCATCGAACGTTAAGCGTGCGGACCCTACGGGGTCGAGAACTGTGTATACATGACCGAGACACGTCTCCGGTCAATAACCAATAGCGGAACCTGGATGATCATATTGGCTCCTACATATTCTATGAAGATCGTCAAACCGCATAACAACATATGTTGTTCCCTTTCTCATCGGTATGTTACTTGCCCAAGATTCGATTGTCGGTATCTCAATACCTAGCTCAATATCGTTACTGGCATGTCTCTTTACTCGTTCCGTAATGCATCATCCTGCAACTAACTCATTAGTTGCATTGCTTGCAAGGCTTATAGTGATGTGCATTATCGAGAGGGCCCAGAGATACCTCTCCGACAATCGGAGTGACAAATCCTAATCTCGATCTATGCCAACTCAACAAGTACCATCGGAGACACCTATAGAGCACCTTTATAATCACCCAGTTACGTTGTGATGTTTGGTAGCACACAAAGTGTTCCTCCGGTAATCGGGAGTTGCATAATCTCATAGTCATAGGAAAATGTATAAGTCATGAAGAAAGCAATAGCGGTAAACTAAAACGATCAAGTGCTAAGCTAACGGGATGGGTCAAGTCAATCACATCATTCTCCTAATGATGTGATCCCATTTATCAAATGACAAATCATGTCTATGGTTAGGAAACATAACCATCTTTGACTAACGAGCTAGTCAAGTAGAGGCATACTAGTGACACTCTGTTTGTCTATGTATTCACACATGTATTATGTTTCCGGTTAATACAATTATAGCATGAATAATAAACATTTATCATGAAATAAGGAAATAAATAATAACTTTATTATTGCCTCTAGGGTATATTTCCTTCAGTCTACCACTTGCACTAGAGTCAATAATATAGATTACACAGTAATGATTCTAACACCCATGGAGCCTTGGTGCTGATCATGTTTTGCTCGTGAGAGAGGCTTAGTCAATGGGTCAGAAACATTCAGATCCATATGTATCTTGCAAATCTCTATGTCTCCCACCTGGACTTGATCACGGATGGAATTGAAGCGTCTCTTGATGTGTTTGGTTCTCTTGTGAAATCTGGATTCCTTTGCCAAGGCAATTGCACCAGTATTGTCACAAAAGATTTTCAATTGGACCCGATGCACTAGGTATGACACCTAGATCGGATATGAACTCCTTCGTCCAGACTCCTTCTTTTGCTGCTTCTGAAGTAGCTATGTACTCCGCTTCACACGTAGATCCCGCCACGACGCTTTGTTTAGAACTGCTCCAACTGACAGCTCCACTGTTCAATATAAATATGTATCCGGTTTACAATTTAGAATCGTCCGGATCAGTGTCAAAGCTTGCATCGACGTAACCATTTACGACGAGCTCTTTGTCACCTCCATAAATGAGAAACATATCCTTAGTCCTTTTCAGGTATTTCAGGATGTTCTTGGTCGCTGTCAAGTGATCCACTCCTGGATTACTTTGGTACCTCCCTGCTAAACTAATAGCAAGGCACACATCAGGTCTGGTACATAGCATTGCATACATGATAGAGCCTATGGCTGAAGCATAGGGAACACTTCTCATTTTCTCTCTATCTTCTGCAGTGGGCGGGCATTGAGTCTTACTCAACTTCACACCTTGTAACACAGGCAAGAACCATTTCTTAGCTTGATCCATTTTGAACTTCTTCAAAACTTTATCAAGGTATCTGCTTTGTGAAAGTCCAATTAAGCATCTTGATCTATCACTATAGATCTTGATGCCCAATATATAAGCAGCTTCACCGAGGTCTTCCATTGAAAAACTCTTATTCAAGTATCCTTTTATGCTATCCATAAATTCTATATCATTTCCAATCAACAATATGTCATCACATATAATATTAGAAATGCTACAGAGCTCCCACTCACTTTCTTGTAAATACAGGCTTCTCCAAAAGTCTGTATAAAACCATATGCTTTGATCACACTATCAAAACATTTATTCCAACTCCGAGAGGCTTGCACCAGTCCATAAATGGATCACTGGAGCTTGCACACTTTGTTAGCACCCTTTGGATCGATAAAACCTTCAGGTTGCATCATATACAACTCTTCTTCCAGAAATCCATTCAGGAATGTAGTCTTCACATCCATTTGCCAAATTTCATAATCATAAAATGCGGCAATTGCTAACATGATTCGGACGGACTTAAGCATCGCTACGAGTGAGAATGTCTCATCGTGGTCAACTCCTTGAACTTGTCGAAAACCTTTCACAACAAGTCGAGCTTTGTAGACAGTAACATTACCATCAGCGTCAGTCTTCTTCTTGAAGATCCATTTATTCTTGGTGGCATGCCGATCATCGGGCAAGTCAACAAAGTCCATACTTTGTTCTCATACATGGATCCCATCTAAGATTTCATGGCCTTAAGCCATTTTGCAGAATTTGGGCTCATCATCGCTTCCTCATAGTTCGTAGGTTCATCATGGTCAAGTAACATGACCTCCAGAACAGGATTACCGTACCACTCTGGTGCGGATCTTACTCTGGTTGACCTACGAGGTTCGGTAGTAACTTGATCTGAAGTTTCATGATCATCATCATTGGCTTCCTCACTAATTGGTGTAGGTGTCACACGAACTGGTTTCTGTGATGGACTACTTTCCAATAAGGGAGCAGGTATAGTTACCTCATCAAGTTCTACTTTCCTCCCACTCACTTCTTTCGAGAGAAACTCCCTATCTAGAAAGGATCCATTCTCAGCAACAAATGTCTTGCCTTCGGATCTGAGATAGAAGGTGTACCCAACAGTCTCCTTTGGGTATCCTATCAAGACACATTTCTCCGATTTAGGTTCGAGCTTATCAGGTTGAAGCTTTTTCACATAAGCATCGCATCCCCAAACTTTAAGAAATGACAACTTTGGTTTCTTGCCAAACCATAGTTCATAAGGCGTCGTCTCAACGGATTTAGATGGTGCCCTATTTAACGTGAATGCAGTTGTCTCTAAAGCATAACCCTAAAATGATAGCGGTAAATCAGTAAGAGACATCATAGATCGCACCATATCTAGTAAAGTACGATTACGACGTTCGGACACACCATTACGCTGTGGTGTTCCGGGTGGCATGAGTTGCGAAACTATTCCGCATTGTTTCAAACGAAGACCAAACTCGTAGCTCAAATATTCTCCTCCACGATCAGATCATAGAAATCTTATTTTCTTGTTACGATGATTTCCCACTTCACTCTGAAATTCTTTGAACTTTTCAAATGTTTCAGACTTATGTTTCATCAAGTAGATATACCCATATCTGCTCAAATCATCTGTGAAGGTGAGAAAATAACAATACCCGCCGCGAGCCTCAACATTCATCGGACCATATACATCAGTATGTATGATTTCCAACAAATCTGTTGCTCGCTCAATAGTTCCGGAGAACGGCGTTTTAGTCATCTTGCCCATGAGGCATGGTTCGCAAGTACCAAGTGATTCCAAAAGTCTATCAGAATGGAGTTTCTTCATGCGCTTTACAGCAATATGACCTAAACGTCAGTGCCACAAATAAGTTGCACTATCATTATCAACTCTGCATCTTTTCCTTTAACATTATGAATATGTGTATCACTACTATCGAGATTCATTAAAAATAGAGCACTCTTCAAGGGTGCATGACCATAAAAGATATTACTCATATAAATAGAACAACCATTATTCTCTAATTTAAATGAATAACCGTCTCGCACCAAACAAGATCCAAATATAATGTTCATGCTCAACGCTGGCACCAAAAATTATTCAGGTCTAACACTAATCCTGAAGGTAGATGTAGAGGTAGCATGCCGACGACGATCATATCGACTTTGGAACCATTTCCAATGCTCATCGTCACCTCGTCCTTAGCCAATCTTCGCTTAATATGTAGTCCATGTTTCGAGTTGCAAATATTAGCAACAGAACCAGTATCAAATACCCAGGTGCTACTGCGAGCTTTAGTAAGGTACACATCAATAACATGTATATCACATATACCTTTGTTCACCTTGCCATCCTTCTTATCCGCCAAATACTTGGGGCAGTTCCGCTTCCAGTGACTAGTCCCTTTGCAGCAGAAGTACTCAGTCTCAGGCTTAGGTCCAGACTTGGGTTTCTTCTCTTGAGCAGCAACTTGTTTGATGTTCTTCTTGAAGTTCCCTTTCTTCTTCCCTTTACCCTTTTTCTTGAAACTGGTGGTCTTGTTGACCATCAACACTTGATGTTCCTTCTTGATTTCTACCTTCGCAACTTTTAGCATTGCGAAGAGCTCAGGAATCGTCTTATCCATCCCTTGCACATTATAGTTCATCACGAAGCTCCTGTAGCTTGGTGGTAGTGATTGAAGAACTCTGTCAATGACACTATCAACAGGAATATTAACTCCCAGTTGAGTCAAGTGGTTATGGTACCCAGACATTCTGACTATATGTTCACTGACAGAACTATTCTCCTCCATCTTGCAGCTGTAGAACTTATTGGAGACTTCATATCTCTCAATCCGGGCATTTGCTTGAAATATTAACTTCAACTCCTGGAACATCTCATATGCTCCATGACATTCAAAACGTCGTTGAAGTACCGGTTCTAAGCCGTAAAGCATGGCACACTGAACTATCGAGTAGTCATCAGCTTTACTCTACCAGACGTTCATAACATCTGGCGTTGCTCCCGCAGCGGGTTTGGCACCTAGAGGTGCTTCTAGGACGTCATTCTTCTGTGCAGCAATGGGGATAATCCTCAAGTTACGGACCCAGTCCGTGTAATTGCTACCATCATCTTTCAACTTTGCTTTCTCAAGGAACGCATTAAAATTCAACGGAACAACAGCACGGGCCATCTATCTACAACAACATAGACAAGCAAAATACTATCAGGTACTAAGTTCATGATAAATTAAAGTTCAATTAATCATATTTAAGAACTCCCACTTAGATAGACATCCCTCTAATCATCTAAGTGACCACGTGATCCAAATCAACTAAACCATGACCGATCATCACGTGAAATGGAGTAGTTTTCAATGGTGAACATCACTATGTTGATCATATCTACTATATGATTCACGCTTGACCTTTCGGTCTCAGTGTTCTGAGGCCATATCTGCATATGCTAGGCTCGTCAAGTTTAACCCGAGTTTTCTGCGTGTGCAAAACTGGCTTGCACCCGTTGTATGTGAACGTAGAGCTTATCACACCCGATCATCATGTGGTGTCTCGGCACGACGAACTTTGGCAATGGTGCATACTCAGGGAGAACACTTGTACCTTGAAGGATAAACATCACATGCAATCAATATAAGTGATATGATATGGCCATCATCATCTTGTGCCTTTGATCTCCATCTCCAAAGCACCGTCATGATCACCATCGTCACCGGCGTGACACCTTGATCTCCATCATAGCATCGTTGTCGTCTCGCCAAATATTGTTTCTACGACTATCGCTGTCGTTTAGTGATAAAGTAAAGCAATTACAGGGCGATTGCATTGCATACAATAAAGCGACAACCATATGGCTCCTGCCAGTTGCCGATAACTCCGTTACAAAACATGATCATCTCATACAATAAAATATAGCATCATGCCTTGACCATATCACATCACAACATGCCCTGCAAAAACAAGTTAGATGTCCTCTACTTTTTTGTTGCAAGTTTTACGTGGCTGCTACGGGCTGAGCAAGAACCGTTCATACCTATGCATAAAAACCACAACAATATTTCGTCAAGTTAGTGATGTTTTAACCTTGAACAAGGACCGGGCGTAGTCACACTCAGTTCAACTAAAGTTGGAGAAACTGACACCCGCCAGCCACCTGTGTGTGCAAAGCACGTCGATAGAACCAGTCTCGCATAAGCGTACGCATAATGTCGGTCCGGGCCGCTTCATCCAACAATACCACCGAACCAAAGTATGACATGCTGGTAAGCAGTATGACTTGTTGATAACCCACAAGTATAGGGGATCGCAACAGTTTTCGAGGGTAGAGTATTCAACCAATTTTTATTGATTCGACACAAGGGGAGCCAAAGAATATTCTCAAGTATTAGCAGCTGAGTTGTCAATTCAACCACACCTGGAAACTTAATATCTGCAGCAAAGTATTTAGTAGCAAAGTAATATGATAGTAGTGGTAACGTTAGCAAAAGTAATATTTTTGGTGTTTTATAGTGATGATAACAATAGCAACGGAAAAGTAAATAAGTGAAGAACAATATATGGAAAGCTCGTAGGCAATGGATCGGTGATAGAGAATTATGTCGGATGTGGTTCATCATGTAACAGTGATAACCTAGGGTGACACAGAACTAGCTCCAATTCATCAATGTAATGTAGGCATGTATTCTGAATTTAGTCATACGTGCTTATGGAAAAGAACTTGCATGACATCTTTTGTCCTACCCTCCCGTGGCAGCGGGGTCCTAACGGAAACTAAGGGATATTAAGGCCTCCTTTTAATAGAGTACCGGACCAAAGCATTAACACATAGTGAATACATGAACTCCTCAAACTACGGTCATCACCGGGAGTGGTCCCGGTTATTATCACTTCAGGGTTGCCGGATCATAACACATAGTAGGTGACTATAGACTTGCAAGATAAGGATCAAGAACTCTCATATATTGATGAAAACATAATAGGTTCAGATCTGAAATCATGGCACTCGGGGCCTAGTGACAAGCATTAAGCATATCAAAGTCATAACAACATCAATCTCAGAACATAGTGGATACTAGGGATCAAACCCTAACAAAACTAACTCGATTACATGATAAATCTCATCCAACCCATCATCGTCCAGCAAGCCTATGATGGAATTACTCACACAGGGCGGTGAGCATCATGAAATTGGCGATGGAGGATGGTTGATGATGACGACGCGACGGATTCCCCTCTCCGGAGCCCCGAACGGACTCTAGATCAGCCCTCCCGAGAGGTTTTAGGGCTTGGCGGCGGCTCCGTATTGTAAAATGCGATGAATCCTTCTCTCTTATTTTTTTCTCCCCGAACACGAATATGTGGAGTCAAGGTTGAGGTCGGTGGAGCTCCAGGGGGGCCATGAGGCAGGGGCGCGCCCCCACCCTCGTGGCTAGGGTGTGGGCCCCCTGGCCTTGATCTTTTGCCAGTATTTTTTATTATTTCCAAAAATAATCTCCGTGAAGTTTCAGGTCATTCCGAGAACTTTTGTTTCTGCACATAAATAACACCATGGCAATTCTGCTGAAAACAACGTCAGTCCGGGTTAGTTCCATTCAAATCATGCAAGGTAGAGTCCAAAACAAGGGCAAAAGTGTTTGGAAAAGTAGATACGACGGAGACATATCAACTCCCCCAAGCTTAAACCTTTGCTTGTCCTCAAGCAATTCAGTTGACAAACTGAAAGTGATAAAGAAAAACTTTTACAAACTCTATTTGCTCTTGTTGTTGTAAATATGTAAAGCTGGCATTCAAGTTTTCAGAAAAGATTATGAACTAACCATATTCACAAAACTCTTAGGTCTCATGTTTACTCATATCAATGGCATAATCAACTAGCGAGCAATAATAAATCTCGGATGACAACACTTTCTAAAAAAATCATAATATGATATAACAAGATGGTATCTCGCTAGCCCTTTCTGAGACCGCAAAACATAAATGAGAGCACTTTTAAAGATCAAGGACTGACTAGACATTGTAATTCATGGTAAAAGAGATCTAGTCAAGTCATACTCAATGTAAGAAATAACAGTAATGAATGCAAATGACAGTGGTGCTCTCCAACTGGTGCTTTTTAATAAGAGGATGATGACTCAACATAAAAGTAAATAGATAGGCCCTTCGCAGAGGGAAGCAGGGATTTGTAGAGGTGCCAGAGCTCAATTTTGAAATAGAGATGAATAATATTTTGAGCGGTGTACTTTCATTGTCAACATAACAACCAAGAGATGGCGATATCTTCCATGCTACACACATTATAGGCGGTTCCCAAACAGAATGGTAAAGTTTATACTCCCCCTCCACCAACAAGCATCAATCCATGGCTTGCTTGAAACAACGAGTGCCTCCAACTAACAACAGTCCCGGGGAGTTTTGTTTGTAGTTATTTTGATTTGATTTGCATTAAGCATGGGACTGGGCATCCCAGTGACCAGCCATTTTCTCGTGAGTGAGGAGCGGAGTCCACTCCTCTTGAGAATAACCTGCCTAACATGGAAGATACGGACAGCCCTAGTTGATACATGAGCTATTCGAGCATACAAAACAGAATGTTTATTTGAAGATTTAGAGTTTGGCACATACAAATTTACTTGGAACGGCAGGTAGATATCGTATATAGGTAAGTATGGTGGACTCATATGGGATAACTTTGGGGTTTATGGGATTGGATGCACAAGCAGTATTCCTGCTTAGTACAGGTGAAGGCTAGAAAAAGACTGGGAAGCGACCAGCTAGAGAGCGACAACATTCATGAACATGCATTAAAATTAATCAACACCGAATGCAAGCATGAGTAGGATATAATTCACCATGAACATAAATATCATAGAGGCTATGTTGATTTTGTTTCAACTACATGTGTGAACATGTGCCAAATCAAGCCACTCGCATCGTTCAAAAGAGGATACCACCCTATCATACCACATCACAACCATTTTAATAGCATGTTGGCACGCAAGGTAAACCATTATAAGCTCCTAGCTAATTAAGCATGGCACAAGAAACTGTGATCTCTAGTTGTCATTGCAAACATGTTTATTCATAATAGGCTAAATCAGGAACGATGAACTAATCATATTTACAAAAACAAGAGAGGTCGAGTTCATAACAGCTTTTCTCATCTCAATAAGTTCATCATATAATCATCATTATTGCCTTTCACTTGCACGACCGAACGATGTGGATAATAATAATAGTGCACGTGCATTGGACTAAGCTGGAATCTGCAAGCATTCAATAAACAGGAGAAGACAAGGCAATATGGGCTCTTTTGTCAGATCAACAATAATGCATATAAGAGCCACTTTAACAGTTTAATTAAGGTCTTCTCCTATCGACCCCCAAAGAAAAGAAAAGAAATAAAACTATTTACACGGGAAAGCTCCCAACAAGCAAAAGAAGAACATGAAATCTTTTTGGGTCTTCTTTTTAATTACTACTACAAGCATGGAAATTAAAACTAGCTAAAAGCTACAACTAATTTTTTTGGTTTTTCTTAAGGTTTATCAAACACACAAGAAAAAAGCATAAAATGGAAAATAAACTAGCGTGGATATTACAATGAAAAAGTATGAGCACCGGTATCTAGCAATGAGTTTGTGAACATGAATGTAATGTCGGTGAGAAATATGTACTCCCCCAAGCTTAGGCTTTTGGCCTAAGTTTGTCTATGGCCACGGCTGGCCTGGCGGATATCCAAAGTAATAGTTGGGGTCGTACTGCGATGAAGCCTCAGATTACCACTGGTTGGCAATCATCTCCGGGTCCCACTGACAATTAGACTGTCATGGAGGATCAATTTGTGATTCCGGCTCTGGCTCTGTAGCTATTGTAGGGTCCGGTAGGCATGAATGGCCTCCAACGGAACAAGGTACTTGCCTGCAGATAAATCAAACAAGGAAGGAGCAGGCAGGGTAATAGTCTCAGGATGATGTTTATCAAAGAACAATTTGTATTTAAGCTCATTTTCCCTATTCTTAACAATAAAATCATGTGCTACCATACTCTTATAATCTAAATAAACAGGAGGCATCAATTTTTCTTCCTTCTCATAATGCCTAATAGGTATGTTAAAATGTGCAGCTAGGCGCGAGGCGAAGATGCCTCCAAAGACGGGGCCCTTAGTACGGTTAAGATTTAACCGCTTTGCAATAATAGCACCCATGCTAAATGTATCATCATGAAATAAGGCATGGCACAAAATAACAATATTAGGGGCACTCAGGTTTCCATAGTTTCCGTGCCCAATTAAGCATCTACTAGCAAATATAGCAAAGTAACGTAGGACAGGAAAGTGTATGCTAGTAGTTCGTGCATCGGAAACCTTCCTCGTTTCCCCTATAGTAATGGTATCAATAAACCCATCCACATCGTCATGATGTGGTTCCTCTATGATGCCCTCGAAAGGGATCAAACAAACCTGTTGGGGATATTACTGCTGGGCGTAAACCGGCCTATCTAGGCCGGGTCAACTTCATCAGTAGTTCAAGAGTGCTAAAGCCCAAGAAGACAGATGATGGCCTAAGGCCCGTAGTCGGTTTAAGACTTGTAGCTGTAAACCGGTATTTGTATATAAACTTGTATTGTAAGTTAGGAATAAGGAGAGACCAACCCGGATACGAATATGGACCGGTGTTGGGACTTTGTGAACCGACGGGCGTCACCCGTGTATATAAGGGGACGACCCGGCGGCGTTTCAAGGACAACAGACAACAACTCGAGACTTAGGCGAAGCTTGTTTGCTCCCTAGTCATCGAAACCCCATCAATTCCATCACAACTAGACGTAGGCTTTTACCTTCATCGAAGGGGCCGAACTAGTATAAACTCTCTTGCGTCCCTGTGTCCGCTTTAACCCCTTCAAGCTAACCCGTCGCGATGGCTCCACGACTAAGTCCTTTCTCTAGGACATCTGCCGTGACAAAACCACGACAGTTGGCGCCCACCGTGGGGCTATCGCACGATGGTTTCAAGTTCTTGGAGGGCCGCTTTGAAGGACTCGAGGGCTACGCCGTAGGCCGGATGACTAAGAGTCGTCGCGGCAAGCTCTACATCGACGATGCAGGCTGGGGCCCCGAGGCCGGCTCAGTTGAGTACGGGTACCGGGTCCCCTTTGGTGGCATTCACGTTTTCATTGGCAAGATCGGTGAACCGGGCCCTGAGCCGGACATCTGCACCGACCTCATCGAGACGGCTCAGCGTGCGCGATCCGCCCGGGTTAAACCGGCCATGAAGCGTGCCTTCGTGGGAGTCATCCATGGAGGAAGTTATGAGGATGGATCGGAATCTCGCGGCGAGACCGTCGTTTGTTCCGATGACGAGTCATCGACCGGGAAACCGAATCTCTTTATCAGCTACAAGATGGCCGGATTGGGGGCTGTTCCGATGGCGACAGTATTCCGGACCCCTCTGATCTGCCCAACCGAGTTGGAATATTCATGGCCGGCACACAAGCAGCGCTTCATTCTTCGACCGCTGCGGCAACAACCTCCGGTTCAGCAGCGGCGACGGCTGCCGGGGCAGGAGGCCCTGTGCGCCCGCCGGCTCAAGTTCTATCAGAGCTATTTGATGCATTGGCTGTGCTTATGGTGGAAGCTAATCCGGAGGATCAGGACATCCACAACGCGGAGATTGCAAAAATAAAGGAACAGATCACCCAGGCCAAGGCGGATCTGGCAGCTGAGGACACCAGGATGGCCACAGAGCGGGCCGCTTTAGACGCACAAGCCTACAGGCTCATGTTGGACCAGAGCGCGTCGCAGGAAGTCATGAGGAGGAAGTACCGATCCTGTTTGCCTCCGGTTTTCGAGGCTAGAGACCTTTTCAACACCCCAGGAGCAGGAACCAGCAATCTGCTGGAGGGAAACCAGGCGGAAGCTCCTGGGACCGGTGCACCGGTTCAGCCTCGTCAGATGGACCCGCCTCGTCAAAACGTCGTTATACCTCAGGCTATTTTAACACCTCCGGGTCACTACTCCAACCCAATGGACAATCTCGTCGCCGCTGCTGCACGGCTGGAGGCCATTCCAATTGAAGGTGACTCGCCGCAGGCAGTAGAAATGCGACGAGTCAAGGAGCTTCTGAGGACAGCTTTGGTCCAACAGGAAGCATACTCGTACAACCGCGACCGGATCCACTCGACCCCCCGTCCAAGCCGGAGCTATAGCAGACATATGGATGAACCGGCAGTGTCGAGTAATGAACGACGTGGAGCACCCCGTGGCAACAACCCGGCGGGTGGTGCTGATAACGCTCAGGAAGTGGTGGACCGGGCCCGAGCGCGCAGGGAGGCCGAGTTAGCCGCACAGCATCAGGCTCGGCAGCTCACGCCGGTTCATCCAACTATCTCGATCGAACCTGGTGTTACTTCTAGTTCTTTGGGGGTGCCTTGCCTTGTCCCCGCTTTACGCAATGTGCGCCTGCCCAAGGATTTCAAAGGCCCGCGCAAAGTACCAAATTACACGGCGGATCAACCTCCAGAGACATGGGTGGAGAGCTATGAGATGGCCATGGAGATGCTTGATGTGGATGACGCGGCGTGTGCGAAATACTTCACCATGATGCTTGAAGGAACGGCCCGCACTTGGTTAAAAAGCTTGCCGGCTAATTCTATCAGTTCATGGGCCCAATTACGAGCCCGGTTTATCAGCAATTTCAAGGATACATGTAAACAGCCTATGTCGATAGTGGACTTAGCTGCCTGCGTCCAGGAGGAAGGAGAATCGACGACTCATTGGGTGCGCCGGGTTTCACAAGTGTTGCATTCATCAGACCGCATCAACGCTGACACCGCTGTATTAACCCTAGAAGGCAACTGCCGGTTTGGGCCCCTAAAGCTGAAGTTGGGACGGATGAAGCGTCATTGCACTGACATGGGAACCCTCATGGCTGCTTTGGTAAAGTATGCTGATTCTGATAGTACCAAGGATCCCGAATCTGATGATGACAAGGCAGGGAAGGGAAAGAGGAACAACAACTCCAAAGGTCAGCAGCATCACTGGGCAGGCAATGGTGGTGGAGGCAAGCGTAAAGCGGATGGTAACATGGACTTTGTGGCTAATACCAACACGCAGGACAATGGCCAGCGACGCAAGGGTAAACCGAAAAATCGCAATGGGGCGCCCAACCCTAACCCGGACCGCCTAAACTATCTACTGAGCCAGCCCTGTCCAAGACATGGGACGAAGGAGGCGCCAGCAAACCACCTTTGGAAGGATTGCTTCATTATGCAGGAGTTCAAGAATTCTAATGCTTTCCGGTATGATCACGGCTCCGGCGGTGGCTCAGGGTCCGGGCCGGGTTACGGTGGAGGAAATTCCGGTTCAGGATTTAATGGTAATCCGGGCGGACATAATAATCAAAATAGTCAGAACAACCAGGGTGGTTACAACCAACAGCAGCAACAGTCAGGTTACCAGAGCAACCCAAAGCAGTTGAGCAGTGGGCAGTACCATGTCTTCACCACTAGCTTGGACAAGCGAGACCGGAAGGTTCAGAGGCGGGCGGTCAACTCTGTTGAACCGGCCATACCCCGTTATCTACGCTGGTCTGAACAGCCAATCATATGGAGCAGAGAGGATCACCCTCCCCAGGTTGATAATCCGGGTCAGTTGGCTCTGGTGGTGGCGCCTCAGGTGGGAGGTTACAAGTTCACCAAGGTGCTCATGGATGGAGGGAGCAGCATTAATATCTTATACTATGAGACCTTCCGTCGTATGGGACTAACAGATAAAAATCTCAAACCGTCCAATACGGTGTTCCACGGTGTAGTACCTGGCAAATCAGCATATCCTGTTGGTAAGATAGCTTTGGAAGTGGCCTTTGGGGATGATCATGATTCCAGGTCGGAGACATTGACGTTTGAAGTGGTGAAAATCCAAAGTCCATATCACGCCCTGTTTGGGCGACCGGCCTACGCCAAGTTTATGGCACGGCCCTGTTATGTGTATTTGCAGCTCAAGATGCCGGGTCACAAGGGGACAATAACGGTTCACGGAAGCCGCAAAATCGCTTTGGAGTGCGAGGAAGGAGATGCGGCCTATGCAGAGTCGGTTTGTGCCACCGAGGAGCTGAAGTATTATAAGGACCATGTTGATCCGGCAGACATGACTCCATTAAAGAAGCCAACTACGGAGCATGATCCGGCCCTGAAGTTCAAATCGGCAGCAGAAACTAAGCTTGTTGACTTCGTACCTGGCGATTCGTCCAAGCAGTTCAGCATCAGTGCCAACTTGGATCCGAAATAGGAAAGCGCGCTCATCGAGTTCATCCGTGAGAATCGGGACATTTTTGCATGGAAGCCCTCTGACATGCCAGGTGTACCGAGGCAACTCGCTGAGCACACCCTTAATGTGGATCCTAAATACAAACCGGTGAAACAGTTCCTCCGCCGGTTTAACGAAGAAAGACGCAAGGCGATTGGAGAAGAGGTAGCCAGGCTCTTAGCAGCTGGCTTTATTGTTGAAGTTTTTCACCCTGAGTGGCTTGCCAATCCGGTGCTGGTCCTTAAGAAAAACGGCACCTGGCGCATGTGTGTGGATTACACAGATCTTAATAAAGCTTGTCCAGCAGATCCTTTTGCCCTCCCCCGTATTGATCAAATTATTGATGCTACGGCGGGTTGTGAGCGTTTAAGTTTTTTGGATGCATATTCTGGCTATCATCAGATCAAAATGGCAGTTAAGGACCAGGAGAAGACGGCGTTCATAACTCCCTTTGGAGCCTTCTGCTATGTGTCTATGCCCTTTGGGCTCAAGAGTGCCCAGGCAACTTATCAACGGTGTGTGCAAAATTGTCTTCACAAGCAGATTGGCCGTAATGTACATGCTTACGTGGATGATATCGTGGTTAAGTCCAGGGAGAAGGAGACTCTGATTGATGATTTGAAGGAAACCTTTGATAACCTAAGGACATACAAGATGATGCTTAATCCGGACAAGTGTGTTTTTGGTGTATCGGCGGGCAAGTTATTGGGTTTTCTGGTGTCCAATAGGGGAATTGAGGCTAATCCGGAGAAGATCACAGCCATCACCTCCCTGGCTAAACCGAAGTGTATCAATGATGTTCAACGCCTGGCAGGCCGGATTGCCGCGTTAAGCCGGTTTATCAGTCGTCTTGGTGAGAAGGCAATCCCTTTGTATCAGATGTTGAAGAAGACGGATTAGTTTGTTTGGAGTTCTGCTGCTGATGAAGCATTTGAGGACTTAAAGCGGCAGTTGGCCAATCTGCCTGTGCTCGCCGCTCCCATTGACAAGGAGCCGTTACTGCTATATGTTGCTGCTAATGCTCGGGCAGTCAGCGTGGCTATTGTGGTGGAGCGAAAGGAGGCAGGTAAGGAGCATCCGGTTCAACGTCCGGTCTATTATATCAGCGAGGTACTCATTGAGTCCAAGCAAAGGTATCCGCATTGGCAGAAGCTGGTGTATGGAGTTTCTATGGCAAGCCGGAAGCTTAAACAATACTTCCAAGGGCACCCAATTACGGTGGTCAGTTCTGCTCCTTTGGGGGATATCATCCAGAACCGGGAAGCAACTGGCCGGATTGCCAAGTGGGCTATAGAGCTTGGGCCGCACGGTTTGAAGTATGTGCCTCGGACGGCGGTTAAGTCTCAAGCACTTGTTGATTTCATCAATGATTGGACGGAAATGCAAGCACCTGAAGAAAAGCTGGATCACACATATTGGACCATCCATTTTGACGGATCCAGGCAATTGGAAGGTTCGGGGGCTGGAGTCGTATTAACTTCCCCATGAGGTGATAAGTTTTGTTACGTTCTCCACTTAATGTTCCCTTGTACTAACAATGCAGCTGAGTATGAAGCCTTGCTCCATGGTCTCCGGATGGCTAACGAGATGAATCTGAGTCGAGTTAAGTGCTTCGGTGACTCGGACCTCGTGGCTCAGCAAGTGTCTGGCACTTGGGACTCCAAGGACCCACTCATGGTAGCATATCGTCGTGAGGTGGATATTGTTGCAGGTCATCTTAAAGGCTATCAGGTGGACCACGTGGACCGGCGGAAAAATGAAGCGGCGGACGCCTTAAGCCGGCTGGGCTCTCAGCGCAAACCGGTCCCGCCCAATGTTTTTCTGAATGTGCTGCACAACCCGTCGGTCAAGATCCCTGGTGAAGCGGATTTGGCTATTCCTGATCCGGAGGCTCAATTGGTGGCAGCTCTTCATGTTATTCCGGATTGGACGCTTCCTTACCTGGCGTACAAGAACCGGGGCGAGTTACCAGAGGATGAGACTCTGGCCCGACAGATAATCCGGCGATCCAAGTCCATGACTATTATCAGCGGCGAGTTGCATCATTGCAGTGTGTCAGGGGCGTTTCAATGTTGTGTGTCTCCTGAAGAAGGCCGTGAAATTTTGCGTGAGATCCACGAAGGAGATTGTGGTCACCACGCCGGTTCAAAATCTCTGGTGGCTAAACGTTTCGTCATGGCTTCTATTGGTTAACTGCCCATGCTGATGCGGAGGATTTGGTCAGACGATGTGATGGTTGCCAAAGGTTTTCAAGACGTGCTCATGTGCCGGCTCAAGAATTGAGAATGATTCCAATTACTTGGCCATTTGCAACTTGGGGGCTGGATATGGTTGGGCCTTTCAAAAGGTCCAGAGATAAGAAGACCCACCTCCTGGTGGCGGTTGACAAGTTTACAAAGTGGGTGGATGTAACACCCTCGATGCGACTATATCTCCCACGTGTCGAGGCACGACTTAGAGGCATAACCGCATTGAAGGCATATGTCGCGAGTTAGGCAATCTTCACAACATCCCATGTAATATAAATAACAAAGGGGAGAGATAACATAGTTGGCTTACACTCGCCACGTCAATCAAGTACATAAATAACATTACATCAATCAAACACTCATGGCCCGACTACGGCGCCAAAATAAAAGATAACCCAACATGCGACACGGTCCCGATCACCCCAACTGGGCACCACTACTAATCATTAGGAAAGGAAACATGGTATCGTTGAGAGTCCTCGTCGAACTCCCACTTGAGCTCGAGCGCGTCACCTGGAGCGGAATCATCAGGCCCTGCATCTGGTGTAATAGTAATCTGTGAGCCATAGGGACTCAGCAATCTCGCACCCTCGCGATCAAGAATATTTAAGCTTATAGGTAAGGCAAGGTAAATATGTGGAGCTGCAGCAAGCGGCTAGCAAATATGGTGGCTATCCTGTTCGCAAAAGAGAGCGAGAAGAGGAGACAACGCGCGAGCGAGAAAACTAGAGGGCAACCTGCGCAAGCATTACTCCAACACCGTGTCCACTTCCCAGACTCCGCCGAGAAGAGGCCATCACGGTAACACACTCAGTTGATTCATTTTAATTACGTTAAGGTTTAAGTTATCTACAACCGGACATTAACAAATCCCCATCTGCCCATAACTGCGGGCACGGCTTTCGAAAGTTCAAATCCCTGCAGGGGAGTCCCAACATAGCCCATGACAAGCTCTCACGGTCAACAAAGGAATAGACCTCCTCCCGAGACGTTTCGATCAGACTCGGTATCCCGGTTCTTCAAGACAACTCCGACAATGGTAAAACAAGTCCAGCAACACCACCCGCTGTGCCGACAAATCCCGATAGGAGCTGCACATATCTCGTTCTCAGGGCACACCGGATAAGCTAAGCATACGGGAGTCAACGTAACCCAAGTTGCCAAGGGACGGCCCCGCACGGTGCTCTAGATTGGACCAACACTCAGAAGAGCACTGGCCCGGGGGGGTTTAAAATAAGATGACCCTTGAGTCCGCGAAACCCAAGGGAAAAGGCTAGGTGGCAAATGGTAAAACCAAGGTTGGGCATTGCTGGAGGAGTTTTATTCAAGGTGGACTGTCAAGGGGTTCCCATTATAACCCAACCACGTAAGGAATGCAAAATTCGGGAACATAACACCGATATGACGGAAACTAGGGCGGCAAGAGTGGAACAAAACACTAGGCGAGAGGCCGATCCTTCCACCCTTTACCAAGTATATAGATGCATTAAGATAACAAGATAATATAATGATATCCCAACAAGTAAATAATGTTCCAACAAGGAACGGCCTCCAATCTTCACCTGCAACTAGCAACGCTATAAGAGGGGCTGAGCAAAGCGGTAACATAGCCAATCAACGTTTGCTAGGACATGGTGGGTTAGAGGTTTGACATGGCAATTTTGGGAGGCTTGAAAGCAAGTGGTAGGCATCGTAGCATTGGCATAGCAAAAGAGCGAGCATCTAGCAAAGCAAAGATAGTAGTGATTTCGAGGGTATGATCATCTTGCCTGCAAAGTTGTCAGAGTTGACTGGATCCTCGAAAGCAAACTCAACGGGCTCCTTGTTAGCGAACTCGTCTCCCGGCTCTACCCAAACAAGACAAATAAGCAAACGGAACACAATTAACCACGTGCAAAGCTCAAACAATATGATGCAAAGATGATATGCTATGTGGGATGCGATGCGGGATGCATATGCAAGATGTGACAAGGAATGCATGAACCTGGCCTCAATTTGGTAATCCAAGTGTGCCACTGAAAAGATGAGATGAAATCGCTTGAAAACGATATAAAGAACACCGGAATCGGAGTTACGGTTTGGAAATGGCAAGCAATTCAAATATGACCACGTTCTGCGTTTTACAGCAAGTAGCCATCTAAGTGCAACGAGATGAACATGCTACAGCACTCAACTTGGCACAAAAATACATGGCAGGGATGCATTCATGATGCTTAACAAAAGTCCCTTAGTGACCTTGAGCCAAAAGGGATCAGAAAATACAATTGCAAGCATGTGAACATGGCAAAAACATAATCAGATCACAGACTTAGTGAAAACTGGAGCATGCTAAAACAGGTATCAAGTAGCATGTTTACGAGCTCGATGCACTTACTATGGAGCAAGTCATGACAAGCTAAGCATACATCCATCAAGAATACACAAAATGCAAGCTAGACATGGCAAGAACAATAGCATAGCATGCACGGATCAACTACAACATCCTCGGCAAAATCGCTAACAAGTAGACAATCTGCCCAGATTCACGAAGTAGCAAAAGTAGAGATCGATTGACTCAAGCTAGGGTGCTCCACAATTTCAAACAAAGGCATGGATGGATAGAGCACTACAAGATTAACAAAACATCCTTACTGATCATCCTCAAAAGAGGCACGGATCACTAGGAAACAACATGAACATATGGCAACATGAGATAAACAGCTCAAGGACTTAGTGGAATTGCTAAGTCCCTGAAATCAGCATTACCAAGTACCTCACTTTGCAAGCTCGTGCTAGTCACCACACACATCACAAAAATACATGGGTTACACCTCTAGAAAGATGGCAAAACCCTTAACAAAACATATGTAGAGCACCAGGGCATATCATGCACACAATAATCATGGCAAAAATGACAAATATCTAAATGGAGCAGCAGATCTGACAATTATCTCAAATAGCCCCCTTCTAACAGCTTTTCGGGCATCAAGATGAACTCAAATGAAAATTATGCAATGGAAGGAAATGATGTACTCTCTTAGACGAGCATTTTGATATGCTATATGCCAAAAACGGAGCTACGGATGCAAAGTTACGGCACGATGAACAGGGCAACATGAACTAGGGTTAGGGATAAAAAGTCAACCCGATCCGATCCAGATCTGGATCGGTTACTGTAGCATCACGGGGTTTGAGGTTCGCCGAACGGAGATCCGGTTCGCCGGAGTTGGTGGGGGTCACCGGAATCGGGCGGAGCCGGCCGGAGCAGACTTGGCGCGGCGAGTCCGGCGGCTAGGCGCGGTCGTCGGAGGGCGGAGCGGGGCGGAGCAGCGCCTCGGGCGGCGGACGCGGCGGTCGCCGGCGAGGCCGAAGCAGGGCCGCGGGGCCCGACGCCGGCGAGGAGGAGGCGGGTGGCGCGACGAGGGAGAGGGCTCGGGCGAGTGGCGGTGGAGGCGATGGGCTCGCGGGGGCCGGAAGCGGGCTCCCCGGGCCGGCGGCGGAACGGGCGGCTCCCCACCACGTGGCGGGACGTGGTTGGGCGGCGGTGGCGGGCGGACGTTGTCCGGCTCCGTCCGGACACGTCCGGCGGCGGCGGTGGATGGAATCTAGGGTTTCGGAGAGGGGATCCGCGAATTTGGAGGAGGGGTCTTTATATAGAGGTAGAGGGAGCTAGGAGAGTCCAAATGAGGTGCGGTTTTCACCCACGCGATCGTGATTGAACGCTCTAGATGATGGAGAGGGTTTTGGTGGGTTTTGGGCCAACTTGGAGGGGTGTTGGGCTGCAACACATACGAGGCCTTTTCGGTCCCTCGGTTAACCGTTGGAGCATCAAACGAAGTCCAAATGGTAGGAAACTTGACAGGCGGTCTACCGGTAGTAAACCAAGGCGGCTTGGCAAGTCTCGGTCCAATCTGGAAATGTTTAATCCTCACACACGAAAGAAAGGTAGAAATGACCACCGGAGGAGAACGGAGCGCCGGAATGCAAAACGGACAACGGGGAAAATGCTCGAATGCATGAGATGAACACGTATGCAAATGCAATCCACATGATGACATGATATGAGATGCATGACAACGACAACAACACACGGAGACAAAAACCCGAACCCGAGAAAATAAAATAACTTAAGGCCGGAAATGGCACGAGTTGGAATACATATTGAGAAAGTCACATCCGGGGTGTTACAACACTCCACCACTACGAAAGGATCTCGTCCCGAGATCTAGGACTGAAAGGACGCCGGGTACTCAAAACGGAGGTGATCCTCGCGTTCCCAGGTAGCTTCATGGTCGGAATGGTGTGACCACTTGACTTTGAGGAATTTGATTGACTTGTTTCGAGTCTTGCGTTTAGTCTCTTCAAGAATAGCAACTGGGTGCTCACGATATGAGAGATCTTCTTGGAGCTCAATGTCCTCGAAGTTGACGGTGCGGTCAGGAGTCTTGAAGCACTTTCAGAGCTGAGAGACATGGAACACATCATGAACATTTGCAAAGTTTGAAGGAAGCTCGAGTTGATAGGCGAGATCGCCTCTCTTGCTGACAATCTTGAAAGGTCCCACGTATCTGGGGGCAAGCTTCCCTTTGATACCGAAGCGACGAGTACCTTTCATAAGAGAGACGCGGAGGTAAACATGATCTCCGATCTCGAAAGCCAAATCATAGTGCTTACTGTCATAGTAGCTCTTCTGGCAGGATTGGGCTGCTTTGAGGTTATCTCGAATGACTTTGCACATCTCCTCTGCCTCTGTGATTAAGTCATTACCCAGCAGCTGACGTTCACCAGTTTCAGACCAGTTGAGAGGGGTACGGCACTTCCTGCCATACAGGATTTCAAATGGGGCCTTGCCCGAACTTGCTTGAAAATTGTTGTTGTAGGAGAATTCAGCATAAGGAAGACAATCCTCCCACTTCATGCCGAAGGAGATCACACAAGCCCTGAGCATATCTTCAAGAATCTGGTTGACACGCTCGACTTGACCGCTAGTTTGAGGATGGAAAGCTGTGCTGAAGCGGATGTTGGTGCCCATGGCCTTCTGAAAAGAATCCCAAAACTTGGAGGTAAAGATGCTACCACGGTCTGAAGAGATCACTTGAGGAATACCGTGCAGAGAGACAATTCGAGAGGTATAGAGTTCCGCCAATTGAGCTGCAGTGATTGACTCTTTGATAGGCAGAAAATGAGCCACTTTGGTGAGTTTGTCGATGACAACGAATATAGCATCATTGCCACGCTTGGACTTTGGAAACCCAGTCACGAAGTCCATTTCAATGTGGTCAAACTTCCATTCTGGAATGGCAAGAGGTTGGAGGAGACCAGCTGGCCTTTGGTGTTCTGCCTTCACTCTTCTGCAGACATCACACTCGTTCACGAATTGAGCAATCTCGCGCTTCATTCGAGTCCACCAATAAGCATGCTTGAGGTCCTGATACATCTTCGTGCTCCCAGGGTGGATGGAGAGGAGAGAATTGTGAGCCTCGTTCATGATCACTTTACGGAGGTCACCTTTGGGTACAACAATACGATCCTCGAAGAAGAGAGTATCCTTGTCATCAAGGCGGTAGCACTTGTACTTGGGTTGACTCTTGGCAATCCCAATCTTCACCTTTTTCACCATAGCATCAAGAAGCTGAGCTTGTCGAATCTGGTCTTCCAAGGTAGGAGAGACTTGAAGGTTGGCAAGGAAACCTTAAGGAACAACTTGCAGATTAAGTTTGCGGAAAGCTTCACAAAGCTCGGGTTGATAAGGCTTGAGAATCAGACTATTGCAATAAGCTTTCCTGCTCAATGTGTCAGCAATCACATTGGCCTTGCCTGGAGTATACTCGATACTCGGATTATACTCTTGAATCATTTCGACCCATCGAGTTTGCCTGAGGTTGAGATTAGGCTGAGTGAAGATGTACTTGAGACTCTTGTGGTCAGTGAAAATGTCCACTTTTCTTCCCAATAAGAGATGTCTCCAAGTCAAAAGAGCATGCACAACTGCCGCCAACTCGAGATCATGAGTGGGGTAGTTCCTCTCATTGGGCTTAAACTGGCGAGAGGTATAAGCAACAACTTTCTTTTCTTGCATCAATACTGCGCCAAGACCTTGGAGAGAGGCATCACAAAAGACCTCGTACGGCTTGGATTCATCAGGAGGAGTCAGAACTGGAGGAGTGATCAATTTCTCTTTCAAAGTGTTGAAAGCAATGTCACACTCCGGAGACCAAACGTACTTGACGTGCTTCTGAAGAAGATTTGGGAGAGGCTTCGCGATCTTAGAAAAGTTTTCAATGAATCTTCGGCAGTAGCTTGCGAGACCGAGGAAGCTACAGAGTTGCTTCACGTTCTAAGGAAGTTCCCAATTCACAATTGCAAACACCTTCTCAGGATTCACCGCAATGCCCTTGGCAGAGATGATATGACCAAGATAAAGGACCTCATCGAGCCAAAATTCGCACTTGGAGAACTTGGCGTAGAACTTGTGTTCCCTCAACTTATCGAGTACCAAACGCAAGTGCTTGGTATGATCTTCCTTGTTCTTCGAGAAAACCAGAATGTCGTCGAGATAGACCAAAACAAAGTCATTGGTGTAGGCGTTGAAGATGAAGTTCATCATGCGAGAGAACGTCGGAGGAGCGTTGACGAGGCCAAAAGACATGACAGTGTATTCATATGAACCATAGCTTGTCCTGAAAGCCGTCTTGGGAATATCTTGCTCACGGATTCGAATCTGATGATAACCCATAAGGAGATCAAGCTTGGAGAATACTTGGGAAGCTTTAAGTTGTTCGAACAGCTCGTTGATGTTGGGAAGTGGGTATTTGTTCTTGATGGTCTTCTTGTTCAATGGACGGTAATCAACACAAAGTCGGTCCGTTCCATCCTTCTTCTTCACAAAAAGAACACCACAACCCCACAGAGAAGAACTAGGCCGGATGAGACCCATTCTTTCTTGAATATCGAGTTGCTTCTTCAGCTCCTTCAACTCTTCAGGTCCGAGCTTGTAAGGACGCTTGCACACTGGTTCCGTGCCAGGCTCAAGATCAATAACGAATTCAACTGGCCGGTGCGGAGGCATTCCTGGAAGCTCTTCTGGAAAGACGTCTTGATATTCGCAAATGACTGGAATTTGCGAGATAGCATCCAGTTCACCCTTCTCACTGAGAGAAAATAGACGGATGGTATCATCATTTGCGGCAAAGACAATTACATCCTCAGACGAATGAGTCAATTGAATCTGCATGGCTGCACAATCAAGCTGAGCCTTGTGCTTAGAAAGCCAATCCATCCCGAGAATAAGATCAACATCCGAGTTACCAAGAACCATTGGGGAAGCCAGAAACTTGAAATCACCCATCATGATAAAAATATCCGGGACTATTGAAGTAGCCCTCATAGACTTAGCCGGAGAAACCACTCCCATAGGTTTACCCAACATTTGCGAAACGAAGTCATGCTTGGAAACAAATGATCTTGACATGAAACAATGCGATGCACCAGTGTCAAAAAGAACTTTTGCGGGAAAAGAGTTAACTGGAAAGTTACCCATGATGACATCTGATGAGTCCTCTGCCTGAGCTGCATTCAGCAAGTTGACCTTAGCGTGCTTGGGGTTATGCTTGACCACAGCTGTACTTGCCGATCTCACAGGAGGAGGAGGAGGGAGACGCCTCTGGTTGAGACACTTGTTGGCATAGTGACCCTTCTGTTGGCACTTGTTGCACGTGACCTCTGAAAGTGGACGGTGGTACGGAGCACTCGATCTTGGAGCTTGAGACGAAGTCTTGTTCTGAAAGCCAGGGTTGGGTGGGTGGGAAGATCCACTGCCACCTTTGCTCTTCTGCTGATATGGATGACGGAACGGAGGAGGAGGAAGCCAATACTTCTGCTGCTTGGCCACTTGAGTAGAGGAAGAAGGAGTAGCATCTCTGACTCGCTTCTTAGAAGCATCACACCTCAATTGAGCAGCCTCTTGCTTCAATGCCATGTTGTAGAACTCATCGTACCTCAAGGGCTCAAAGAGAACAAGAGCTAGCTGGATTTCTTCTCTGAGACCACCCCTGAACTGGTATATCATGCTCTTTTCATTAGGGACATCCTGCTTAGCAAAGCGGGCGAGCTTCTGAAACAACTTGTTGTAGTCATAGACAGACAAAGAGCCTTGCTTCAGGTTGCGGAATTCCTCATGCTTGCTTTCAACCACGCTCTGAGGGATATGGTGAGCTCTGAAATCTTGACGGAATTCATCCCAAGTGATCACACGTCCACCTCTGGAGTCCTTGTACTGCTGGAACCATTCTGCAGCTTGATCTTTGAGTTGGAAGGAAGCGAACTTGACAAAGTCCTCAGGCCTGACGTTACTGCACTCGAAATGCTTGCACAGATCCACGAGCCAATCGTCAGCATCGATTGCCTCAACACAATTGCTGAAAGTCTTTGGCCCGTTAGCAAGGAACTGGTTGAGTGTAGCAAAGTGATTCTGATTGTTGCCTTGGTTCCCTTGGTTGCCTTGATTGCGCTCTTGAAGAATTTGCATGATCAACTGTGTGTTTGCATTGGTTGTGGCCATCACAGCTTGCCATGCCTCCGAAGGAGGTGGAGGTGGTGGCGGATCTTGATTCTGATTCTGACTGGTGCTCTTAGCGGGAGCCATCCTGAAGAGGTTGACCACCGTTAGCACATAGACAGATAAATGAAGCTGAATCCAACGGAATGAAAATTGCAACATAAAGTCTTCACATCCGAACAAAATGAACGAATGCATTCCTCTTGAAATGGTCACATATCCATAAATTGAGAAGCCATGTAGAATTTAGGTAGAGAAATAAATCAAAAAGGTACGGATCAAGAACGAATACTCGGTAAGAAATCCCAATCTCAAACCAAATATCCGTGAAAGAAGAACTAGAGCTACTAGAATTCCCACCTATGAAACTCCTGAACCTTTTCGGTTATGCAATCAGGTGTTGGGGATACAGGGGAAGCATAATATCTCACCCAAATCTAGCAAATCCTACATCCATCTGTATCCATCCTTCAACACATAACCGAGAAAAACTTCGGAAACCATCTACCTCAACCTTCGAAAAGCATCCGTTATACAAGTTATGGCGATACTCCTGAACTCCTGCCCCAGTACTGGGTGGTGTAGAGGTTATCTCACCAACGAACTGCATAAAAGAGATTTTCAATGTCGGCGTACTAGACTCAGGTATTCCAGAATTGCAACAATAAAATTATGACGACAACACCTGAGAGCTCAACTCCCCGGGACACTTCCACAAAACCTCTGACAGGAGGCACCAAGACAATGTTCTCGTCATAAAACCATCGGAACGATTCCAATATACCCGTGTGATCCTAAAAAAAATTACTGAAATTTGATAAGAGAAGAGTCAAAACTCTACGTCAGGATGCCTTACCAGAGCGAAGAGGAGACTGGGAAGTAAAAAGAATTCCTAAACTCTCCGATATATAATTCCTAAATGACTCAAAACATTTTTCTAGACACAACTCGGCCGCTAAAAACGATCAAGCAATGGGGCTCCTAAGGTCGGGGAAGGATCTGATTACCAACTTGTAACACCCTCGATGCGACTATATCTCCCACGTGTCGAGGCACGACTTAGAGGCATAACCGCATTGAAGGCATATGTTGCGAGTTAGGCAATCTTCACAACATCCCATGTAATATAAATAACAAAGGGGAGAGATAACATAGTTGGCTTACACTCACCACGTCAATCAAGTACATAAATAACATTACATCAATCAAACACTCATGGCCCGACTACGGCGCCAAAATAAAGGATAACCCAACATGCGACACAGTCCCGATCACCCCAACTGGGCACCACTACTGATCATCAGGAAAGGAAACATAGTATCGTTGAGAGTCCTTGTCGAACTCCCACTTGAGCTCGAGCGCGTCACCTGGAGCGGAATCATCAGGCCCTGCATCTAGTGTAATAGTAATCTGTGAGCCACAGGGACTCAGCAATCTCGCACCCTCGCGATCAAGACTATTTAAGCTTATAGGTAAGGCAAGGTAAATATGTGGAGCTGCAGCAAGCGGCTAGAAAATATGGTGGCTATCCTGTTCACAAAAGAGAGCGAGAAGAGGAGGCAAAGCGCAAGCGAGAAAACTAGAGGGCAACCTGCGCAAGCATTACTCCAACATCGTGTCCACATCCCAGACTCCGCCGAGAAGAGGCCATCACGGTAACACACTTAGTTGATTCATTTTAATTACGTTAAGGTTTAAGTTATCTACAACCGGACATTAACAAATTCCCATCTGCCCATAACCGCGGGCACGGCTTTCGAAAGTTCAAATCCCTGCAGGGGAGTCCCAACTTAGCCCATGACAAGCTCTCACGGTCAACAAAGGAATAGACCTCCTCCCGAGACGTTCCGATCAGACTCGGTATCCCGGTTCTTCAAGACAACTCCGACAATGGTAAAACAAGTCCAGCAACACCACCCGCTGTGCCGACAAATCCCGATAGGAGCTGCACATATCTCATTCTCAGGGCACACCGGATAAGCTAAGCGTACGGGAGCCAACGTAACCCAAGTTGCCAAGGGACGGCCCCGCACGGTGCTCTAGGTTGGACCAACACTCAGAGGAGCACTGGCCCGGGGGGTTTAAAATAAGATGACCCTTGAGTCCGCGAAACCCAAGGGAAAAGGCTAGGTGGCAAATGGTAAAACCAAGGTTGGGCATTGCTGGAGGAGTTTTATTCAAGGCAAACTGTCAAGGGGTTCCCATTATAACCCAACCGCGTAAGGAACGCAAAATCCGGGAACATAACACCGATATGACGGAAACTAGGGGGGCAAGAGTGGAACAAAACACTAGGCGAGAGGCCGATCCTTCCACCCTTTACCAAGTATATAGATGCATTAAGATAACAAGATAATATAATGATATCCCAACAAGTAAATAATGTTCCAACAAGGAACGGCCTCCAATCTTCACCTGCAACTAGCAACACTATAAGAGGGGCTGAGCAAAGCGGTAACATAGCCAATCAACGGTTTGCTAGGGCATGGTGGGTTAGAGGTTTGACATGGCAATTTTGGGAGGCTTGAAAGCAAGTGGTAGGCATCATAGCATTGGCATAGCAAAAGAGCGAGCATCTAGCAAAGCAAAGATAGTAGTGATTTCGAGGGTATGATCATCTTGCCTGCAAAGTTGTCAGAGTTGACTGGATCCTCGAAAGCAAACTCAACGGGCTCCTTGTTAGCGAACTCGTCTCCCAACTCTACCCAAACAAGACAAACAAGCAAACGGAACACAATCAACCACGTGCAAAGCTCAAACAATATGATGCAAAGATGATATGCTATGCGGGATGCGATGCGGGATGCATATGCAAGATGTGACAAGGAATGCATGAACCTAGCCTCAACTTGGGAATCCAAGTGTGCCACTGGAAATATGAGATGAAATCGCTTGAAAACGATATAAAGAACACCGGAATCGGAGTTACGGTTTGGAAATGGCAAGCAATTCAAATATGACCACGTTCTGCGTTTTACAGCAAGTAGCCATCTAAATGCAATGAGATGAACATGCTACAGCACTCAACTTGGCACAAAAATACATGGCAGGGATGCATTCATGATGCTTAACAAAAGTCCCTTAGTGACCTTGAGCCAAAAGGGATCAGAAAATACAATTGCAAGCATGTGAACATGGCAAAAACATAATCAGATCACAGACTTAGTGAAAACTGGAGCATGCTGAAACAGGTATCAAGTAGGCATGTTTACGAGCTCGATGCACTCACTACGGAGCAAGTCATGACAAGCTAAGCATACATCCATCAAGAATACACAAAATTCAAGCTAGACATGGCAATAACAATAGCATAGCATGCACGGATCAACTACAACATCCTCGGCAAAATCGCTAACAAGTAGACAATCTGCCCAAATTCACGAAGTAGCAAAAGTAGGGCTCGATTGACTCAAGCTAGGATGCTCCATAATTGCAAACAAAGATGGATGGATAGAGCACTACAAGATTAACAAAACATCCTTACTGATCATCCTCAAAAGAGGCACGGATCACTAGGAAACAACATGAACATATGGCAACATGAGATAAATAGCTCAAGGACGTGGTGGAATTGCTAAGTCCCTGAAATCAGCATTACCAAGTGCCTCACTTTGCAAGCTCGTGCTAGTCACCACACACATCACAAAAATACATGGGTTGCACCTCTGGAAAGATGGCAAAACCCTTAACAAAACATATGTAGAGCACCAGGGCATATCATGCACACAATAATCATGGCAAAAATGACAAATATCTAAATGGAGCAGCAGATCTGACAATTATCTCAAGTAGCCCCCTTCTAACAGCTTTTCGGGCATCAAGATGAACTCAAATGAAAATGATGCAATGGAATGAAATGATGTACTCTCTGAGACGAGCATTTTGATATGCTATATGCCAACGGAGCTACGGATGCAAAGTTACGGCACGATGAACAGGGCAACATGAAGTAGGGTTAGGGATAAAAAGTCAACCCGATCCGATCCATATCTGGATCAGTTACTGTAGCATCACGGGGTTCGAGGTTCGCCGAACGGAGATCCGGTTCGCCGGAGTTGGTGGGGGTCACCGGAATCGGGCGGGGCCGGCCGGAGCGGACTTGGCGCGGCGAGTCCGGCGGCTAGGCGCGGTCGTCGGAGGGCGGAGCGGGGCGGAGCAGCGCCCCGGGCGGCGGACGCGGCGGTCGCTGGCGAGGCCGGAGCAGGGCCGCGGGGCCCGGCGTCGGCGAGGAGGAGGCGGGCGGCGCGACGAGGGAGAGGGCTCGGGCGAGTGGCGGCGGAGGTGATGGGCTCGCGGGGGCCGGAAGCGGGCTCCTCGGGCCGGCAGCGAAATGGGTGGCTCCCTGCCACGTGGCGGGACATGGTTGGGCGGCGGTGGCGGGCGGACGTTGTCCGGCTCCGTCCGGACACGTCCGGCGGCGGCGGTGGATGGAATCTAGGGTTTCGGAGAGGGGATCCGCGAATTTGGAGGAGGGGTCTTTATATAGAGGTAGAGGGATCTAGGAGAGTCCAAATGAGGTGCGGTTTTCGGCCACACGATCGTGATCGAATGCTCTAGATGATGGAGATGGTTTTGGTGGGTTTTGGGCCAACTTGGAGGGGTGTTGGGCTGCAACACACACGAGGCCTTTTTGGTCCCTCGGTTAACCGTTGGAGCATCAAACGAAGTCCAAATGGTACGAAACTTGACATGCGGTCTACCGGTAGTAAAGCAAGGCCGCTTGGCAAGTCTCAGTCCAATCCGGAAATGTTTAATCCCCACACGCGAAAGAAAGGTAGAAATGACCACCGGAGGAGAACGGAGCGCCGGAATGCAAAACGGACAACGGGGAAAATGCTCGAATGCATGAGATGAACACATATGCAAATGCAATGCACATGATGACATGATATGAGATGCATGACAACGACAACAACACACGGAGACAAAAACCCGAACCCGAGAAAATAAAATAACTTAAGGCCGGAAACGGCACGAGTTGGAATACATGTTGGGAAAGTCACATCCGGGGTGTTACAGTGGAGGCAGAACCTGTTAGCAAGTGTGATGCGGCCACGGCGGTTCAGTTCATCAAAAAAGTGATTTGCCGGTTTGGCTTTCCACACAGTATCATCAGAGATAATGGTACCAATTTGTCCAAAGGTTCCATGAAGGAGTTCTGCGAACGGGTGCATATCCGGCTTGACGTTTCATCAGTGGCACACCCACAGTCCAATGGTCAAGCAGAAAGGGCTAATCAAGAGATCTTGAGAGGCATCAAGCCCCGGCTCATGGTTCAAAGTCTCTGGTGGCTAAAGCGTTTCACCATGGCTTCTATTGGTTAACTGCTCATGCTGATGCGGAGGATCTGGTCAGACGATGTGATGGTTGCCAAAGGTTTTCAAGACGTGCTCATGTACCGGCTCAAGAATTGAGAATGATTCCAATTACTTGGCCGTTTGCGACTTGGGGGCTGGATATGGTTGGGCCTTTCAAAAAGTCCAAAGATAAGAAGACCCACCTCCTAGTGGCGGTTGACAAGTTTACAAAGTGGGTGGAGGCATAACCTGTTAGCAAGTGTGATGCGGCCATGGCGGTTCAGTTCATCAAAAAGGTGATTTTTCGGTTTGGTTTTCCGCACAGTATTATCACAGATAATGGTACCAATTTGTCCAAAGGTGCTATGAAGGAGTTCTACGAACGGGAGCACATCCGGCTTGACGTTTCATCAGTGGCACATCGGTTAAGCAGAAAGAGCTAATCAAGAGATCTTGAGAGGCATCAAGCCCCGGCTCATGGTTCCTTTGCAGAGAACGCTGGGTTGTTGGGTAGAAGAATTACCATCTGTGTTATGGAGCATCAATACAACACCCAACAGATCAACAGGATACACACCGTTCTTCATGGTTTATGGAGCGGAGGCGGTTCTCCCCAGTGATATCCGTCATGATTCATCTCGTGTGACGGCTTATGTTGAAGAGGACAATGAGACAACACGGCAAGACACTTTTGACCTGTTAGATGAAGAACGTGACATAGCAGCTGCCCGCTCGGCGATTTACCAACAGGATCTTCGTTGTTATCACAGTCGCCGAGTCAGAACCAGAACCTTTCAGGAAGGAGATTTGGTGCTTCGGCTCATCCAGGATCAGACTGATATGCATAAGCTATCCCCACCTTGGGAGGGGCCTTTCGTGGTTAGCAAGAATCTGCACAATGGGTCATACTATCTGATCGACATTCGAGAGCATAAGGACTCACGTACATTAGAGGAGGAGACCAACAGGACGTGGAACATAGCTCATCTTCGGCCTTACTATACCTGAGCCATTGGCTCTACTTATGTACATATTACGACGATGTATATATTATGATTAAATATAATAAATCGGAACCTCAGCTAAAGCGGGGTATCCGTTCTTTTACATCATGTGTGGTTACACGGAGTTGTTCTAAAGCGGCCTCCGGTTTACCCCTTGAGTTGGCTTTTTAAAAAAACATCATGTTATATCACTTGGGGGTTTGGTCGTGTCCAAACCAATACAATACCTCTTGTTAGGCGAGAGCCACCAGATCACTTGGGGACTTGGTCACGTCTGAACCAGTCATGCCTCTTGATCGGCCTAAGACCACAGAATCACTTGGGGGCTTGGTCGAACCCGAACCATTGCCATGCCACTTGATCGACATAAATGCCACAGTTTCATTTGGGGACCTGGCTGACTAGAACCATAGTTACACCTATCAGGAGCTTGGTCGTGTTCGGCCATGGTAACACCATCTGATCAGCTTAAATAAGCCTTTTTTTGCAAACGGTTTTGTCATTGCCTTTGCTTCACACTTTTCTTTGAAAGATATTTCTTTCTTTTTATTGCGTTTTTTAAACCGATAAAGTTTTCAACCGGTTCACACTATCAATTGACGGAACACGGCCCATTTTTAATCCAGGCGACTATTTGCTCGGTTTGATTTTTTGTTAACATCCTATTATGGAGTAACACGGTGTTTATTATAACCTGGCACAGTTTACATGGTAAACCGGCATCATATATAGGAGCTGCTATCTCCTCCAACAGGGTGGGTTTATAAAACTCCACTTCAAGATTGGCCAAGCCAACTTCACGCTCAATGATGGTAGGTATTATGTATCTCAAAAATTTGGTCATATACTTAAAAAAAATTGGATGTTTTGATTTCATGTATGCAGACATCATATTCCGCCTAACGGTACAACCGCGGTGGCACTTTAAGATTTTTTATTACAGAAAGTACTTTGGAAAGTTCATCACCCAAAGGAAGAGCAAGTTGCAGTAATTATACACGAAGGCATATCAACATCAAAAGTATCAGCTAGCCTATTACAAGGCAACATGGTGCCCACAATAAGATCATTGTTTTTCGCAAGGAAGAAGCAGTTTTAAACCGGCTTCCGATTCAAGCTTGGCCACCAGCCTGGCCTGATGGTTGTGGATCATCCCGCGCCGCTTCAGCTTCAGTTTCTCTGCCCAGCGGCTGGAAATCAACAGTTGTCCAGTCGATTCCCATTAATGCTTGAAAGACAGCTTCATCATGGATCAGCAATGACAGGTCAATATCGGGAGCGTAAGTATGCTTACGGATTGGAGGGATAAGATTTTCTGATTCATGAATTGGTGCAGCTATTCGCTTGTTCTGATTGTCATATTGGGCTTGATAATGAGACAAGTCTGCTTCTTCAGCCAATTGACAAGCTAGCAGACACACCTCCCGGTTTATTGCTCGCAGATCCGCTTCACCAAACTCTAACCCGTCTTCCTTCAAGCTAGGATAGCCCTGAGCCGCTTCAATAGGATCAAAATCCGGCACCCAAGCTTTTGCCCGGATTAAGGCATTGATCGCACCAGTTCGAGCAGCAGATTTCTTCAGTTCTTCAACCCGGGCAGGAAGCACCGATAGTTTCATCAGAGTGTCTTGAATCAAAGTGGGCGCCGGTTTGTTGTGGGATGCAGTATAGATGATACGATGTGCACCAGTGTACAGTTGTTCGATCAACGTATAGGCGGCTTTCAGTTTCTTCCGCACATCTGACCCCAAGTGACCAATGCGTGTCCCTGAAATATCATAAAGGGTTAACAAACCGGCAGCTCTGTAAGAAGGCAGAATCAATTCAGAAGTCAAACTGGCTTACCAAAGATAGCAGTGCTCATGGCATGCACGTGCCACTTTATGCTGGTCAGTTCATCCGCCACCGGTTTTAGTGCAGCCTCGGCATCCTCTGCTCGTTTGATTAAAGCAGACTTTTCAGTGGCCCAATCCGCCCGCTTCTTCTTGAAGCTCTCCTTAAGCTGTTCCATGGCGTTTAAAGCGCTGGCTAATTCCTCTTTTGCTTTGGAGGTTTCAGCTTGTTGGGATTTCAGGTTTTCTTGGAGATCGGCGACTTGGCTTTCTTTCGTCTTCAGCTCAGCCTACATGCAGACACTTATATGCTTCAACAAAACGGTATAAGGATTGAAGTACCAACCACATAACAAGTTATGCACTTGGCACTTGGGGGCTAATGCATATTCGATCTTCATCTTTTAATTGCTTACAAAGTCCCAAGATCAATACAAGTATTCAACTTGGCACTTGGGGGCTAATGGCTATTTGCTCGTATATATTCTGATGCGGCAATCTCAATTACTTAAAGTGCCGGTTTAACTATGCTAAGTTGAACCGGCCCTTGGGGGCTACATCAGCGAATTTCAAAGCATTAGGATTTATATTAGTAAGTCCCGGTTTGAAAGAAGGTTACAAACCGGCCCTTGGGGGCTAGGAGAGTCAGCAAGAATTGAAGCATACAAGCAGGAAAGAGCATATGGAAGTTACCTCATATTTATCTTTCATCATGTTAACCAGACCGCTTCATAGTCACGACTGGTATACAGTCGGTTCAGGTAGCCGGAATGGATATCTTGGGCGTTCAGAGCAGCGTAAGTCGTCAGATCAGCATTCCACTTGCCTTTGCCAAAGGCAGCAAATTCTTCTTTGGCAGAATGTTTGGACAAAGCGACAGGATTGCTTGGCTCTGTATGGCCAATGCCAGTAATGACAACCTCATCATCTTTGGTATCGCCGGTTTGCACTGGGGTTGTTGGCTTGTCAGTAGGCTTTGCTGGACCGGTGGATTTCTCAATCTAGATGGAGCTTGTGGGCTGATGGACAGGATTTGAGGTATCAATAGGTCTCTCTTCAGCAATAAGATCGTCGTCTTGCTGCGGTGGATCATTAGGTATATCCTCAGGAATAGCCGCTTCAAGATCTGGTGTCTTGCTCGGTTCAAGGACGGCATCTTCTTCGGTTGCTTTGTCCAGGCGAGCCTTCTTGCTTGGCCTAGGTTTGGCCCTGAAAGGAATAACAAAATCAAATACAGCATATGTTCCAAGGCGATGTGCTGCAAATATTATGATAAGTATAGCTTACCCAAGCACCGTTTTGAGCGGTGGCAGCTGAGTAGCCGATGACTCGCCAGAGGATGAGTGCGAAGTAACCTGGTAATTGGAGTCAGATGGATTAAGAGGTTGACGAAAGCAGCCCGCTTTAGGACAAGCATTGACAAGCAAATTAGAGACCTCTGAGCGGCGTTTCCGAACCGGACTGTTCGGTAAACCGGCGGAGGTAACTACCTGGCCGCTGTGCGGAGTGGTGCAACGAGCTTCGTGTTGTTGGGTCTTCATAAGAAATTTGGGATCCAAATAAGCAAGAGGATGAGAAAATTTAACTTTCTGGTTTGCCTGACAGATTTTTAGTGAAGGCAAAGGTTCTGAATCGGAAGAGAGAATAATTACCTCTGTAGCATCAGCATGGCTGGCTTCGGCATCATCCTAACAAATATCATCATCAATAAGACGCATGAAAAATAAGCCAAGTGAGTCAAGCCCTACCTCAAGGTCCGGATTATCCACATCATCATCAGGGGCCGGATTAGAGGATGCAGTGGTTCTTTTTCTATGGGCAGTCTTCTTCACAGCTTTAGTCTTTTGCCGGGTTGCTCTTTTCGGTTTGTCTGGTTTTTCTGGTTTCTCTTGTGGCAGTTTCTTGCTCCAAAACGGATCATTGCCCTGATTACACAGACACTGATATTAAACAATGACCAGATATATCAATAATAGATTCAGCAAAAAGAAAAATCAAAGTCTTACAGCTGGCGGTTTATTGGTGGCACAGAAGGGAAGCAGGCCGTTTTTAGCACAGATGTGTTCCGGTTCATTCAGCATCTTATTCACAGCCTCTATGATTTCTTCATCGGTGAGCTGGATGTTGGAATGTCGCAGTGGGTCATCAACACTGCCAGTATACTCGCACATCAAACCGGAGTGCTGACTAAGAGGCAGTATGCTCCATGATATCCAACAGCGAGCGAGATCAACCCCTGTTAAACCGTTGGCCATAAAGGCTCTGAGCTTCGACAGTTGAGGAGCATATTTGCTTCTTTCCTGGGCAGTCAACCTTTGCGGAAAGGGGTGTGTATTGTTGAGCCGCTCCGGACGAAAGCCGGGCAAGGGATTCTCACCAGCAGGGGAGGTGTCTTTGCAATAGAACCATGTCTGATTCCACTCTTTGGGGTGGCTGTGCAGTTTGGCGTGAGGGTATGTGACCTCTTTCCTTTTCTGAATCGCCACGCCACCGAACTCCATATTGGAGCCATCAGTAAACTCAGTATGGCGGTTTAGATGGAAAAGGTCTCTGAACAATTCCACTGTGGGCTCCTCTTGAAAGAACGCCTCACAGAGCACTTGGAAGTGACACATATTTGTGACAGAGTTGGGGCCAGTGTCTTGTGGATGGAGTTGGAAATCGGCTAAAACATCCCGGTAAAATTTAGAACCGGGCGGCTTAAAGCCCCGGGCTAAGTGATCTAAGAAAACAACGACCTCTCCTTCTTGAGGTGTAGGAGGGCATTCTTTGCCAGGAGCCCTCCAATGGATGGTATCTTTGCTGCTTAAAGTGCCGATCAGGACTAAATCGTCCAGTTGAGCCTCTGTGACGCGAGAAGGAACCCAATTGCACTCATATACTTGCTTGGCCATGATGAAATCTACAAGGTAGAAGATCCCGGTTCAAAAATGCATTGATCAAGGTACATTGGTATGTGCAATGTTAAACCGGAGACAGATCTATCTAAACCGGAGTTTTATGAAGCAACAACATCTGGCGGTTCAACAAGGGGACTAATGGTATATACCGGTTTGCCAATTTTTCCTACAAGGTTAAAACGCCTGATCTAAGCATTGAAACAGCTGAGATTGCGGATGGATAAGTATGCAGAAACAGATTTCACAAGATTTCTCTACAGCGTTGGATCTGAAGCAAGTTCAGAAAATAAGAAAAATATCCAAAAGCTCAAAGCAGAACAGTATTGAATCAATGGGCAGAAATATATGTGAGATCTATGGTCTTGGGCATGAAACTAAAGGCGGATACTAAAAGCTACCGCTACACAGAGCAGGGGTTCACAGATGCATCCAGGAGCTAGTATATGAACAGGAACAGGTGATGAACACTGCAAGAACATGAAACCCTAGAACAGATCTGTGTTGAGAAGAGCAGAAGGCTTACCATAGTTGAGGAAGACGTGGAAGGTTGCCGCGGTGCTCTGGTGCATTCAGGTTGATGCAGCGGCCAAGGTTGGTGCAGAAGTTGACGGCGGCGGCGGAGCTCCGAGGCTGGCGATGCGAGGAAGACGAAGAAGAAAGGCACGAAGGGGAGAAAAGAAATGACCCTTCGGTCCTATTTATAAGGCAAAAGGACATGTGTCAGGCGCGACAATCCAGGGGCCACGAAACGGAGTTGTCGCCTCGATTTCCGCAGATCTATTAAACAAGGAAGCATAATGGATAGCTTCGTTATGATAGGTGATGTCACTCCGGTTTACAGCAATCAGAGAAGATGACATCATGGTGGTTTACCAATTTATGAGAAGATGTTGAAGATGAAGTTTTTGTTAAAGGATTGACATGAACCCGTTCAAATCAATCTGGGGCCAAATGTTGGGGATATTACTGCTGGGCGTAAACCGGCCTATCTGGGCCGGGTCAACTTCATCAGTAGTTCAAGAGTGCTAAAGCCCAAGAAGACAGATGAGGGCCTAAGGCCTGTAGTCGGTTTAAGACTTGTAGCTGTAAACTGGTATCTGTATATAAACTTGTATTGTAAGTTAGGAATAAGGAGAGACCAACCCGGATACGAATATGGACCGGTGTTGGGACTTTGTGAACCGACGGGTGTCACCCGTGTATATAAGGGGACAACCCGGCGGCGGTTCAGGGACAACAGACAACAACTCGAGATTAGGCGAAGCTTGTTTGCTCCCTAGTCATCGAAACCCCATCAATTCCATCACAACTAGACGTAGGCTTTACCTTCATCGAAGGGGCCGAACTAGTATAAACTCTCTTGCGTCCCTGTGTGCGCTTTAATCCCTTCAATCTAACCCGTCGTGATGGCTCCACGACTAAGTCCTTTCTCTAGGACATCTGCCGTGACAAAACCACGACAAAACCCGACAAAAATCACGAAGTGACATCTCCTTATGCTCATCATATAAATAAAACTCCACCATAGGTAGTGAGCTCCTAGCATGGAAATGAAAGTTTTGCACAAAGATATTGGTGAGTAAGAGATACTGTTCGCGTTGGTCGTGGAGGAAGGCGGTGAGGCCTGCATTCTCAGCCAATTCATAGAAATCATCATAAATCCCGGCTGCTCTCAAGAAATCATCACAAGGCCTTCACACGGCCAGACCTCCGCGGTGCGAGGGTGATTATACTTGGGTCTCTTATCCTCCTCACTTTGCTTATCCTTCGAGCTTCGGCTCAATGAGCCCCTCAAAAATCTCTTCATCATTTTCTAAAAAATTCTGAAATTTTTAGTAACTTCAAAAATAAAAGTGAGCCAAACTCAACAAAATTGATAGCAACTACTCCTACAAGTGCCTAGAGCCTATATCATGCATTAAAACTACTTGGAACCATATAAATTTGACATGCAAGCTCAAGAACATGATCACCTAGGCAGCATAAATTTGCAATGAATAAAGCACTAGAACAAAAACTAATTGGACCAATGGAGGAGTCACATACCAAGGAACAATCCCCCAAAGCAGTTTTGTGAGAGGTGCTTTGAGCAAGGAGATCGAAAATCGCAGCAAAATGAGCTTGGACTCGGGTTTGAGCTGGTTAGTGGTGTTTGTGGGAGGAATAAGAAGTGTGCGGGTGCAGGAATAAGTGGAGGAGAGCCACCGTGGGCCCACGAGGCAGGTGGGCGCGCCCAGGGGGTGGGCGCGTCGTGGACCCTCGTGGCCAGGTGCTTGCTCCCCCTGCTGAATTCTTAGTGCTAGATATTCTCAAATATTCCATAAAAAATCATATTTAAATTTCAGGGCATTTGGAGAACTTTTATTTTTGGGGTATTTTTATATTGCACGGATAATTCAGATAACAGACAGAAAATACTATTTTTATTTTATTTAATATAAATAACAGAAAGTAAAAGGAGGGTACAGAGAGTTGTGTTTTCTAAATTCATCCATCTCATGCTCATCAAAATGAATCCACTAACAAGGTTGATCAAGTCTTGTTAACAAACTCATTCCGAATAACATGGAACCGGAGAATTTTCGAATAACACTAGGTTACCTCAACGGGGATATGCACATCCCCAACAATAAGAATATCATATTTCTTCTTGACAGTAGGAAGAGGAAATTCAAAACCTCCAGAAATAATTGATGGAATTTTTCCAATAGAATTAATACTGTAGACTTGAGGTTGTTTCCTCGGAAAGTGTACCGTATGCTCATTACCATTAACATGAGAAGTGACATTGCCTTTGTTGCAATCAATAACAGCCCCTGCAGTATTCAAAAAGGGTCTTCCAAGAATAATAGACATACTATCGTCCTCGGGAATATCAAGAATAACAAAGTCCGTTAAAATAGTAATGTTTGCAACCACAACAGGCACATCCTCACAAATATCGACAGGTATAGTAGTTGATTTATCAGCCATTTGCAAAGATATTTCAGTAGGCGTCAACTTATTCAAATCAAATCTATGATATAAAGAGAGAGGCATAACACTAACACTGGCTCCAAGATCACATAAAGCAGTTTTAACATAGTTTCTTTTAATGGAGCATGGTATAATGGGTACTCCTGGATCTCCAAGTTTCTTTGATATTCCACCCTTAAAAGTATAATTAGCAAGCATGGTGGAAATTTCAGCTTCTGGTATCTTTGTTTTATTAGTAACAATTTCTTTCATGTACTTAGCATAAGGATTCATTTTAAGCATATCAGTTAATCGCATACGCAAAAAGATAAGTCTAATCATTTCAGCAAAGCGCTCAAAATCCTCATCATCCTTTTTCTTGGATGGTTTGGGAGGAAAAGGCATGGGTTTCTGAACCCATGGTTCTCTTTCTTTACCGTGTTTCCTAGCAACAAAATCTTTCTTATCATAACGTTGATTCTTTGATTGTGGGTTATCAAGATCAACAACAGGTTCAATTTCTATATCATTATCATTGCTAGGTTGAGCATTATCATGAACATTATCATTAACATTATCACTAGTTTCAGGTTCATTACCAGATTGTGTTTCGGCATCAGAAATAGAAATATCATTTGGATTCTCAGGTGTTTCGGTAATAGGTTCACTAGAAGCATGCAAAGTCCTATCATTTTTCTTTTTCTTCCTTTTAGAAGGACTAGGTGCGTCTATATTATTTCTTTGAGAATCTTGCTCAATTCTCTTAGGGTGGCCTTCAGGATAAAAAGGTTCCTGAGTCATTTTACCAGTTCTAGTAGCCACTCTAACAGCAAAATCATTATTCTTACTATTCAATTCATTGAGAAAATCATTTTGAGCTTTAAGTACTTGTTCTACTTGAGTGGTAACCATAGAAGCATGTTTACTAATAAGTTTTAGTTCACCTTTGACATTAGCCATATAATCACACAAGTGTTCAAGCATATCAGCACTGCGTTTTAATTCTCTACCAAAATAAGCATTGAAGTCTTCTTGCTTAACCATAAATTTATCAAACTCATCTAAGCATGGGCTAGCAAACTTAGTAAATGGGATTTCATCTTTATCATATCTATAGAGAGAATTTACCTTTACTACCTGTGTCGGCTTATCAAGACCATGTATTTCTTTAATAGGAGATGGATTAAAATTATGCATTTCTTCGACAGGCGGTAAATTAAGACCATGTATTTCTTCAATAGGAGGTAAATTCTTAACATCTTCAGCTTTAATACCCTTTTATTTCATGGATTTCTTTGCCTCTTGCATATCTTCAGGACTGAGAAATAGAACACCTCTTTTCTTCGGAGTTGGTTTAGGAATAGGCTCAGGAGTTGGCTCAGGAAGTATCCAATTATTTTAATTTGTCAACATATTTTTCAATAGAATTTCAGCTTCATCCGGTGTTCTTTCCCTGAAAACAGAACCAACACAACTATCCAGGTAATCTCTGGAAGCATTGGTTAGTCCATTATAAAAGATATCAAGTATTTCATTTTTCTTAAGAGGATGATCAGGCAAAGCATTAAGTAATTGGAGAAGTCTCCCCCAAGCTTGTGGGAGACTCTCTTCTTCAAGTTGCACAAAATTATATATATCCCTTAAAGCAGCTTGTTTCTTATGAGCAGGGAAATATTTAGCAGAGAAGTAATAAATCATATCCTGGGGACTACGCACACAACCAAGATCAAGAGAATTAAACCATATCTTAGCATCACCCTTTAATGAGAACGGAAATATTTTAAGGATATAAAAGTAGCAAGTTCTCTCATCATTAGTGAACAGGGTGGCTATATCATTTAATTTAGTAAGATGTGCCACAACAGTTTCAGATTCATAGCCATAAAAAGGATCAGATTCAACCAAAGTAATTATATCAGGATCAATAGAGAATTCATAATCCTTATCAGTAACACAGATAGGTGAAGTAGCAAAAGCAGGGTCATGTTTCATTCTAGCATTAAGGGATTGCTGCTTCCATTTAGCTAATAACCTCTTTAGATCATATCTATCATTGCAAGCTAAAATAGCTCTAGTAGCTTCTTCATCCATAACATAACCCTCAGGAACAATAGGAAATTCATATTTATTAGGGGGAGAGTCTTCATCATCACTTTTTTCAATATTATCAGTTTCAATAATTTCATTCTCTCTAGCCCTAGCAAGTTGTTCGTCAAGAAATTCACTAAGTGGCATAGTAGTATCAAGCATAGAAGTAGTTTCATCATAAGTATCATGCATAGCAGAAGTGGCATCATCAATAACATGCGACATATCAGAATGAATGGCAGAAGCAGGTTTAGGTGTCGCAAGCTTACTCAAAATAGAATGTGAATCAAGTGCAGAGCTAGATGGCAGTTCCTTACCTCCCCTCGTAGTTGAGGGATAAATCTTGGTTCTTGGATCTTTCAAGTTCTTTATAATGATAAGCAGATATAAATCTCAAGTGACTCAAAGAATAGAGCTATGCTCCTCGGCAACGGCGCCAGAAAATAGTCTTGATAACCCACAAGTATAGGGGATCGCAATAGTTTTTGAGGGTAGAGTATTCAACCGAAATTTATTGATTCGACATAAGGGGAGCCAAAGAATATTCTCAAGTATTAGCAGCTGAGTTGTCAATTCAACCACACCTGGAAACTTAATATCTGCATCAAAGTATTCAATAGCAAAGTAATATGATAGTAGTGGTAACGGTAGCAAAAGTAATATTTTTGGTGTTTTATAGTGATGATAACAATAGCAACGAAAAAGTAAATAAGCGAAGAACAATATATTGAAAGCTCGTAGGCAATGGATCGGTGATAGAGAGTTATGTCGGATGTGGTTCATCATGTAACAGTCATAACCTAGGGTGACACAGAACTAGCTCCAATTCATCAATGTAATGTAGGCATGTATTCCGAATATAGTCATACGTGCTTATGGAAAAGAATTTGCATGACATCTTTTGTCCTACCCTCCCGTGGCAGCAGGGTCCTAACGAAAACTAAGGGATATTAAGGCCTCCTTTTAATAGAGTACCAGACCAAAGCATTAACACATAGTGAATGCATGAACTCCTCAAACTATGGTCATCACCGGGAGTGGTCCCGATTATTTTCACTTTGGGGTTGCCGGATCATAACACATAGTAGGTGACTATAGACTTGCAAGATAGGATCAAGAACTCTAATATATTGATGAAAACATAATAGGTTCAGATCTGAAATCATGGCACTCGGGCCCTACTGACAAGCATTAAGCATAGCAAAGTCATAGCAACATCAATCTCAGAACATAGTGGATACTAGGGATCAAACCCTAACAAAACTAACTCGATTACATGATAAATCTCATCCAACCCATCATCGTCCAGCAAGCCTATGATGGAATTACTCACGCACAGCGATGAGCATCATGAAATTGGCGATGGAGGATGGTTGATGATGACGACGCGACGGATTCCCCTCTCCGGAGCCCCGAACGGACTCCAGATCAGCCCTCTCGAGAGGTTTTAGGGCTTGGCGGCGGCTCCGTATCGTAAAATGCGATGAATCCTTCTCTCTTATTTTTTTCTCCCCAAACATGAATATATGGAGTCAATGTTGAGGGTGGTGGAGCTCCAAGGGGCCCACGAGGTAGGGGGGCACGCCCAGGGGGGCAGGCGTGCCCCCCACCCTCGTGGCTAGGGTGTGGCCCCCTGGCCTTGATCTTCTGTCAGTATTTTTTATTATTTTCAAAAATAATCTCCGTGAAGTTTCATGTCATTCCGAGAACTTTTGTTTCTGCACATAAATAACACCATGACAATTCTGCTGAAAACAGCGTCAGTCTGGGTTAGTTCCATTCAAATCATGCAAGTTAGAGTCCAAAACAAAGGCAAAACTGTTTGGAAAAGTAGATACGACGGAGACGTCTCACTTGTATCGCCCACAACTCACTTGTGTTCTACTCGTGCATATAACATCTACGCATAAAACTGGCTCGGATGCCACTGTTGGGGAACGTAGTAATTTCAAAAAAAATCCTACGCACACGCAAGATCATGGTGATGCATAGCAATGAGAGGGAAGAGTATCATCCATGTACCCTCGTAGACCGTAAGTGGAAGCATTATGAGAACGCGGTTGATGTAGTCATACGTCTTCACGATCCGACCGATCCAAGTACCGAACGTATGACACCTTCAAGTTCAGCACACAATCAGCTCGATGACGTCCCACGAACTCCGATCCAGCAGAGCTTCACAGGAGAGTTCCATCAGCACGACGGCATGATGACGATGATGATGTTGCTACGGACGCAGGGCTTCGCCTAAGCACCGCTATGATATGATCGAGGTGGATTATGGTGGAGGGGCACCGCACACGGCTTGGAACAATCAACTTGTGTGTCCTAGGGTGCCCCCTGCCCCAGTATATAAAGGAGCAAGGGGGAGGCCGGTCGGCCCTTGCAGGGCGCGCCAGGAGGAGGAGTCCTCCTCCTAATAGGAGTAGGACTCCCCTTTCCTACTCCTACTAGGAGGGGGAAAGGAAGGAAGAGAGGGAGAAAGAAAGGGGAGCGTCGCCCCCCTTCCCTAGTCCAATTTGGACCAGAGGGGGAGGGGGTGCGCGCCCTGCCCTGGCCGGCCCCCTCTCTCTCTCCACTAAGGCCCATGTGGCCCATTACTTCTCTCGGGGGGTTTCCGGTAACCCTTCGACACTCCGGTTTTCACCGAAATCACCCGGAACACTTCTGGTATCCGAATATAGTCGTCCAATATATCAGTCTTTATGTCTTGACCATTTCGAGACTCCTCGTCATGTCTGTGATCACATCCGGGACACCAAACTACCTTCGGTACATCAAATCACATAAACTCATATTACCGATCGTCATCGAACGTTAAGCGTGCGGACCCTACAGGTTCGAGAACTATGTAGACATGACCGAGACACGTCTCCAGTCAATAACCAATAGCGGAACCTGGATATTCATATTGTCTCCTACATATTCTACGAAGATCTTTATCAGTCAAACCGCATAACAACATATGTTGTTCCCTTTGTCATCGGTATGTTACTTGCCCGAGATTCGATCGTCGGTATCTCAATACCTAGCTCAATCTCGTTGCCGGCAAGTCTCTTTACTCGTTCCGTAATGCATCATCCCGCAACTAACTCATTACTTGCATTGCTTGCAAGGCTTATAGTGATGTGCATTACCGAGAGGGCCCAGAGATACCTCTCTGACAAATCCTAATCTCGATCTATGCCAACTCAACAAGTACCATCGGAGACACCTATAGAGCACATTTATAGTCACCCAGTTACGTTGTGATGTTTGGTAGAACACAAAGTGTTCCTCCGGTAATCGGGAGTTGCATAATCTCGGTCATAGGAACATGTATAAGTCATGAAGAAAGCGATAGCAGTAAACTAAAACGATCAAGTGCTAAGCTAACGGAATGGGTCAAGTCAATCACATCACTCTCCTAATGATGTGACCCCGTTTATCAAATGACAACTCATGTCTATGATTAGGAAACATAACCATCTTTGACTAACGAGCTAGTCAAGTAGAGGCATACTAGTGACACTATGTTTGTCTATGTATTCACACATGTATTATGTTTCCAGTTAATACAATTCTAGCATGAATAATAAACATTTATCATGAAATAAGGAAATAAATAATAACTTTATTATTGCCTCTAGGGCATATTTCCTTCACTATTGACTTTCGTGCTTACATAGGGAATCACAAACCTTAACACCAATATTTTTACTAAAGCATAATTACTCATCAACATAACTCACATATCACATCATCATATCTCAAAACTATTACTAATAATCAAGTTTAATTTGTCCAATGATCTTCATGAAAGTTTTTATTATATCATTCTTGGATATATATCACTTTGGGACTAATTTTTATGTGTTGCTTTTGATAATCTCAAACAAATATAAGTGAAGATCATGAGCATAATATTTCTTTCTCTCAAATTAATTTAAGTGAAGCAAGAGAGAATTTCTTGAAAATTTTACTGACTCTCAAATAAATCTAAGTGAAGCAAGAGAGCATTTCTTCAAAAATACTAAAGCACACCGTGCTAAAAAAGATATAAGTGAAGCACTAGAGCAAGTCCATAGCTCATAAAAAATTTAAGTGAAGCATAGAGAGCAATTCTAACAAGTCGTGACATAATTTTGGCTCTCTCAAATAGGTGTGTCCAGCAAGGAATAAAGACTTAAAACACAAAAGAAAACAAGCAAAGACTCATATAATAAAAGACACTCCAAGCAAAACACATAGTATGTGACGAATAAAAATATAACTTCAAGTAAAATACCGATGGTCGTTAGAAGAAAGAGGGGATGCCACTCGGGGCATCCCCAAGCTTAGTTGCTTGCTTTCTTTTGGATAATAGCTTGGGATCCGGGGCATCCCCAAGCTTAGGCTCTTCTTACTCCTTATTTCTTCATCCATCGTAAGATAACCCAAAACTTGAAAACTTCAATCACACAAAACTCAACAAAACCTTCATGAGATCCGTTAGTAAAAGAAAGCAAATCACTACTATAAGTAATGTACCAAACCAATTCATATTTTGTTTTTGCATTATATCTACTGTATTCCAACTTCTCTATGGAAAAAACTCATCAAAGAAAACCATAGAGCCATCAAAACAATCACACAACGCAAAGAAAACATAATTTGTCAAAATAGAACAGTCTGTAGCAATCTGACTATTTCGAAAACTCCTGGAACTCCAAAAATTCTGAAAAGTTAGGAAGACCTGAGAAATTTGTATATTAATCTAATGCAAAAATAATTTTCATTTTAGCACACTCTGGTAAAAAATGAGAATTGTTTTTGTGAGAGCAAAAGTTTCTGTTTTTCAGCAAGATCAAACAACTATCACCCAAAGAAGATCCTAAAGGCTTTACTTGGCACAAACACTAATTAAAAAACACAATCATAACAGTAGCATAATTGTGCAAACACTAAAGAATAGCAAGCAAAAAGCAAAAATAAATTTTATTCATTGGGTTGCCTCCCAACAAGCGCTATAGTTTTACGCCCATAGCTAGGCATAAAGCAAGGATCTAAGTTTTGTCATCTTTGTTCAACTCTTCAATCAAATTCTTAGAATCCCTTAGAGATTTAGCATAGAGATTTTCAATGACAATACTCATAGGAACAAATTTAAAGAATTCATTCTTGCCAAAGGGATCTCTTAAAACTTCAACAAAATCCGGGTGGATACTAATCATGTTAAGATCCTCTTTACTAGAAGTTGCACCCTTGCTCTTAGTAACTTGGGTAATCTTGCCAATTTTTTACGGGAGTTTTCTCAACAATTTTAGCAAAAGCAAAAGTCGTACTCAAATTACTAAAGATTTCTTCCAGTTTATCGATCCGAGATGGGCTCTCTTCAATTCTTTCATGAATTATAGTTCCCTTTTCTTTTAACAACTTAAAAACTTCCCTTGCTTTTGTCCCAGTTTTAGTAGCAAAATTATGCATCTTTTTATCCAAATTTTAAATATGCTCTTCAGTAAGCATTTCCTTTTCAATAGCATCTAATCTTTCCATGACATGCTCAAGAGTCAAAGTTGTTTCATTAATCATAAGAGGTGGTGACCCTACTAAATTTCCCATAGCATTAAAAGCATCAGGAGAGGGACACATCAAGAAATTTCCACCGGTAATCGTAACGAGGATGAATCTATACCAAGTGGTGATGCCCACATAAAACAACAAAGAAGAACAACAGTAGATTGCTTTCAAATAGACTTATTATAAGCATTGCAAATTCTATACCAAGCGTCTTTCAAATTTTCTCCTCCCCTTTGTTTAAAGTTGAGAAATTTGTTCTCGGGAGTGCACGCAATGGAGGAAGAACTATCCATGATGATAATAACGGCAAACAAAATTACCCACAAAAACAGATCCGGCAAGAAAACGGCGAACGAAAAAGAGGGGCCAATAAAACGGCATTTTTCTGAAGTGGGGAGAGGAAAACGAGAGGAAAATGGCAAATAATGTAAATTGCAAGGAGATGAGATTTGTGATTAGGAACCTGGTATATGTTGAAGATCCTCCCCAGCCTCGGCGCCAGAAATTCCTTTTGATGCGGCTTGAAGCTACGTCCGTATTTCCCCAAAGAGGAAGGGATCATGCAGCACAGCGACAGTAGGTATTTCCCTCAGATGTGAAACCAAGGTTATCGAACCAATAGAAGAACCAAGCAACACAATGTAAACATCACCTGCACACAAATAACAACTTCTCGCAACCCACGTGTAAAAGGGGTTGTCAATCCCTTTCGGGTAGCGGCGCCGCAAGATGGGCAAGCAGACATGAATAAAATTGTAGTAGATTGATAGATCGAATGCCAAATAAAATAAATAAGAATAAATTGCAGCAAGGTATTTTTTGTATTTTTGGTTTAATAGATCTGAAAATAAAAGGAAAGGAAAATAGATCGCAAAGGCAAATAATATGAGAAAGAGACCCGGGGGGCGTAGGTTTCACTAGTGTCTTCTCTCGAGAAAAATAGCAACCGGTGGGTGAACAAATTACTGTTGGGCAATTGATAGAACTTCAAATAATCATGACGATATCCAGGCAATGATCATTATATAGGCATCACATCCAATATTAGTAGACCGACTCCTGCCTGCTTCTACTACTATTACTCCACACATCGACCGCTATCCAACATGCATATAGTGTATTAAGTTCATGGAGAAACGGAGTAATGCAATAAGAACGATGACATTATGTAGACAAGATCTATCTATGTAGAGATAGACCCCATCGTTTTATCCTTAGTAGCAACAATACATACGTGTCGGTTCCCTTTCTATCACTGGGATCAAGCACTGTAAGATCGAACCCACTACAAAGCACCTCTTCCCATTGCAAGACAAATAGATCAAGTTGGCCAAACAAAACCCAAATATCGGAGAAGAAATATGAGGCTATAAGCAATCATGCATAAAAGAGATCAAAGAAAGTCAAATACTTTCATGGATATAAAAAGATAGATCTGATCATAAACTCAAAGTTCATCGATCCCAACAAACACACCGCAAAAAGAGTTACATCATATGGATCTCCAAGAGACCAATGTATTGAGAATTCAGCAAGAGAGAGGAAGCCATCTAGCTACTAACTACGGACCCAAAGGTCTACAAAGAACTACTCATGCATCATCGGAGAGGCACCAATGGAGGTGGTGAATCCCGCATCCGAGATGGTGTCCAGATTGGATCTAGTGGTTCTGGACTCTGCAGTGGCTGGAATTGATTTTCGTCGGCTTCTTTAGGGTTTCTGGAATATTGGGGTATTTATAGAGCAAAGAGGCGGTCCGGGGGGCACCCGAGGTGGGCACAACCCACCAGGGCATGCCTGGACCTCCTGGCGCGCCCTAGTGGGTTGTGCTCTCCTTGGAGCTGAAAGAAATATGCCCTAGAGGCAATAATAGTTTTATTATTTATTTCCTTATATCATGATAAATGTTTATTATTCATGCTAGAATTGTATTAGCCGGAAACATAATACTTGTGTGAATACATAGACAAACAGAGTGTCACTAGTATGCCTCTACTTGACTAGCTAGTTAATCAAAGATGGTTATGTTTCCTAGCCATAGACATGAGTTGTCATTTGATTAACGGGGTCACATCATTAGGAGAATGATGTATTGACTTGACCCATTCCGTTAGCTTAGCACTTGATCGTTTAGTTTGTTGCTATTGCTTTCTTCATGACTTACACATGTTTCTATGACTATGAGATTATGCAACTCCCATTTATCGGATGACACTTTGTGTGCTACCAAACGTCACAACGTAACTGGGTGATTATAAAGGTGATCTACAAGTGTCTCCAAAGGTACTTGTTGGGTTGGCGTATTTCGAGATTAGGATTTGTCACTCCGATTGTCGGAGAGGTATCTCTGGGCCCACTCGGTAATGCACATCACTATAAGCCTTGCAAGCATTGCAACTAATGAGTTAGTTGCGGGATGATGTATTACAGAACGAGTAAAGAGACTTGCCGGTAACAAGATTGAACTAGGTATTGAGATACCTACGATCGAATCTCGGGCAAGTAACATACCGATGACAAAGGGAACAATGTATGTTGTTATGCGGTTTGACCGATAAAGATCTTCATAGAATATGTGGGAACCAATATGAGCATCCAGGTTCCGCTATTGGTTATTGGCCGGAGACGTGTCTCGGTCATGTCTACATAGTTCTCGAACCCGTAGGGTCCGCACGCTTAAAATTTCGGTGACGATTGTATTATGAGTTTATGTGATTTGATGTACCGCAGGTAGTTCAGAGTCCCGGATGAGATCAGGGACATGACGAGGAGTCTCGAAATGGCCGAGACGTAAATATCGATATATTGGACGACTATATTCGGACATCGGAAAGGTTCCGAGTGATTCGGGTATTTATCGGAGTACCGGAGAGTTACGGGAATTCGCCAGGGAGTGTATGGGCCTTATTGGGCTTTAGGGGAAAGAGAGAGAGGCAGGCTGCCCCCCCTGGCCTAGTCCGAATTGGACTAGGGGGAAGGGCTGCGCCCCCTCCTTCCTTCTCTTCTCTTTTCCCTTTCCTTCTCTCCTACTCCTACTACTTGGAAGGGCTCCTAGTTCTACTAGGAAAGGGGGAATCCTACTCCCGATGGGAGTAGGACTTCCCTAGGGCACGCCATAGAGAGGGCCATCCCCTCCCCTCCTCCACTCCTTTATATACGTGGCCAGGGGGCACCCCATAGACACAACAATTGATCTGTTGATCTTTTAGCCGTGTGCGGTGCCCCCCTCCACCATAGTCCACCTCGATAATACTGTAGCGGTGCTTAGGCGAAGCCCTGCGTCGGTAGAACATCATCATCGTCACCACGCCGTCGTGCTGATAAAACTCTCCCTCAATACTCGGCTGGATCGGAATTCGAGGGACGTCATCAGGCTGAACGTGTGTTGAACTCGGAGGTGTCGTGCGTTCGGTACTTGATCGGTCGGATCGTGAAGACGTACGACTACATCAACCGTGTTGTGCTAATGCTTCCGCTTTCGGTCTACGAGGGTACATGGACACACTCTCCCCTCTCGTTGCTATGCATCACCATGATCTTGCGTGTGCGTAGGAAAATTTTGAAATTACTACGTTCCCCAATAGTGGCATCCGAGCCTGGTTTTATGCATTGATGTAATATGCACGAAGAGAACACAAGTGAGTTGTGGGCGATATAAGTCATACTGCTTACCAGCATGTCATACTTTGGTTCAGCGGTATTGTTGGATGAAGCGGCCCGGACCGACATTACCCGTACACTTACGCGAGACTGGTTCTACCGACGTGCTTAGAACATAGGTGGCTGGCGGGTGTTAGTTTCTCCAACTTTAGTTGAACCGAGTGTGGCTACGTCCGGTCCTTATGAAGGTTAAAACAGCACCAACTTGACAAACTATCGTTGTGGTTTTGATGCGTAGGTAAGAACGGTTCTTGCTAAGCCCATAACAGCCACGTAAAATTTGCAACAACAAAGTAGAGGACGTCTAACTTGTTTTTGCAGGGCATGTTGTGATGTGATATGGTCAAGACATGATGCTAAATTTTATTGTATGAGATGACCATGTTTTGTAACCGTGTTATCGGTAACTGGCAGGAGCCATATGGTTGTCGCTTTCTTGTATGCAATGCAATCGCCCTGTAATGCTTTACTTTATCACTAAGCGGTAGCGATAGTCGTAGAAGCATAAGATTGGCGAGACGACAATGATGCTACGATGGAGATCAAGGTGTCGCGCCGGTGACGATGGTGATCATGATGGTGCTTCGGAGATGGAGATCACAAGCACAAGATGATGATGGCCATATCATATCACTTATATTGATTGCATGTGATGTTTATCTTTTTATGCATCTTATCTTGCTTTCATTGACGGTAGCATTATAAGATGATCCCTCACTAAATTATCAAAGTATAAGTGTTCTCCCTGAGTATGCACCATTGCGAAAGTTCTTCGTGCTGAGACACCACGTGATGATCGGGTATGATAGGATCTACGTTCAAATACAACGGGTGCAAAACAATTGCACACGCGGAATACTCAGGTTAAACTTGACGAGCCTAGCATATAACAGATATGGCCTCGGAACACGGAGACCGAAAGGTCGAGCGTGAATCATATAGTAGATATGATCAACATAGTGATGTTCACCATTGAAACTACTCCATCTCACGTGATGATCGGACATGGTTTAGTTGATACGGATCACATGATCACTTAGAGGATTAGACGGATGTCTATCTAAGTGGGAGTTCTTAAGTAATATGATTAATTGAACTTAAATTTATCATGAACTTAGTCCTGGTAGTATTAGCATATCATTTTTGTAGATCAATAGCTCACGTTTAGCTCCCCTGTTTTATTTTTGATATGTTCCTAGAGAAAACTAAGTTGAAAGATGTTAGTAGCAATGATGCGGATTGGATCCGTGATCTGAGGTTTATCCTCATTGCTGCACAGAAGAATTATGTCCTTGATGCACCGCTACATGACAAACCTATTGCAGGAGCAGATGTTATGAATGTTTGGCTAGCTCAATATGATGACTACTTGATAGTTTAGTGCACCATGCTTAAACGGCTTAGAATCGGGACTTCAAAGACGTTTTGAACGTCATGGACCATATGAGATGTTCCAGGAGTTGAAGTTAATATTTCAAGCAAATACCCGAGTTGAGAGATATGAAGTCTCCAACAAGTTCTATAGCTAAAAGATGGAGGAGAATAGCTCAAGCAGTGAGCATGTGCTCAGATTGTCTGGGTGCTACAATCGCTTGAATCAAGTGGGAGTTAATCTTCCAGATAAAATAGTGATTTACAGAATTCTCTAGTCACCATCACCAAGTTAGTAGAACTTCGTGATGAACTATAATATGCAAGGGATAACGGAAACGATTCCCAAGCTCTTCGTGAAGCTGAAATTGACGAAGGTAGAAATCAAGAAAAGCATCAAGTGTTGATGGTAAACAAAACCACTAGTTTCAAGTAAAGGGACAAAGGGAAGAAAGGGGAAGTTCAAGAAGAACGGCAAGCAAGTTGCTGCTCAAGTGAAAAAACCCAAGTCTGGACCTAAGCCTGAAACTGAGTGCTTCTACTGCAAAGGGACTGGTCACTGGAAGCGGAACTACCCCAAGTAATTGGTGGATAAGAAGGATGGCAAAGTGAACATATGTATATTTGATATACATGTTATTGATGTGTACTTTACTAGTGTTTATAGCAACCCCTCAGTATTTGATACTAGTTCAGTTGCTAAGAATAGCAACTCGAAACGGCAGTTGCAGAATGAACAGAGACTGGTTAAGGGTGAAGTGACGATGTGTATTGGAAATGGTTCCAAGATTTATATGATCATCATCGCACACTCCCTATACTTTCGGGATTAGTGTTAAACCTAAAATAAATGTTATTTAGTGTTTGCATTGAGCATGAATATGATTGGATCATGTTTATTGCAATACGGTTATTCATGTAAGTTAGAGAACAATTGTTGTTCTATTTACATGAATAAAACCTTCTATGGTCATACACCCAATGAAAATGGTTTGTTGGATCTCGATCGTGGTGATACACATTTTCATAATATTGAAGCCAAAAGATGCAAAGTTAATAATGATAGTGCAACTTATTTGTGGCACTGCCGTTTAGGTTATATTGGTGTAAAGCGCATGAAGAAAATCCATGTTGATGGGCTTTTGGAATCACTTGATTATGAATCAGTTGATGCTTGTGAACCATGCCTCATGGGCAAGATGACTAAGACTCACAATGGAGCGAGCAACAGATTTGTTGGAAATCATACATACTGATGTATGTGGTCCGATGAATATTGAGGCTCACGACAGGTATCATTATTTTTTGATCTTCACAGATGATTTGAGCAGATGTGAGTATATCTACTTGATGAAACACAAGTCTGAAACATTTGAAAAGTTCAAAGAATTTCAGAGTGAAGTGGAGAATCATCGTAACAAAAATAAAAGTTTCTACGATATGATCACAGAAGTAAAATATTTGAGTTACGAGTTTGGCCTTCAGTTAAAACAATGTGAAATAGTTTCACTACTCACGCCACCTGGAACACCACAGTGTAATGGTGTGTCCGAACGTCGTAACCATACTTTATTAGATATGGTGCGATCTATGATGTCTCTTACCAATTTACCAATATCGTTTTGGGGTTATGCATTAGAGACAGCTATATTCACGTTAAATAGGGCACCATCTAAATCCGTTGAGACGACACTGTATGAACTATGGTTTGGCAAGAAACCTAAGCTGTCGTTTATTAAAGTTTGAGGTTGCAATGCTTATGTGAAAAAGTTTCAACCCGATAAGCTCAAACCCAAATCGGAGAAGTGCGTCTTCATAGGATACCCAAAAGAAAATGTTGGGTACACCTTCTATCATAGATCCGAAGGCAAGATATTCATTACTAAGAATGGATCCTTTCTAGAGAAGGAGTTTCTCTCGAAAGAAGTGAGTGGGAGGAAAGTAGAACTTGATGAGGTAACTATACCTGCTCCCTTATTGGAAAGTAGTTCATCACAGAAATCTATTCCTGTGACTACTACACCAATTCGTGAGGAAGCTAATGATGATGATCATGTAACTTCAGATCAAGTTACTACCGAACCTCGTAGGTAAACCAGAGTGAGATCCGCACCAGAGTGGTACGGTAATCCTGTTCTGGAGGTCATGTTACTTGACCGTGACGAACCTACGAACTACGAGGAAGCGATGATGAGCCCAGATTCCACAAAATGGCTTGAGGCCATGAAATCTGAGATGAGATCCATGTATAAGAACAAAGTATGGACTTTGATTGACTTGCCCAAAGATCGGTGAGCCATTGAGATTAAATGGATCTTCAAGAGAAAGACGGACGCTGATAGTAGTGTTACTATCTACAAAGCTAGAATTGTCTCTAAAGTTCAAGGTGTTGACTACGATGAGAGTTTCTCACTCGTATCTATGCTTAAGTTTGTCCGAATCATGTTAGCAATTGCCACATTTTATGAAATTTGGCAAATGGATAAACAAAACTACCTTCCTTAATGGATTTATTAAAGAAGAGTTGTATATGATGCAATAAGAAAGTTTTGTCAATCCTAAAGGTGCTAACAAAATATGCAAGCTCCAGCGATCCATCTATGGACTGGTGCAAGCATCTCGGAGTTGGAATATACGCTTTGATAAGTTGATCAAAGCATATAGTTTTATACAGACTTGCGGTGAAGCCTGTATTTACAAGAAAGTGAGTGGGAGCACTACATCATTTCTAATAAGTACGTGTGAATGACATATTGTTGATCGGAGATAATGTAGAATTATTCTGTAAAGCATAAAGGAGTGTTTGAAAGGAGTTTTTCAAAGAAAGACCTCGGTGAAGCTGCTTACATATTGAGCATCAAGATCTATGGAGATAGATCAAGACACTTGATAAGTTTTTCAATGAGTACATACCTTGACAAGATTTTGAAGTAGTTCAAAATGGAACGGTCAAAGAAAGAGTTCTTGCCTATGTTACAAGGTGTGAAACCGAGTAAGACTCAAAGCCCGACCACGGCAGAAGATAGAAAGAAAATGAAAGTCATTCCCTATGCCTTGGCCATAGGTTCTATAAAATATGCCATGCTGTGTACCAGATCTATTGTATACCCTACAATGTTTTTGGCAAGGGAGTACAGTAGTGATCTAGGAGTAGATCACTGGACATCGGTCAAAATTATCCTTAGTGGAATAAGGATATGTTTCTCGATTATGGAGGTGACAAAAAAAGGTTCGTCGTAAAGGGTTACGTCGATGCAAATTTTGACACTAATCCAGATGGCTCTAAATCTCAATCTGGATACATATTGAAAGTGCGAGCAATTAGCTAGAGTAGCTCCGTGCAGAGCATTGTTGACATAGAAATTTGCAAAATACTTACGGATCTGAATGTGGCAGACCCGTTGACTAAACTTCTCTCACAAGCAAAACATGATCATACCTTAGTACTCTTTGGGTGTTAATCACATAGCGATGTGAACTAGATTATTGACTCTAGTAAACCCTTTGGGTGTTGGTCACATGTCGATGTGAACTATGGGTGTTAATCACATGGTGATGTGAACTATTGGTATTAAATCACATGGCGATGTGAACTAGATTATTGACTCTAGTGCAAGTGGGAGACTGAAGGAAATATGCGCTAGAGGCAATAATAGATTTCTTATTTATTTCCTTATATCATGATAAATGTTTATTATTCATGCTAGAATTGTATTAACCGGAAACATAATACTTGTGTGAATACATAGACAAACAGAGTGTCACTAGTATGCCTCTACTTGACTAGCTCGTTAATCAAAGATGGTTATGTTTCCTAGCCATAGACATGAGTTGTCATTTGATTAATGGGATCACATCATTAGGAGAATGATGTAATTGACTTGACCCATTCCGTTAGCTTAGCACTTGATCGTTTAGTTTGTTGCTATTGCTTTCTTCATGACTTACACATGTTTCTATGACTATGAGATTATGCAACTCCCGTTTACCGGATGACACTTTGTGTGCTACCAAACGTCACAACGTAACTGGGTGATTATAAAGGTGATCTACACGTGTCTCCAAAGGTACTTGTTGGGTTGGCATATTTCGAGATTAGGATTTGTCACTCCGATTGTCGGAGAGGTATCTCTGGGCCCACTCGGTAATGCACATCACTATAAGCCTTGCAAGCATTGCAACTAATGAGCTAGTTGCGGGATGATGTATTACGGAACGAGTAAAGAGACTTGCCGGTAACAAGATTGAACTAGGTATTGAGATACCTACGATCGAATCTCGGGCAAGTAACATACCGATGACAAAGGGAACAATGTATGTTGTTATGCGGTTTGACCGATAAAGATCTTCGTAAAATATGTGGGAACCAATATGAGCATCCAGGTTCCGCTATTGGTTATTGGCCGGAGACGTGTCTCGGTCATGTCTACATAGTTCTCGAACCCGTAGGGTCCGCACGCTTAAAATTTCGGTGACGATTATATTATGAGTTTATGTGATTTGATGTACCGTAGGTAGTTCAGAGTCCCGGATGAGATCAGGGACATGACGAGGAGTCTCGAAATGGCCGAGATGTAAAGATCGATATATTGGACGACTATATTCGGACATCGGAAAGGTTCTGAGTGATTCGGGTATTTATTGGAGTACCGGAGAGTTACGGGAATTCGCCGGGAAGTGTATGGGCCTTATTGGGCTTTAGGGGAAAGAGAGAGAGGCAGGACACGCACCCCCCCAGGCCTAGTCCGAATTGGACTAGGGGGAAGTGATGCGCCCCTCCTTCCTTCTCTTCTCTTTTCCCTTTCCTTCTCTCCTACTCCTATTACTTGGAAGGGCTCCTAGTTCTACTAGGAAAGGGGGAATCCTACTTCCGGTGAGAGTAGGACTCCCCTAGGGCACGCCATAGAGAGGGTCGGCCCCTCCCCTTCTCCACTCCTTTATATACGTGGCCAGGGGGCACCCCATAGACACAACAATTGATCTGTTGATCTTTTAGCCGTGTGCGGTGCCCCCCTCCACCATAGTCCACCTCGATAATACTGTAGCGGTGCTTAGGCGAAGCCCTGCGTCGGTAGAACATCATCATCGTCACCATGTCGTCGTAATGACGAAACTCTCTCTCAACACTCGGCTGGATCGGAGTTCAAGGGACGTCATCAGGCTGAACATGTGCTGAACTCGGAGGTGTCGTGCGTTCGGTACTTGATCGGTCGGATTGTGAAGACATACGACTACATCAACCGCGTTGTGCTAACTCTTCCGCTTTCGGTCTACGAGGGTACGTGGACACACTCTCCCCTCTCGTTGCTATGCATCACCATGATCTTGCGTGTGCGTAGGAAAATTTTGAAATTACTACGTTCCCCAACAGGAGCACCCCGCCAAGCACAACCAGGGCCCATTAGGTGTCTTCTGGTTCAAAAAAAATCTCCGTAAAGTTTCGTTGCATTTGGACTCCGTTTGGTATTGATTTCCTGCAATGTAAAAAACATGCAAAAAATAGCAACTGGCACTTGGCACTATGTCTATAGGTTAGTACCAAAAAATGATATAAAATGACTATAAAATTATTATAAAACATCCAAGATTGATAATATAGTACCATGGAACAATAAAAAATTATAGATACGTTGGAGACGTATCATACCTTGACTTGGAACTTCTTTCTTTGCTTCTACTTTTGTAGAACTTGTTGAAGTTCTTCACCCTTAAGCTCAATTATTCATTGAAAACTTGTTTCTCACTTGATGATGTAGGAGCATCACATGAAGCTTTGTAACCACCACTAGACTTGTTGTGAAGCTCTTCTTTATCCTTGAGTGACATCTCATGAGCAACAATTCTACCAATGACTTCCGTTGGCTTGAGATCTTTGTAATTGGGCATCATTTGGATCAATGCACGCACGGTGTCATATTTTCCATCCAAGGCTCTTAGGATCTTCTTGATGATGAATCTATCGGCCATCTCTTCACTTCCTAAGCCTGTGATCTCATTTGTGATGAGATCAAGCCTAGAGTACATTTTAGTGACACCTTCACCATCCTTCATTTTGAACTTGTCAAGTTGACTTTGAAGCACATCCAATTTGGATTCCTTGATGGAGTCCGTACCTTCGTGCATATGAATCAAAGTATCCCAAATTTCCTTTGCGTTCTCAAGACGACTGATTTTGTTGAATTCTTCGGGGCATAATCCATTGAAGAGGATATCGCAAGCTTGAGCATTGTATTGTAACATCTTCAATTCTTCCGCGGTAGCTTCACGGTTTGGTTCTCTACCATCGAAGAATTCACCTTGCAAGACAATCCACACAATAGCCCAAACGGCGAGGTTATGTCCAAGAATATGCATTTTCATCTTATGCTTCCAACTAGCAAAATTAGTACCATTAAAGTAAGGACCTCTACGGTGGTAATTTCCCTCGCTAGATGCCATACTCTCCTAGGTTGTCAAACCAAGGCTATGATCACCAAAGCTATGGAAATCAAGGCAATGGAGACCAAAGGTCTGATACCACTTGTAGGCTCGAAAGTATGGCTAGAGGGGTGGGGTGATTAGACTACTTGACCAAATAAAAATCTAGCCCTTTCCCAATTTTAAGCCTTGGCAGATTTTAGCAAATTAACACAAGTCAAGCAATCAACCTACACATGCAATTCTAAGAGTATAGCAGCGAAATGCAAATCATTGCATATGAAGGTAAAGAGGGGGAGTTTGGAGGGAGCAAACGCAATGCAGACATGGAGATTTTTGGCGTGGTTCCGATAGGTGGTGCTATCGTGCATCCACGTTGATGGAGACTTCAACCCACGAAGGGTAACGGTTGCGCGAGTCCACGGAGGGCTCCACCTACGAAGGGTCCATGAAGAATCAACCTTGTCTATCCCACCATGGCCATCGCCCATGAAGGATTTGCCTCACTTGGGTAGATCTTCACAAAGTAGGCGATCTCCTTGCCCTTACAAACTCCTTGGTTCAACTCCATAATCTTGACGGAGGCTCCCAAGTGACACCTAACCAATCTAGGAGACACCACTCTCCAAAAGGTAATAGATGGTGTGTTGATGATGAACTCCTTGCTCTTGTGCTTCAAATGATAGTCTCCCCAACACTCAACTCTCTCTCATAGATTTGGATATGGTGGAAAGATGATTTGAGTGGAAAGCAACTTGGGGAAGTCTAGAGATCAAGATTCTTGTGGTTGGATTGGAATGTCTTGGTATCAACACATGAGTAGGTGGTTCTCTCTCAGAAAATGAATGCTGGAAGTGTAGGCACGTTCTGATGGCTCTCTCTCTCTCTCTAATGGAGAATGGGTGGAGGGGGTATATATAGCCTCCACACAAAATCTAACCGTTACACACAATTTACCAGACTCAGTGGGACCGAATAGTGAAACTCGGTTAGACCGATATGGTTCAAAATGTGAACATTAGGATTTTCGGTGGGACCGACGTGATCAACTCGGTGGAACCGATGTGCTAGGGTTAGGGCAAAACTTCATCTCGGTGAGACCGATTACATGAACTCGGTGAGACCGATTTCAATAATAAGCAAATAGAGACTTGGTTAGGCAAACTCGGTGGGACCGATCGCTCATTTCAGTGAGACCGAAACGTTACGAAAGGGAAACAGAGAGTTTGCATTGCCAACTCGGTGGGACCGATCGCTCATCTCGGTTAGACCGAAATGTTACGAAGGGAAACAAAGAGTTTGCAATCCCATCTCGGTGAGACCGAGATCCCTATCGGTGAGACCGAATTGATTAGGGTTTCTGGCTATGGCTATGTCAAGTGAACTCGGTGGCGCCAGATATATCAAATCGGTGGGGCCGAGTTTGACTTTAGGTTTAGGACCTATGTGGAAATGAGAAAGTGGTTGAGGGCTTTGGAGCATATCACTAAGCACTTTGAGCAAGCAAGCCATTAAGCAACACCTCATCCCCTTTTAATATTACTAGATGACTCGTTGCGCCAATGGCACAAAGGCCGAGAGGAAGCCAAGTATTGTAAGAATATTTACACACCCAAGTCAAAGACCAAATGTGGCCAACACTCCTGCATCCTCTACTTGGAAGCCGCCTCTTTTCTCACCGGATCTAACATAGATACATGATTCTTCAGGAGAAAATTTTAGAGAAAATATAAAGCATGGAACGCTTCATTGAGACCATACCACCACATCTTCATTTAGTTTCTTTGGAAATCTAAAGGTCTAAGAGGATGGTACATGTGAGAAGCTGTGAATCCACAACAAAAAACTAAACTAACTTCCAAACAAACACTTCAAGTTTGGAAGCCACAAAGAAGCAGCCCAGATCTCTCGTTGTAGTGCAAGTACATGTCCTTAATCCTGCATCCACAGCCCATAATTTTTCAACACCTAAATCCACGAAATCCAACCAAAGGAAATCATGGCAGAAACATGCGCCATGGCTTACGTCTCCGAGAAGGACTTCTTGGCATTCTTGTGCAGGTTGGACACAGCAATCCTCGCTACGAGCTGCAGAAGAACCACACAGGCACCTTCCTTCACCTTGCCCTTGGGGAGGAGGAGGGCAACACTTGTAGCGTCGCAACAAGGCTTGCTCCGAGTGTAATCATCATCATTCTTAGATACCTAAACAAACAACCAAAAAAGAACAGGTTATGAGCAATCAAAAAAGAGGAATTACACGCACGAAATAATATTATTCATTTGACAATTAGTCCCAAACAAAGATAGGACACAGCCGCTTCTCTAGGAGTGCCCATATGATTCGAGTTTAAATTTCAACACTATTTTTCCAACCCATATAGCACACAGGATTTATGTATGCGTCTCGGAAAGGAAAGAAGCTTAAATCCCAGTCTCAATACAGCCAAAACTACATCGAGATACATTTCTTCAACGAATCACAGAAGTGTAAAGCTAAGATTAAATTATAAAGACTATATCCCTCCTTCCCCACCAAAATGTGGCCACATTCAGGCTTTGACATCCCTTAACTAAATTTCAAACCATTTGAAGATCACAACCAAATATACTTTCTTAGAAACACCACCATGTAAAACACAGTAAGCATTCTAATACAAAGTTGTGCTCTTGCATTGATATGTCCAGGATTAGATCTCCTTAACCTTACTCCCTCCATTCCAAAATAGATGACTCAACTTTGTACTAACTTTAGTATAAAGTTGGGTCATCTATTTTACAACGGAGGGAGTACTTTACAATGATACATCTCTGGGATCTGAAACGGACAATCCTGCTGAACATAATCATCATGTTTGTGGAAAAGATAAAGGATTATAGCTAACTAATGCATGATGTTTATTAAACAATTAGCACCTGAATGCAAACCTAAGGGCCTCTGCCTAGCATGATAAGGAATAAAGATATTAAATGTTCAATCTGATTCTTTTGCTATAAATAATGCCTCAAAGTAATACTATAAGAAAGGAACAAAATAGGAAGAGACAGGGTACCATGCTCTCACCTACAATAATCTATGGGTTTTCTGTAGTACTGATCAAACCATCTTTAAATAGCAGTGCTGAACGCCAATTTTTGTTCGACACGCCAAGAGGAACCCAACAAATACACCTGCAAGCAATAAAAGATGGGTTAAAAGTTCACCCATCTAAGCAGGTATCCAACTAAAATCAGAAAAAAAGATATAGAATGGTCTAATTCCTTCAGGATATCGGCGAACCGAATTAGAGCAGATTGACAGGAGTATAAATACCTCGGAACTAAACATAGTAAAGTAAAAATAAAAATACTTTATCAGCAAATTCTTTGTACCAAATAATTGCATAAGGTCATCGAACTACGCTGGTTTAAACAGGGCACATGGTTCAAAGTCAGAAATGGGAGGGGATGCTCCTGGCTGCTAAAGCAGACATAATTACTAAAACAAAACATTAAGCATACTGCAATAAGTAAGTTCTGTTTTCAATAGAATTCATGAGATTATTCCATTCTCAAGCAAGTGCACACATGCAGAACACCTTTTGAGTGAAGAAGCACAATGGAAGACATGATTGAGGCAAGATTATAAATAAAATAAAAGGACAACCAACAAAAATATTTGCGACAAATTATTCCAACAATATGGGTCATTAGTAAATTACCAGTATCATGTACCCCTTGGCTTCCTCTGCAAACGCCTGCTAAAGCAGAGTAGAGAGGTACCAGGTAGCTTGCTTTTTTGCAAGACACACAAGCAGGTGTGAAGCTGCACAAGAAGATACCTTAGAGAAGTCGTCAATGGAGCCAGTCGGAGCGAGCCAAAGAAGTGTGTGACCTTCCGGTGGCCATCATACGGGTCGGGGTACTCCTCACGGCAGAGAATCCTCATGGCGCCGTTATCGCGTGCTAGGCCTGGGGTGCAAAAAAGTTAGGGCGGCGAAAAAGAAGGGTGATGCTGCAGCGGACGACGAGACTGTCTCTCAATATTAATATGCCATCATATTTCATATTGGCAAAAAGGAGATTGAAATGTAGCAACCTGGCATAACTAATTATCTATACTAATTATTGTCGGATGATTGCATATAATCACTCATCATGAGTAACCGACAGACTGAATGATGGAGTGAGAGGAGAAATATATTTAATGAAATAGAGTAAGAGAGAGAAACTTGAAAGGAAAAAACTCAGCGCTTGCAAATGAAAAACATCATATAAAATGGATAATCACCAATCAGGCGATTTGTAAGATATAAGCTTGTTGTTGTGATTATCACAAATCTAGTTGATGGATGATTGGAATCAGCTATTTCACTGAATAAACAATGGTCATGGCAAAGTTTCACTGACGGGAATCAGCTACAATCACAGAAATGTTTATGACTGGTCTTAACAAGTAGCAAGCTTCAGTCTTGCTCACAGGAATAAGGGATTTGTATATCTATGCGACTATGCCATGTGTATTGCACCCTTTATTTAGACAAGCATGCAAGGAAAATATATTAATGGCACAGTTTCAGTTTTGTGCCATGAAGAGAGGTCGTCAAGTGTGTTGTCCAGAACAGAGATGACCATATGTATCAAGAATGTTGAGGTATGGAGAAAATACACTCTCTCGGGAACACAAGCAGGTTAGTATTTTTTTCTGCATTCTCTGGCAAATACAAATAGTTAATTGGGCGCGGAATATATCAAACTAAAAAATGAATTATTATTCCATGATGGTAGGAAAAGCAAACTTCCCACACAGCAATTCATACTGTGATATTATGGGCATATACTAAAGTATTTTGAGAAGCATAGAAACAGTTAATCTTGTTTGGTACCTTCCTTCTGTAGCGATCGCTTCAGGTACATAATGTTGATGTGCCATCTGGTGTCCAAAGTAGATATGAAAGCTAGTATATTGTATACATAAAAATTATGCCAAGGATTTCTCTATTTTGACCTTCTTTAAGTAGGTAAGTATTTTCCAGATAACAACTTCGCTTTATTACCTCAAAATTGATCAACTGCTGTGCCAATGAATAGAGCTATAGAATTCGATAGGGTCTGTACTCATGTATTCCCAGATCCTTGCAATTCGGACAATAAACATCCAGCGATAGGACTTCCTGTTCACGTCCTTTAGCAGTCCTTTAGCAGCAGGACTCCATCAATTAAATCCTGCTGATGGTAAAAAGAGAAAGTGATTACTACAGTCCATAGGGTAGTTGGAGATTAGCCACAAAGAAAATAAAAGGGCAGAAAGCTCTAAATAATCTGTTTCTTATTTCCACACTTACATCATGTTCAAATACAAAAAGGAAATAAGCCAGAATATTTATCCATTGCTCAGTGTCAAGAGAAAGCATGTCCCAGTTATAATTGTTTCTACTGGCAAATCGTCTAGTTTATTGATGCCTATGAATAACATATTAAATAAGGCAGCTCAATTCATGCCTAACAAAGATCCAAGTTTCAGTAAAGGAGAAGAATTGATGTTTTCCAAAAATTTCTTGCAGAAATTAGCACAAATCAAGGAAGGTCACCAAGAAAAACAGCAAGCTAAAAATTAAAAGAGAGGAAGAAACAACACTGTAATAATGGTTTGAAAAGCTTGATTTGGTGTGAGCACAAACTGTGAGAAAAATCAAATGTGTATGTTTAGTTCGTGTGTCAATTTCACAAAAGAGCAGGACCTAAGTTACTGCTGCCCAGCATAGAGTAGCACTACCCTCAGTTGCAGCTTCAGTCCATATAAAATAGTCAGTCCACCAGCAACAGAGGCTATAAACCTCTTCTACTCTCACATAACTACTTCAGTCTGAACGTACAGTAGAGTTCATAACTGAATCAAGGGGGAAAATGAGATGTTATTTTTTAAACGAGACGGCATTTTCTAATTTAACTTAACGTATTGTAAGTACATGAGTTCCTGACATGGCAGTCTCCCCAACAACAGTTTGAAGTTGAAGCGAAATTGCACAAATTTTGTTTTAGCTACCACACCCACCGCTTTTCAGCTTAGGTGCCCTCGGAAAAAATCATAAACACATCACACTAATCAGTCTATATACATGACTTTACTCGATAATTAGAATCACCTCCTGCCTCATCATGTTAAATGTGTGTGCAGAATGTTTGTATTGGTAATGTGAGCTAGTCCTCATGATGCATGTGGCATTGCATCTTTGCAGGATAAGGATGCGTGTGGCATTGCATCTTTGCAGGATAAGAGCTTCACCTTTATCTTGAAGACACCTCCTGCCTCAGTACTGCTCCTCAAGGCTGCAGGTATGCACCCGGTTGATTAGCACCAAATTTTACATAATTTGAGGTTCCTGCACCAAATTGAAGATATATGGGGATAATTGGGCAAAAGGGAAATGCAGTAGCTAGGTTGATTTGCTAGTGTCTGTGGGGGCCTAGGTTGTTCAAATTCCATAATGATACCATGGTTGAGTTTTAAGCATGTGCAGACAGTAGAGGGACTGATTAATGATTCATTATGCTATTATTAATAATTTTAATTATAAATGCATATACGAAAATGTTAGCATACTGACAGGGAAAGTGGTCTGTGAATTGCTATCTGCACACCAATTTTGCACACATGGGAGATACTAACCCTTTATCTGTATCTGATGAATTGCATATGGACCTCTACAAAAACAATCCTTTGAGTTAACACTTATTTGAATTATTTGGGTACAATGCAATATGCATAACTTAACACATTAAATTTTCTGTTCAGCTAACACTGGGGTTTCTACTTGGCTCCAAGTTCAGAGTATATAAGCCTCACCAAATTTGGTGTCCATTTCATTTTCCCTAACTCTCATTCTAGGCTTTCGTTACTCCATAAGGCATTGCATCACTGACAAGCAGGCCAAAAAAGCTACATAAAAAATAAGCAGGCAAAAAAACAGCTTGAACCGCATCCGCTACTCCGTTATATACATACAGTTTCTTTTTTGGCTTTACTTGGCACAACTTCATACTGTCTGTTGGATTGATAAGTCATTAGTTTCTCTGAAATAAACAAGTCATAAGTTAGTCACTAAAATTTCTACACATTTGGTTGATTCCTCAACTTTCTGTTTATTGTAGTTTATCTTAGGCTTTATAGCTGCTCAGTGAACTACATGGTTCCTTATCTCCATTTTATTAATTCTGATTCCCAGGCGTCGAAAAAGGCCCAAAGGAGCCACAGCGACCAAGTACGCACGATCGCCCAGGAGAAGTTGCCTGACTTGAACTGCAAAACCATCGAGTCCGCCATGAGAATCATAGCGGGCACTGCCGCTAACATGGGCATCGATGTTGACCCGCCGATCCTCGTGAAGAAGGAGAAGGTGGTCGAATTGATAGAAAAGGTAATATGTAGTCACCTGGCTGCTAGAGCATATAGAAGATAAGCATGGGCGACGAAGAACTGACACCACGGACGCCTCCTGTACATCAGCAACTGCACAACCACATACAATGGCTCCGACTAACATAGAACACCAGTCCGCCATTGAGAAGATGAGCTCAGCCAGCGGATCACGAATCGACGGGCACATCAACCCCACCATCGACTTGATGGGAACACACCCATCTACAACAGAGACCAAAGGAAAAGCAAGAGCATGATTACTGAGTTGGAAAGAAAGTAAGAACAAAACACAAATCGAGAAAATAAAGTAGGAGATCATCACCACATATAAGACGCATCCGACGATGATTTCCCTGCCACCGCACCTCTTTTCCTCTCCCTCCTCTCCTCCTTCTCTCTCCGTCTTATCTTCTCTCTCTCCTGCAGACCAAATCGAGAGAGGAAGGGGATTAGAAGAAGGAACTCACGGGGGGAGATGCAACCAGAAGAGATGAGGAATGAGATGGCGCCTGATATCGCAGAGGTTGCGGCGAGGCGCGTCGGCTGGCGCGGCTACTGCTTCCCTCCTCCTGCCGAGTCCGGATCGAGGTCGCGCTCCTCGGCTCGAGCTCCTCCTGCCGAGGACGGATCGAGGGCGAAGTGCACCGGTGGAGCACGGGGCGCGGCTGCTGCTCCCCTCCTTATATTGAGTCCTACTCAAGGGCGAGCTCCTCCTGCCGAGGCCGGATCAAGGCCGATGGGCGCCGGCAGAGCAGGGCCGGCCGAGGCCGAGGCGGCGGCGGCAGGAGAAGAGGCGGACGAGGCCGAGGCGGCAATGGCGGCAGGAGAGGAGGCGGCTGCGGGGGCGCGGGCTAGGTCTGACTGCTTCTCCTCTTTTCTCTCGCTACCGCTTCCCCTTTTATTTTCTGTCGTGCCTGCTAGCCCAGGTCGCCCGCTCGGTCGCTGCTCTCTCCGAGGCGCGCACCCGCGAGACCGACAGATGGGCCCGTCGCGGCTGAAGCGGAGGCGCGGCCGCTGGGTGCAAGCGAGGACGGTAAAAAAACGCCCTGCCAACCCACGAACGCCCCTGGCAACCCACCATCGATCGCTCCTGTTTTCACCCGGACACAGAGACGCACACACCGTATCGCTGCTAGGCTGGCCCCCGCGCAGGCCTGGCCCACTCATCAACTGCTCCTGGGCCGATCGCAGGGCGTACAGAAAAACGAGCGGTGGGATTTTCACCAGGGCGACGGAAATTACTGTTACGCCGCCAGCGAGGTGAAACGTGCGCGTAGGATGAATCTGAATCCGCGATGGCGCTGGATGGGCGGGTACTCTAGCAGCTTTTATATGTTAGATTGGCTTTTCCTATGGACTCAATGTGATTTTGGATCACTAAAATGAAAATTTAGAGTCTTGAGCTTTTGCTAATATGTGTCCTTAACATTTTGAGGGGTCCACATCTCTAGTCCATGTCATGCCAATCATTAAACTTTCTAAAATGGTTACCTTGAAAGAATATTAGTTCAATGAGCTATATGTTGTTAAGAATTACCAAAACCATTCAGGGATTAGTTGCACTTTCAGCATGCCTAGGCAGGTCGTCGGCTGCATCATGGACGAGGCAAGATGTTGGTCTGTTGCCGGGATCCACCAGTTCGACAGACTGACCCTGTCCCATGTCTCTACCATAAAGTTAAACTGTAGGTGGTTGCTCTCTTGAAACCAGAGATATGCATGTAATCTCGCTATGAATGTCCCTCCTAACAGTCTGTAACTTTGTAACTGTTTTTTTCACCTCTCCGATTAATCAATGAAATGTGGCTCTAGGGCCATATTTTCGTCAAAAAGGTAACAAAGAATCCTAACCGGTGAAGACTTCTAGTCCTAGTCAGATAGCTCCTAGTATAATACATGGAGGACATGTTTATTCCTAACATTCCATGTGTTATTTTGCACAATATTGTATGCAACATAAGGAAATACTTGACATGTTGTAATAAGTAAGACGGTGGTTCATCCACACCGAAGCGTAATACTTAACAGTTTACCAAGGGTAAAGTAATAAATATTATGATGGTTATTTCTTTGATCGAAGTTGACATTTGCTCAGGCGAGAAACGAAGAGTGTCGGCCAATCCATCTCAATGGGCACTACCTGCCCATGGTTGGTTTTATCAAAGTGTGCTGCCATCTCCATTGCCCCTGTCTCAAGATTTGTAGTGCGCACATTACCGTTGTAGTCTTCGACGAGCAACATACCACCCTTCTTTTCTAAAATGGTCAAGTGCATCTTATAATCCATAGGTGGTTTTAGCTTCATAAACAGGGTGCGGAGCCACCTTGTTGGATCACCGTCCTCTTGTCGCGTCCATCTCTCTAGATGGGAGCCTCGCATCCGAAGCAACGAGAGTAACCCATCAACATCGACAATAAGGGCAGTAAATTGTCGTCCACCGTAATTTTCAGTTTTGATATATTCGATAGGATTCTCAATCTTAGTCACAGAGACACGACAGGTCTCAACATCCACGTCAATGGTATGCAAGCACGAGTAACAACCCACAGAGTAACCAATGAGCCAGTGTGTCGTGCCACGCCACACAACGGCGCGGAGGTGCCTAAGCCGCCAATAGTTACCCCTCCCCTTAGTGGACAATTTACTCGGGCCGCTCCAACTTGGCTCGCCTGTCGTGAACTTGTGGGGGTTATGTGGTTGTTGATTGGTGTCAGTCTTGACAAATGAGCACTTTGAAGAAGGATGAGTAGTTGGGCACCCCCGAATGTTGCTGCTCGGCATTTGAGGAATAATCTGTGCTGGTTAGGATGGCGTAGCCGCTCTTGTCGACATCCCAATCACACTTAAGCGGAGGAAGCTCGTTACATGCGCTGGAAAACAAATTGCACACGGCCAGCCACACAGTTGATGCCGAAGAAACATTGGCATTGGGCATATCCAAGCGCAGGAAGAGGAGGAGGCCGTGGCGAGCGACGAGCGGCACTACGTTGTGCAACAGCTGTCCTTTGCGGCCTCTTGTGCCGCTCGTGGGGGAAAATGACTTGAAATTGCACCGATGAGGACCAAACAACGAGTGCTTTGTCGGGACAAAGGATGTCACAAAAGCAGTGGCATCCATGACTTCAAACTTCTCCCAAATGAAGAACCTGGAGAGGAACGCCGGCGTGGAGCCCGGCCAGCGGAGGCGGCCAAGGAAGGAGGCCTCGAGTATAACGTGATACATTTGCTTACACGACACGGCGCAACGGAAGAGGTCGACAACGTTGTCCAGGCGCATGAGGATCTCGCGGACCACGTCGTCCGAGAGCGAGGCCGCCGCCGTCCCTTCCATCCTCCCCCCGTGCCGCCGTCGTGGGATTAGACGAGTCTCGAGTGCTCCGTGCAAGGAACCGAACCAGCGTTGGCGGTGCCTTTTTACAACCCGGAGGAGGCAAATTCTGGCGGTGCAGGCTTCCGTTAATGTGTATTCTGCTAACCGGCGCCTACAGCGCCCCGCGCTGGGCCGACCGATATAGGTTGTTTCTTAAAAGAAAAAAAGGTGTGCGGTCGGGGCTTCGAACCCACAACTTCTACAACCTGGAGGAGGCAAATCATGGCGGTGCAGGCTTCCGTTAATGTGTATTCTGCTAACGGGCGCCTACAACGCCCCGCGCTGGGCCGGCCAATATAGGTTGTTTCTTAAAAGAAAAAAAGGTGTGCGGTCGGGGCTTCGAACCCACAACCACTTCCTGGTGAGCGCTTGGTTCCAACGACCACACTACACTTTACTAGTTGATCGATTTGTTCTCCTTTTCTCTTGTTGTCTTAGTTCGTTTTGTTACTTTTCTTTCCCCTCTTACTTTTTTTCTTGCCCTTTTCTGTTTCTTTGTTTTGTTTTCTTTAATGCACACTTTTTTAAAATTCATGAACCTTTTTCTAAATTAATAAAATTCTAAATTGATAAAAAATAATTCTGATGAACTCTTTTAAAATTTGATGGAATTTTTTCCAATTCTAAGAACTCTTTGCAACTTCGATGCACTTTTTTAAAAATTCGATGAACTTTTTTCAAGATCGATGAATTTTTTTCAAATTTGATGAACTCTTTTTCAAATCCGATGATTTTTTTTGAAAAGCTGATGACCTTTTTTTAAATTCGATGACCTTTTTCAAAATTCGGTGAACTTTTTTTCAAATACGGTGAATTTTTTGCAAATTTGATGAACTTTTTTAAATTTCATGAACTATTGTTTAAAATTTGATGAGCTTTTTTTTAAAATTGATGAACGTTTTAGAAATTTGATGAACTTTTTTTTAAATTCATGAAATTATTTCCATTTTTGTGATTTTTTAATTGGTACAAAGCTTTTTAAATATATATATTTTCTCCAATTCGTGGTTTTTGTGTATGCTTTTTCAACTTCATGTTTTCTTTATTCAAAAAATTATAGTGAGTATACAATACTAGTACTGTATATGTTTAACTTTTTTATTGAATGAATGGTCAAAGGAGCTCTTTCCCCCTTAATGATTAGCAAACCGATCGTTCCCTGGTGGTTAACGCGTGTGGGCATTTGCCTTATCTACTACCACTATAAAAACACAAGAAGACGGAGAACTAAGTCATCTTATCCATCCAAACCTGCAATATGACTAGTTGGATGCCCGTGCGTTGCCACGGGACAGAAACATGTATAAAGGTAATGCACGATTATACAACAGTAAATGCTCAAGGTATCTCCGGCTACATGCATCATGCGTCATCTCCTCCTAAACTCTGCTCTGAGTCAAGTATTGGGGTAGGAGACCAACAATATGGTCATGTACTAAGAACCTCACATAAACATGGGTAATGAAGGGTTAGACATCTAGCGGCAACATGTGATACTACGTGGCTAGTAGGAGTGGCCATCATAAACTAAAGAAGGAAATCGTGCTCAGACTCTTCCCATGATTGTTACTCAAAACACAAGTCTTTACTTCCTAATGCATTCCTGTCAAGCGTAAAAAACCCATTATTTACCTTTAGTTGGTCTCTTTGCATCATGTGCATCAAATACAAGAAAATACCATGCAACATATAAGAAGATACCATGCGGCCATTTATTAGTTCACAAAAGATTGTCTAATGGAGATTAAGCTTAGTGATATGCAGCAAAGATGATGCAACAAAATGAGACAGTGATAAACAAACTATTTATATGAAATATGGCTTTATTCCAACATTATATAAAGGGAATTGCAAGATTACATCTGGCTGGCTACAACTAAGCAATAAAACAAAATAAGAAAATTGCACTGAAACTCCACAACTTACAAGTTCATTTCAAACAGAGTTGCTTTCCCCTCCAAGAAAACAATCTGTTAACACAAGCAGGAGCATTGACACTTTCAAAAACCTGAAAAGAGAGGACCTGTCTCCTAGAATTTTCAAAAGAAGGGAGGAATTTTACCATGCTCCTCATGCGCTGAACCTGTAATCGAAACCAACCATAGCCGTTCCCCGGCAGCCTTCCCACGCTCAACCCCGCGAGCTTACCTGACCATTTCTCTAGTGCATCTTTGTAGCCATACTAACCTCGTTGTATCCACCTACAATTGCAGCCATGCTTCTGAATGGAGTGTAGTAGGGCAAGAACATCATGTCAATGTCCGACTCGACCGGCACGACCTTGGTGTCCCTGAAATGTTGATGTGTGCCCTACAAGATATCCTGCCTGTTGTAGTCATGCGCCCCACCATTCTTTAAAAATTGTGATATCTACTGAAAAATTACATCTGATGCACTCTAATTAGCCAGTAAGAACATATGTAAATTTCTAAAAGCATATACCAACTTTTGAAAATCTACAGTAAGGTGGGAATATCTACTGAAAATTACATATGATGCACTCTAATTAGCCAGTAAGAACATATGTAAATTTCTAAAAGCATATACCAACTTTTGAAAATCTACAGTAAAGTGGGAATAGTTTCTTAATAGTTTACTTTTATGTGAATTGTAATTCAGTAAAGGAAAATGGAAGAAAATATTGTGCAAGTATAGACTGTACATTCCTCTAGATAAAGCAAAGTCTTTGAGCACAACTTCTAAATGTATGTGTATGCTCCAGTTTTTTGAAGCTTCACCTATATTTTATTTTTATATAACCAAGACCATTGTCTTATCCTTGACATGCAAGGAGAATGAAAAATCCATGGCCTATAGCCTATAAGACCATAATCGCAAAACCTCATATAATCAACATGCACATTTCCTAAACATCGCAGCATATCACTTTACCTATGTAAGGGCCCAAATTTGGCGTTTCAACCGAGTTTCAAGCCACACGAGTCCCCCAAAGAGACTTCTGTTGGTTCCAGTACTGAAGCATATTGTTCGTATTGTCTGAAATCTCAGCTGCAAACATCATTGTCAGAAAAAAAACAAGGTTTCTCGATACAAGGGGCTAAATCTAAAACTCTAAACAGATTAGTAAATAGTAAATTAACACAATACCTCTTGTGTTATGGAATTGTAATATCAACTCGTGTGCATCTACAGATTTGGAATAATAAAATTGAGATAATTACATTAATTCACACTTGAACAAGTTTAAGTTTTAATCTACATAGCGAAAAACCACTCGCGCTATTGGATAAGCCACAATATCGGGGTTCAATTTGCAAACCTCGTAGAGCACAAAAGTTGTTCGTGCTTGATCTTACCCACTTGGTTATGCCCTTGTAACAGGATGATTCAGCATAACCAATACAATTCGTCAGAGAAAGGATTTAAGTGGGTGAGGGGATCTGCACAATTCACAATTAGTGCACGTCCAGAATAGCAAATTATATACAAACTATTAGACAATAGCTCAGAAATTCTGCACAGTAACTGAAAGTTTTGGCACAACATTACACTCTCCGCCTGTTACATTTCTGGACATTATCTGAAAAGTAAAGAACACAACAAAGGAATTGGGAGGGAGATAGATGTCACGCTCAGAGCGACCTTGCGGAGGAGATCGGGGCCGAGCTGCCTGCAGGGAGTACGACGGTGGTAGGGGTGGGGCTTGAAGATGAGAAGGTCGACAGCAGAGGGCGGCAATTGAATGGGCCGTTCTCCATAGCCACCCGCCTACACGAGCCTCGCGTGCCTCCTGCTCGCACGCACAGCAGTGTAGCCTCCAGCTCGTGCCTGCACACCCGCTTGCTCTACTGTTTAACTGCTCTAGAAGGGCGGCGCCACCACAATGAAGACGACGGTGGCGTTAGGAGCGGGAGAAGAGCGTCGGATGGAGGGTCATCGAGCAAAAGAGAGTCGGGGTGGCGCGGCGTCGTGTACAACCAGGACCGCAGCCAGCACAACCACGATGTGAACGAGGAGGGCAACGATGGTGGGAGGCATGGGTTGGCCACGCAAGGCTCCTGGCGGCTGATCGAGATCTGCAGCGGCGAGTGGCCACGCAAAGCTCTGGCGGCGGATCGGGATCTGGGATGGCGAAGATGGCGTGCACGACGATTTTTCCAGGGAGAGGATGTGATCGGGAGACGAGGGCATGGAACGTGTGATCGTGGGAAGTAGTTATATTTTTTCTTTCCGATTTTCTTTTTTCGTTTTTAATTCTGAGTGGAGATTGGAGGCTGGGTGAGTCGCGCGGGATAGAGGGATCGTACCTCGGGATCGAATGAGGTCGAACCATCACGACGTTCGATCCCCTTTAATAGTAGAGATGGTCTACATCCTTTCAAAACAGCAAACACGTTTTATGCTTTAATTACCCACCATGCCATTGAATTACCATCCTTACAAACACGTGCCGTCCAAAAAAATATTCCGAGTCCTCCCGCGACCACGTCCTCGGGCAGTTTGGCCACCGCCCACCTCTTCCCCCACATCCTCCCCGGCAGACCCCCACGTCCTCCCGCCCCGTTCCTCCCGCACCTGTTCGCCGCCCTTCGCCCCACCACCCCCTCCTACTGGAGCCGCCCCCCGCTGGATCCGCCCTTCGCCGCACCCCGTTGGAGCCGCCCCCTACCGCGCTGGATCCGCCCTTCGCCCCCCCTCTCCCCCACGCCGCTGGAGCCGCCGTCTGAGCTGCCCTTTGCCGCAGGCCGCCGCCGTGCCGCTCGCCGTTGTTCCTCTTCTGCTTCACATGAGACTACTGGTGCACGGGCGGGAGGATTTCCCTAGCCCTGCCCCGTCCTCTCATCTCTCGATCTGATTGAAGCCACGGCCTGGGAATGGCAACTGAGTCGTCGGCGGTGGCCGACATGCGGAAGGCGCCCTCCATTGAGTGGCGGTGGGTGTCCGTGGGGAGGAGGAGGACGACAAGCTGGAGGGCTCGCGACCGTCGGGGCGGCGGGAAGGGGCTGCACCTTCGAGTTCGAGGACGAGGAGGACAACGTCGACTACGAGGACGAGGACGAGAAGCACCGGAAGGCCAGGAAACTCCTGTCACGCACGGCCACCGCCAAACTGCCTCGCGGCCAGCCCCGTCCGCTGGTGGCGATCTTTGTGCCTCCAACCGATGGCGATGACCATGCCTTTTTCATGGTATGTATCACAGGCACCAAGAGATCCACATCTTTATTGTGCGATGAACGCAACTTATATGTGCATCTCTTTCTTTCTCTGATCTTCTCCCTCCCATAAGTAGTTCTATACTTCTTAAGTCCGAATGACGTTTCCTTGTGGTAGGAGCAGACGATATTGGATCTGAGTTCGTGAAGGAGGAGCAAATGGATATTTGGATTTGTGTTGCTCCTTATTAATATATGTACAAACGTGTTTTCTTCAGGTTATTACGGTTAACAGTGATGATCTAATCTTAGAAGATTTAAGTTCATGAAGGATAATAAAATTGGGGGCGTACCTGTAGCAGAAGGTCCTAAAAGGAAACTTTTGGTAGTGTGAGCATAGGGATATTTGTTACGTCTTGAAGTTCATGAAGGCTTACTCTTACTGATTCAGGGGGCACCTGCATTATTCGGTATTTTGGTACAACTTAAGTATAGGATATGCACCTTCCATTTGTCTATGCATAATTTTTCTGCTCATGCATGGTGCATACTTTTGACTTACATATGATGTATTCAACGATGCCATTGGTGACTCATGTGAAGTTGCTGTTTTTGATTCAGGTGCAATGACACCGTGGCAGCCATGGAGAATATATGCATGAAGCCGTGAGCAGTAAGCAGCTTAGCTATTTATTATTGTTGGCCTTTTAAGTTTGATAGTATTGCTGGATTACCTGCATATTAGATGATGAATAGCTTGAGAAAAGCAAACCTTATCAGTTCTAAAATGTGCTGTTTTTTAGCATAACTAATCGTCGTGTGCTTATACCAATTATACACTGCTAGATAGACATGCATAAGTATGCAGGTTGACGCATAAGTCATTTTACAGTATGATGATGGTAACAATCAACTAAGCTTCAACAACTTATAACTGCATGGCGAGTGGTCGAATGCATGCCTCCCCACACCTCTGTCGATCCTTTTTTTCTGGTATAAACAGAATCTCATTGTGCCATCTCACATTGCCAATACCAGCCCCTCGAAGTAGTATTATAGCCTCTATCACTCAAATAACTTGATACAATTTGTCTCCTATCATTTCAAATGTGATTGCCTTCTATTCCGCATTATTTGAAGTTGTTGCCGAAACCTTCTCCATGTAGTGCCTTTCCTCATCATATGAGCTGCTAGCCCGCGCGCACTAGCTAATTTTTGTTCACCCTTTCTTCCCTATAATCTTTCTCTCTGCTTTTACTTCGCGGTCCTGTAGCTGTATATTAGGATGATATGCTGAGCACATATAAGATCGTCACAAGCAAGATAGCTGGACTATGGAGTGCCTAGGGCAGTGGTAATTCATAAATTGCATGATGTTTAATGGGAAGCATCTGAGAGTACCAATGTCCAGTAGTAAGATCTGATTTTATAGGTGATCAAGCCAATATAAGTGTACGTGCATCCCTTTTTAGTACAGATTTATAAAAAATATGATATATGCTATGATATTTTCCAGAACAGTTGGCCCTTGATCTTGAGGCACTCATGTGTATTGCTTTTCTTCCTAGAGAAATACATGTCTATTGATTATTATTGGAATTGGTTTGAAGAAACAGAGTATGATCTTCTTTCACAAGTAGTGATCATAAAACAACAGGGAGAGGCGTTTTAGCTCCCGGAGGGTGTTTCAGCGGTGTGCTCGAGGACGAGCGTTGACAGCGCGGGTGTCCGATTTCCAGCGGCGCAGACATGGCGATGGATTTCCCATCTCTCCGGTAGACAGGTCAGAAATCCCCTTCTTGGAAAAGAAATCTTCTTCCATTTACTATCCAGCATCAGAGAGATCTTAGAGCTTTAGTTCAACGCGTGCAGGTTGCCCATCTTCCTGGATGAGGCGGCTAGCGCGGTGGCCCTAATGGATTTGATTGGTGGCGAAGAGGAATCCGCCAATGGATCTTGTGGGGCTGTTGTCGCCGGATTTGCGCATGACTCATCTGGGCAGTTCGTACGTGGTGTTGTGTGCAGCAAGGAGAGGACTGTAGCTACCGGTGGTGCCGCCATGTCCGGTTTCAGTAAGAGCGAGGGTGACAACGCAGATGCAATTGACCAAGCCGACGACCAAAGCACATATTGATGAACACCAAGAGGCTGTGATTTAAGATCGAACTGAAAGTGGTGATGGAGGGTCTGCTCAATCTACTACTTGCAAGGTGGATCCGCAAGCCCCTGGGTGGACTTAGAGGTAATAGGCATTTACTTATAAGAGGTAAATGGTGTGTAGCAAAACCAGAGTTGCGATGATGTCTTGGTCATTGTAGTTTCATATGATCCCCTGAGGCATTGTCAGAGTAGCCCAGCTTTTTTGTTTTGGTTGCGTGGACTATGAGAAAGTAAATAGAACTGGAAATATTGTGATGGATATGAGTGTTGTAGTTGTACTGCCATGTGTTAGATCTTGCATTTCCCCTGAATTAGTTTCTTGTTACCAAAAAAACTAGACAGATGTACAAAAAATGATTGGTATTTCATATATAAGAATTTTGCTTCATGTTGTTGCAGAGTAAGAGTCGGGAATCAGCCAATGGATAGAGCCCCATGCCCAGAAAGATTAGACGCGCTGGAGGAGACAATTCGAGGGCATGCAGATAAATTGGGAGACCATGTAGTTGAGCCTGCTATTGGCTTAACATTCAACTCCTTGGGTGAAGCATATGATTTTTGCAACCTTTATTCGTGGGAGCATGGTTTTGGTATCAGGTAAGACATGCCATTTTGCTTGTTTTTCGTGGTAAACACATCTATGGCAAGTGCACACATAGTTTTCAATGTTTCAGTAAAGAGTCATCCATCGGGCATGAAGCAGTAGAACCATTGACTGAAGATTCCTTAGTTTACACACGATGTCTGACGAAGTGTGTCACTGCTCATGGAATTTTCAGAGTTAGAGTAAGAGGTCATCGATCCAACAGAGTCAGAATATTGATCATTTAAAATTAGATTGTAGGTCATGGACAGTGTGTGAACATGTATGCTAATTGCCGACTAAATTTTCAGAGTAAAATATGACGTAGATTAGAAACACACGATTTCGTCATGTCATTGCAGAGCTTGATTAAGTTTATACAGTACATTTTATGGAGTATGCTAACTCTCCGCTGCACTGAAATTACAGGACACCCTGTCCCAGCGGGCTCGGCACACTCTCCGCTCCGCTGAAATTACAGGACACCCTGTCCCAGCAGGCTCGACACTCTCCGCTCCGCTGAAATTACAGGACCGGACACTATGTCTGGGAAGAATTTGTGCACTGGAGCAAATGATTTAGGGGTATACAGATTAGTTGGGTGAGCACGGTGCTATTGGGCTAACACTAGACCCTATGTAAGAAACCTATGGTTTTTACAATCTTTATTCATGGAAGCATGGTTTCACCATTAGATATTATGGAAAAAGTAGGCTTAATGTCAGGAAGACAAAATGTATAAAGGAAGTTTTCTGCGGATGGTTGGGAGAGGAGAGTGGTGCAGCAGTGGTGGCAGGAGGAAGAAGATTGCTCCATCCATCAGTTGGCCGAGCTCCGGCGTCCTCACATCAGGCTTGGCTTGGAGTGCTGACAATGAAGCATTCTACATGGTATGCATTCAGATCCGCTTCATCTGCTAGACGCTAAATCGAGTCAATGGACCAATTGGCTAGAATTAGAAATTAACTGTGTGTATTTTGTGTTTGCGCCTCCGTGTATTTTTGCTGAACGCTTAGTGTGTTCATCGCTGGGAGGAACTATCTCTAAATTAGTTGTTATTATTGCAATGTAGTAGCCAACGTGCGTGTGGACTAATGTTTAATTATGTGAGATTACCCCAAAATGCCTGATGCTGTCAAGCTGCAAAATGCACCTTCGTAACCTGACAACCTAACCTGACAACCAACGTTTTTCCAGCATTTTATTTGCCCAAGTGATGTCTTGCCGACTTTTTTTTCTTGTGTCGGTGACAAATCTTGCCATGTGTTGGTTGTGCGTGTAAAAAATAAAACCTCTATCCATGGACTCCTGTTGTGAAATTTTAGAAGACGCCTGATACATTTTAGGGGGCTCATGCGTAAAACTTGTACTTGGTCTATCTGTATGTGACATCTACCAGTTTGAATTAAAAAATCGTTAATCATGGGACGTAAGGTGTCGATGGAGGTGGTGGGGGCAGCTAGAGTACCACGGGCGGCTCCGTTTGTCCCAATGTCTGTACCAGCGATGGCGTCCGGGAGGCAGCGCGCATTGAGTGATACTGTTGGGTGGGCATCATGTACTGTTTTTATATTAGAAACTAGAGGATATCCCGCGCGTTGCGGCGGAACTTAACACTGATATAGAAGGATACACAAATGAAAACATGTAGTGTGAAAATTATCGGAGTGACACATATCAGCACAGAAAGGTTGACATTGATGTCTTAGAAGAATCGTATTAAAAGAACACTCAATTGATAAAAGAAAGTACTGATGTGAATCACTCAAAACAAAATGAATGAATGCTTTCATAAATTAGGGCATACAGAATATGGCTCTGATGATAAAGGCCATAGTAAAAATATTAATGTACACAACTTCAAGAGAATAATTGCACCAAAAAGAGCTAAGATCTTATATCCATCAGCACAAAACATGTGCAGTTTGACACCCTTGTGTCCTAATACCATACTTGCATGAAGTATGTTAGGCAGGGAAAGGTTATAGGAAATAACACAATTATGAGCCAGCCAATAGCATTAGAACCGAGTTTCAATAAGACCGAGTGAACGTTTGCACATCTAGAAGAAAATTGGGAAACAGAAATGGGTTAGTTTACTTGGAGAGATACCTTGGTCTACCTAGTTGCTTTGTCCGGCCGTGGTAGCAAGATCCTAGAATCGGGAAATGGAGAAGTAAACATGGTTAGTGCTGATAAATTTGACTTTCTTATTAGTGGACATGAAAATAGGGCTCAACAAATATGTACAAAATAAATATAATAGTTGCAAGATAAGCATAACACAACAATATAAGACCTTGTGTAAACATAATCGCTCAAAATCGAAAGAAGAAAACCAGTAAACCAGAAAAGAATTAAGAAAGGAACTGGCATCCATATTTTTAAGGAAAACATGGGTGTGAATTAATTAGAAAATATTATCATAACTGGAAGAAAATTTCTGAAGTTTCTTATTGATAATAATCTTTCCGTTGTTTGGATGTTTTAGTTTACCAAGGTCAAGTGTTACAGACAAATGCTTACTTTCTTGCATAGTTGGAACTCTGAAGATCAGAGTACTACTTTTATAGCACAAATAAACAACCAGTAAATTAGTGCGCTGATTGGTGCTGGCAGTCTATATATGATATGTCAGAATCAATTTCACTAAGAGTTAGTTCTCTGAAGATCATAGAGTACTTTGATTATAGCACAAATAAACACACAGCAAAAGGGCCCTGATTGGTGTTGATAGTGTACATAGGATAGGTTAGAATCAAATGAAATAATATGTGTTGTGATCTGAATGGACTCGATCTAGTCTGCCCTGAGTTTCGATGTTTTAGTTTCTTCAAAGATCCTCACTATTTTGCATTTACGAAAGATAAACTCACTGTATTTTCCCCTCAATTTTGAAATTACTTCTAGTCTAAAGATTGAATCGTGCAAATAAGTTGAAGTTATTTTCCGGGTCTCACCTCTTCTGACCGGTGCCCGGTGACCTCAAGTTCGCCGATGTTGGAGCTGCACCCATGGATGGATGGTGGGCTGATGGTGTCAAAAAAATAAATCAAAATCACATTGTATAATCTAAAATGGTATACACTATCTTATATCCAAGTGAAAGAGACTCATAGCGAAATCCATCTGGAGCACTAAGTGTTGTTAGCCTGGACTGAGAGTGTTCAAGGTGTGCGGGGCAGAGGCACAAATGGTAAAATAAAATCCAAATGAAATGATGTGTCTTTTTCCCACACCATCCAAGAAATCAATGGACAACAGATTTGAATCGTCTTAAAAAAAACCAGACACAAATAGGCCGTATGTATGTCATCGCTCAATCCCAAATAGGGACCATACGGAAGCTTGTTAAGACCAATTCTCGTGATGCTGGCCAACTGTTCCACTTCCACGCAATGAACAGAAGCAATACGCCATCCTGAACGCCGAGGGATTGATGTACTGAAATGCGATGACCGTTTCATCCTGCGCACAAGAACAGAAGGTCCCACGTTTAGCAAGCAAATCGACAGATAGCAACTTGTATATCAGAGACGGTGTACGAACCTTAGTAGAGGAGAGCGATGGTGTAAGCGGCGGTGCATCGGGTGATGTTGGAAAACAGAGTCCATCATCTGCCTTAACCCTTCCCCCTTCGCAGCAGAGGCATGGAAGCAGAAAGACATATTCATAGGCCCCCTTCTGGGAATTGATACATGGGAAGAAAAAGTGGCGCCGTGGAATTGGCCGAATTTGGCACCGCGCCGGGACGCAGTGGTCGTGGTCGCGGATTCTTGGCGCGGTCATCAAATTAATCGGAAGAAGTGTGATTCCACGGCGTAGCCACACAACTGGATCTAGGCGAGGCCCTCGCTCCTTTGTAGAGGAACGGTGTGTAGAGTCCTAGGGTCGGGAATGGAACAACGGCCCCGTTTCTGCAGCGAAAATTCAGGCCGTCAGAGAAGCTAGAGGCCAGGGCAGCCAGACCTAGGAGAGGGTGTTGGGGCTGGGTCGTCTTCCATCGCGTGGGGCAGCATGAGCTCGTAGCTGCTGCCCTTCTTCAATGGAGGCTTCAAAATTTCTGAATGAAGAGAAGAATATGAGACGTACAGACCGCAGAGAAGTAGATACGGTGGGGAGCTGAGAATAAAACAGGGTGTCTTTGGCTCTTAAAGTGTAGATAAACTATCTTGTCAGTTTCAGAAGTTGAAGAGGAACCGATGTGTGAATAATTAAATCCCATGATTTTTTCCGTGGAATTCTTTTTGCTGAAGTGGCAGGTTTGCTGAGTTGGATGGCTGCATGTGATTGCTGATGTGGGTAGCTTGCATGTCAAGAAAAACCAAGTAGTGGGGATGAACTATTTAGGTACTGTAGATACGAACCGAATACCAAGCCATGCTCAAATCATGAGGCACCTGTGTGGTCTAGATTGCAGGAGCATCTGGACCTGGGAGCCGAATTGCATTTCTGGTTCTAACTTTTCTCTAAATCGAAAGAATAAGACACGTTTTAGTGTGTTTGTTCATTTATTTTAATCCATATGTAGTTCATATTGATATATTCAAAACATCTTATATTGGTGAATGGAGGGAGTATTATTTACACCTTCCATGCGATTTAATTTTCTTTCACCCAAACAAATACTATTTTTTGGTGAAACAGATGCAGATGAAAAACTATGTAGAACCAAACAACTGTATTAATAATCATAATTATGTGATGGAGTTAAGACGTGCGTTGCACGTGCAAGCTTACTAGTCGATCACGGATCGAATAGTCTCCCGATTGAACGTGAATATTTTTCCTTGCCATTTGCTTTTTTTTGCAGGTTTGCTGGGCCGGCCTATGTGGTGATGCCCACAGGCGCCAGCTACCTGTCCGGGTCCTAGACCCTCTCGGCCCGTGTGAACGCGGGCCTAACCAGGCTATCCAAACCAGGCCTAGCCCATCCGGCCTCGCTGCCCTGCTCTAATCCCGTTTCCGCCTTCGTCTCCCCCTCCGACCCGCTCGCCCACAGTCCCACACCGTACCAGCGGATCCGGCCCGCCCCTAAACCCTAGGGCGCCTCCCTCCCCGGCGCACGGCGGCCGGCCGGCGAGCGAGCCAGCGAGCGATGGAGGACGAGGAGATGGAGAGGAAGGTGCAGCAGTACCTGCACCGCAAGGGCTTCCGCCTCACCGAGCTCGCGCTGCAGGAGGAGCGCAACCGCCTCTCCACCACCTCCCTCTCCGACGTCTCGCTCTCCAGGTGCGAATCCCCTAAATCTCGACCCCGCCGCCCCTTGTGGTGGCCGCAGCGGCCTCGCCCCCCAAGCTCGCGTAGTAGCCACCGGTTTTCGTGCCGTTTGTGTGAGGAATGGCGCCGGATTGGTGGTTCCGAGTGGCCGAGCCGCGGCGCCTTGGCTATCCTGACTCGGGCCGGGCTGTTTCTGCTAGGTTTAAGTCACTCCGATGTTCAGAATCAGCTTACCCGCTCGAGCGTGAGAAATTGATACTACTTTGGCTTGGGCAATGGCAAACCTTCGACATGATTTGGGCCTTGAGCAGAGTTTATGGGGGCTAATCTAGAGTATCATGTCAAATATGCTCGAAAACTGCTCTAATACCATGTTAATCTGAAAAATTTACTATGTCCCCCTTTGTTGACAGGCCGGATAACGACCCAGCAAGATACTATGATGGCTACAACAAGCTAAGATCATGGGCATACAATTCTCTGGACCAATACAAGGTGTGCTACATTAAGTGTGGATTGTGATTCACGTTTACAGCTCTAGTAGTACATTTGAATGCACTTTGCTTTGCAGCATTCGAGATGTTTTGAGGCATGTAGCTGCTATATCCACACTGTTCAGTAATCTGGCATGCTACTCATGAGTTATCTTCATGCTTCTCTTGTTAAAAATGATCATGCCTGCTTGTGGTTGGTGCACCATGTTTCCAGGATCATGGCTGAATGCTTGCCTACTAGCTTCAGATGTACGTAGCATTTCTGAAATGTTTTTTGTGTTTTATGGCATCTGTTCACACTGCAGAGCTCCTTCTAGAAAGCAAAAACCATTCACATAAGCATAATCATGTATTTGTCACATGATTGTAGTCACTGGAAATGGGATATTTGGTTGCGGTGGATGGACTACTTGCTCTATTTGATGTACCTATTACATGGAATGGCCTTTTTAATTCTTGTATATTCAGCTATATATATTTCATGCCTCTGAGTTTTTTTTAATATTGTAGCATGAATTACTCCGTGTCCTTTATCCAGCGTTTATCCATTGCTTCATGGATCTAGTGTCAGAGGGGCATACACTAGAAGGTAATTATTTTTGTGGGCAAGGAAGGTATTTGTAGTTTGTGTACATTTCTGGGATAATATTTGTTTGCATTTTATGCATCCAATTAGTTTATTTGGAGCATTTCTGTCATTGATATCACCACATATGAATCCTGCAGCTCGGGCATTTTTCCTTAAATTTCGGGAAGATCATGAACTGATGCATTCAAGGGATCTCCAAAAGCTGGAAGGCACTCTTTCTCCTTTGCATTTGGAGGTTCATCATTTAGCTCTCTCGTATCCATTCAAGTGTCAATGGCGATTTGCGTTTGTTTATTTGATTTTATCTTCTCAGGATTCACAAAACATGCACTTATTGTTCTACCTGCTATAATTTTCAGGAAATGGATCTGGCCCGATCTTTAAGGGAAAATAAATTCAGAATTAAATTATGTGAGGTAGTACTGCACCAAGTTCTTCTATATTTGCATTCCATCTCTTTGTTTCAACTACGATTGTATGGGTGGGTCACCTTTTGAGTTAAATCAATGCACATAGATAAAATGTTCCACTGGATGCATATCCGTTGTTGTGACAATAGCTTTATAAGTTGAGATGCTTTATTCTCATGTACCCTTTTCCACCACTTACTTGGTAAGTGTTGTTATGACCAAGGGAAACAAACACAATCTAAGGTTTGTTACAAGCTTTTTCTTCCTGAATCCTAATGGGCAACTAGTTTCACATAGGAGTAGATGATACGTCATCATGATACCATAATACATATACTGAATGCTAGTGTCAAATATGAGACACAAACTGCATATAGACCAGTTTTTAACAGATGTTGCTGGCGAAGCACATTCCATGTGGTGATTTCTAGTTCAATTGGCAACTCGTTGCATGATACATCATGATCTCACCTTTTTTTCTTTGCTGCAATTTTGTTTTTCCTATAAAATTATGTCAACTGCTCTGTTCAAAGTTTCTACCTCGTGTTTCATTGCAGTATTCATATGAATTACTTCTCCAGTATCTCCAGAAAACACAAGCTCTTGTGATGCTTGGAATAATCAATGAAAGGATAATTTTTGAAGGTACAGTTCCCAGTCTGTTGAGATTATATCGCACATTTTACTTACCGTCACTTCTCACTTTTCCACCACTTCCCTCTATCTATATTGGCAGTGTCCGCTGGGCAACCTTCATTGATCTCTGATGATGCGGATGTTGTTGCTCTGGTTGGAACCAGCAAGGACTTGGCAAAACAGATAAATCAGAAGGAAGTGCATTGGGGGGTATGTTATTCAGCACATCCGTGATCAATGTGTTTGTTTCCTATTATCTATTCTATCAAAACGGTTAACAATGCCGATCAAATAGGGAAAAAACTCTAGTAGCACTGTTTTTGCCACTTCCCAAACGAACCTCTTCCATGAGAGCAATTTTCCAGTTTTCTATTTAAGTATTTATTCTTCGTTATCCTTAGGCATGTGTTATTGTTAAAATTAAATTTATGGTATGCAGTTGCTTGAAGATTCAGTTGAGGAGCGTATGGAGAAAGCACTCTCAGATTCTGATAGAGCTGAAGCAGAAAGCAAGGATGCAGATGCAGAAGATAATAACAAGGCAAGAAACTCTCTCATAGTATGGGACTCTTGTTATATTATGTTTGTTATATGCTCTCTGCCATTGAAACCTGGACATTCCTTTTTGTCAACACTCAGCAGCATGTTTTTGTTCTTCTCTTCTTCTGCTGTTATCTTAAGAACAGGAATGCTGTCCATATACCCTTTTCTGTTACTAACTTGGATCTTTCATTATTTCTTGTTATATTTGCTACAGAAAAAATCCTCAGAAGGTGGAAAGCAGGGTGGTCCTCTGAACAAAAAGCTCAAAAAGGATAAGCTTGTAGGTGCAACAGGGAAAAATACCAAATCCGAAACAAGCATGATTTCTGCGGCACCTCGTGTGAAACCGGAGCTAACCCTTCCAGCGACGTAAATATTTATTCTCTTATCTGCAGTTCTAAAAAAAGTTCTACATAATTTATCAACTGTACTCTTTGAAAATAAATACCATTCCTATAACTGACTGTGGGTCCATACTCCAGACATGTGAGTGTCATGTGCTTGAGCCTGACTTGGAACCTAAAATAAAGGCCGAGGGGTTTTATGCGGGTTCTCTTGGAAAAGTTATCTTACAAGTTTCAGGAGGACCAAATATTGCTCTTTTTTCTTTTTGCAGAACATACTCACTTGTGTACTTTTTGATCTGTCAAGTGTCAGCCTTGCGTTTACGATCCTGAAAAATTACTTGTTTGTTTCAGGCCTGTTGAAGTTGAACAATCAATTCTTGAGGACCTGCGAAACCGTGCACAATTGAATAACTTGGCATTGCCATCTGTTAGCTTCTACACATTCCTTAATACACATAACGGGTAAGCTTAGCTGTAATTTAGGGCCAGTTCTTTTGGGCAATTCTCCGAGAATTGACCCCCTCCCCAACTTCTCCCAGAATTGCCACACTATATTTTCTTACAATTCCTAGCTAACTAGATCTTAACTAGCTAGGAATTGTAAAAAAAGATGAAGTGGCAATTCTGGGAGAAGCTGGGGAGGGGGTCAATTCTCGGAGAATTGCCCAAAGGAACTGGCCCTTAGTATCAACTGTTTCAGTGTGCATACTTTGGTTTGAAAACATTATCCTGTGGAACACAGATTAAACTGCTCATCGATCTCAAACGATGGATCTTTGGTCGTTGGTGGGTTCTCAGACTCGTCAGTAAAGGTTAGTCCCTTTAGGTGATAGTTTGTCTCTCATGTGATCACTACATTAACTGGTAAAACTTTCTTGTTCACTAGGTTTGGGATATGGCAAAGATTGGTCAACCAGCAAAAACATGTTAGTCGTTCTACACTACATATTGCTGATGTTTCTGTTCCGCTGATATGGTGAAATGCTTCTGTAACTGCACACCTGATTTCGGTCATGGTAGCCTTTTGTTCTAAGGATTCTAGTTTATTTCATTTAGTTTAAGTTACAACCTAGAAGTTTAAGGTGGTGTTGTAGCACTGATGCATGTCTTGGACAATGCAATAAATGTCTTCTGGAGCTACTTGTTAGACATGCTAGAATATTTTAACAGCGTTGCAGTATTTGACTGGTACCTGTCCAGAACTTCAGAATAATCATAGAACATATTCCTAACATAGTAGTGTTTTCATTTCTATCTTGAATTCTTGATGGTATTTGCTGATTGGGCAAATTTGGACTCTCAGCTAGTTCACAAGGAGAGAATGGATCTTCACAGGACGAGCGCTTGTCATCAACATCTGAGGGGAAAAGACCGTATACATTATTCCAAGGTCATTCTGGACCAGTTTATTCCGCTGCCTTTAGTCCATTTGGAGATTTTCTCCTGTCATCATCTTCAGATTCAACAAGTAAGGTGTCACTTACATTATACAGTACTTATTTTGTACTCCCTCCGTCTCATTGTAGGACAAAAACAAAAAACATCCTACATTATGGGACGGAGGGAGTACCATTCATTTCCTTGTTCATTTATTTAATAAAACAAACCGTTCATCTATTTTTTATATATTTGTTACAGTTAGGCTGTGGAGTACCAAGCTGAATGCCAATCTTGTTTGTTACAAAGGACACAATTACCCAGTTTGGGATGTCCAAGTATGTGAACAAATCTTTTCTCTGTGTCGTTGTTGTGAAAACAACATTTGAGTTCTTGCTTCATGGGGTGTCTTGGCTACCTAGTTACAGGCAAAAACATTTGATTAGTTGATTCTTCAGCAGTTTTTATTTGAATGATGCTCAGATCTGTTGTTACAATCAATGTCAATGCCGTACAGTCAGTCAGTTGTTCAGTAGTTTGAAATAAACTCTTCTGAAGTTCTAATTGTGGCCTGATTTCAGTAGTTTCTAATAAACTCTTCTGAAGTTCTAATAGTGGCCTCATTTCAGTAGTTTTAAATAAACTCTTCTGAAGTTCTAATAATAGTGGCCTCATTTCAGTAGTTTTTAATTAACTCTTCTGGATTTTTTTGAGAGAAAACTCTTCTGGAATTCTAATAGTGGCCTCATTGTTACAAAAAATGTCCATGCCCTACTATTGTTTTAGTCTTGATCTTGGTGCGAGGGCAAAACTGCAAATACTTGTGATAAATATTCCTAGTTCGTTCTTCATTTTGAACACTTCTGATGATGGGATTTGGAATAGGTCTGTTGGGCTTGATGTTTTTTTCAACAGCTTATGACTGGTACATATATTTGTGTTGCATAGCTTTCTGATTCTGTTGTATTGAATAGACATCTTTGTGCGTTGTATACTTGCATTGCTGACATATTTTTATGTTTTTGTGGCAGTTTAGTCCAGTCGGCCATTATTTTGCCAGTGCCTCGCATGACAGGACTGCTCGAATCTGGTCAATGGATAAAATCCAACCTTTGCGGATAATGGCCGGGCATCTTGCTGATGTTGATGTAAGTGTGCTTCTATCTCTGAACTTGTATTGATTTGAGAATTGGTAGCCTGCCTATGGGAATGCTTTCAATGCCATTTACTGATGTCTGCATGTTCTGACTGATGTTTTCTTCTGCAAACTACTTATCTGACAGTGTGTGCAGTGGCATGTAAACTGTAACTACATTGCCACCGGCTCTAGTGACAAAACTGTACGGCTATGGGATGTTCAAACTGGTGAATGTATACGAATGTTTATTGGTCATAGGAGTATGGTCTTATCACTGGCAATGTCTCCTGATGGGCGATACATGGCCTCCGGAGACGAAGATGGGACCATCATGATGTGGGATCTCTCTACTGGTCGCTGCGTTTCACCACTAGCGGGACACAACTCTTGTGTGTGGTCACTTGCTTTCAGGTACTCATCATTATACATTGTTTTGCTTGCTTAGTATCCCATGTGTCAAACAGTAGCTGATATACCAAATATGTGTAAAGAGTAGTCCCTCTCTAAAGAAATATAAGAGCATTTTACTCCCTCCGTTCCGAATTACTTGTCGCAGGTATGGATGTATCTAGATGTATTTTAGTTCTAGATACATCCATTTCTGCGACGAGTAATTTGGAACGGAGGGAGTAGATCACTAGAGTAGTGATCTAAACGCTCTTAGATTTCTTTACGGAGGGAGTATTAGTTTATGGCAGGGCTTGAGAAACTGGCCTTTCCTGTCTTCTGCCTTTAATCAGTTTGCTGAGCAGCGGCTTCAGTTCACACTGGGTTAGATTTATCTATACATGAGCAATGGGTTTACTAACCATTTTGGCCACCTTTTTAGAGTATTTAACTGGAATATTGCATGATTCTGTCTTCAAATGACCACACCATGGAACTTGAATGCCTGTGTGTGGTTGTTTTTTCTTGAACATACATCGATGGTCCAGCTTATGTACTTGGTCGCAATGCAGTTGTTGGTTGACCGCAGTAGATTTACTTCTGGATCTATTATTTAAAAATCCTGTAATTTTTCCCATGTTTTAACCACTGTTTCCAGTATAAATTATGTAAAAAAATGTCTTCCATCAACGGATTAGATTGAGTATCACTGATAGTTCTTCTGTTTTGAAGTGTACATTTTTTCTCTTCCAGTGAGTAGTCATGCTGTGTTGTTCTGTCTAGTTACATTATGGGACGGAGGGAGTATGTTTTTTTAGTTTTTGGAGAAGCATGATTACCTTAATTTCATGCTAATATGCTATACCAAAGAACCATCTTAGTTCAACAATTCTTCCTCTGTTTTATAGCTGCGAGGGAGCATTGCTTGCATCTGGATCGGCTGATTGCACTGTTAAACTCTGGGATGTTGCGTCCAGCACAAAGGCCCTGAAGATGGATGACACGTAAGTTGGTTGGCTCCCTTGTAAAAGGCTGCTTTGGTTTGCCTTGCTCTAGTTGTTAAATATCGTTTATTTTTGTGAAACAGCAAGGCTGGTTCTACGAACCGACTGAGGCTGCTGAAAGCTCTCCCTACAAAATCGACTCCTGTTTATAACTTGCGGGTGAGAAACCCATTCTCCTTCAATCCACCGTTCTCATCAGTTAACATATGATAGTAACCGTGTTGAGCGAAAACCAACTAACTGCTTTTTTCCAACTGCAGTTTTCTGGGAGGAATCTTTTGTTTGCATCTGGCGCTCTCTCGCTATAGGCTCCTAAGCTTGCCATATGCTCTCCAGAATACAGTTTACATCCCTTAGTTTTGACTGTAGGTAGCAAAGTAGATGTTTAATTGGCTGACTCTTGTTGCGGAGCTTATTACATTGTCCTTACTGATCTCAGTCAACTCTATCATCGACTAGGTAGGGTTTTTAAACTGTAGCCTGTGAGCATTGCGACTCATTGAAACGTGTGTATTGCTGTTGTAACATTAGTTAATTTTAAATTATGTAAAAGGTAGTAGTCACAAATAGGAAACATGAACACTTGGTTGATGCAAGAAGTCAATGGTCCAAAAGCTTCTAGGATCCACTTGAGGGTTGTTTTCACTTATCTTGGTGTAGGGTCTGAAGGAGCTGCCATTTTATATAGTTATACGACTTACAAGAGAAAAAAAGCACGACCTGTGTCTTGAGTTGAGTGGCAAGCAAAGGCCATATCAATCTCTTAGCTATTGCTGATGTTGAGTTAATTGTGACTGCCCTCATTGCTCCAAGCTTGTGCCATTTTGTATCATATTCCTACTACTATCTGTCAGACATCTCGATCAGGACGTTCCTATCATAAGTAAATGTTGATTTCTTCATGATGCCCAATACCCAACCCGTTGTGCACCCTGCATTTTGTCGACCTGCCGCGCAGAAGGTCTCTCTCTGCCTGGCTGCGCCGCAATATGTTCTGTCCTGCAGAAACAGCGACGCAAAGTACTAGGTGGGAGGTGGCATAAAATTTTGACCTGACCGCTGTGTTGGATGTCAAAGCTGAAATGATGCGTAACAATGGCAGATGCGACCCGAGTGTGTGGATGTGAGGGGCGCTCCACAAGTGTTCTTAAACCGCTGCGGCCTGAGCTAGCCATCTACTAGCTGAGCATCCAACTTTCACCTTGATATACTAGTAGTTGTATCGAGTAACTATCTTTTCTTGGCATGTAATCCTCGATAAAAGGAAGCACCTTCCTAGCTGCCAGGTTTCTATGGATGATCAGTGCATTTTAACAGCCTAGTAATTCCTCTGTTCTTAAATATAAGTCTTTTTAAAGATCTCAATAAGAGACTACACAGGAAGCGAAATGATTGAATCTACACTCTAAAATATATCTATACACATCCGCATGTGGTTTGTATTGAAATCTCTAAATAGGTATCTATTTAGAAACGGAGGGAGTACTATTCATCTTCTCCCCCTCCTAGTCGGCCTACTCTCTAGTCCCTGCTTAACTGCCTACCGGCTACCGCTGATGTGCGCCAGCCTTCCCTCTTCTCTCATGCCACAACTGTTCCGACCACCCCTCTAAGCTCCACCCTTCTCATGCGCATGGGAGCACCTGTCAACCCTCTTCCTATGCTCCGCATGCACTACTAGAAAAAGGGCCATCTGTCCCGGTTCATAAGGCCCATCTGTCCCGGTTAGGGTGAAGGAAATATGCCCTAGAGGCAATAATAAAGTTATTATTTATTTCCTCATATCACGATAAATGTTTATTATTCATGCTAGAATTGTATTAACCGGAAACATGATACATGTGTGAATACATAGACAAACATATAGTCACTAGTATGCCTCTACTTGACTAGCTCATTAATCAAAGATGGTTATGTTTCCTAACCATTGACATGTGTTGTCATTTGATTAATGGGATCACATCATTAGGAGAATGAGGTGATTGACATGACCCATCCCATTAGCTTAGCACTTGATCGTTTAGTATTCTGCTATTGCTTCCTTCATGACTTATACATGTTCCTGTAACTATGAGAATTGTGTAACTCCCGTTTACCGGAGGAACACTTTGGGTACTACCAAACGTCACAACGTAACTGGGTGATTATAAAGGAGTATTACAGGTGTCTCCGAAGGTACATGTTGAGTTAGCATAATTCGAGATTAGGTTTTGTCACTCCGATTGTCGGAGAGGTATCTCTGGGCCCTCTCGGCAATGCTCATCACCTAAGCCTTGCAAGCATGTAACTAATGAGTTAGTTATAAGATGAAGTATTACAGAACGAGTAAAGAGACTTGTCGATAACGAGATTGAACTAGGTATTGGATACCGACGATCGAATCTCGGACAAGTAACATACCGATGACAAAGGGAACAACGTATGTTGTTATGCGGTTTGACCGATAAAGATCTTCGTAGAATATGTAGGAACCAATATGGGCATCCAGGTCCCGCTATTGGTTATTGACCAGAGATGTGTCTCAGTCATGTCTACATCGTTCTCGAACCGTAGGGTCCGCACGCTTAAGGTTTCAATAACAGTTATATTATGAGTTTATGTATTTTGATGTACCGAAGGTTGTTCGGAGTCCCGGATATGATTACGGACATGACGAGGAGTCTCGAAATGGTCGAGACATAAAGATTGATATATTGGACGGATATATTTGGACACCGGAAAGGTTCCGGAGAAGTTTGGAGCCCCGGGAGGTTACCGGAACCCCCCGGGAGGTATATGGGCCTTATTGGGCCCATGTAGGAGGAAGAGAGAAGGAGCAAGGGAGGGGGGCGCGCCCCCCCAAGCCCAATCCGAATTGGGGAGGGGGGCCGACCCCCCCTTTCCTTTCTCCTTCCCCCTCTTCCTATTACTACTACTAGTACTACTTCCTAATACTAGTACTCTTTCCTTCCCCCTCCAAATAAGATAAGGAAAAGAGAGGGAAACCTACTTGGAGTAGGTTTCCCCCTCCTCATGGAGCGCCCCCCCTAGGGCCGACCACCTCCTCCCTCCCTCCTTTATATACGGGGGTAGGGGGGCACCCTAGAACACACAAGTTGATCATTGATCGTTCCTTAGCCGTGTGCGGTGCCCCCCTCCACAATATTACACCTCGGTCATATTGTAGCGGTGCTTAGGCGAAGCCCTGCAACAGGAGAACATCAAGATCGTCACCACGCCGTCGTGCTGACGGAACTCCCCCTCGGCGCCTCTGCTGGATCGGAGATCGAGGGTGCGTCATCGAGCTGTACGCGTGTCAAGAACTCGGAGGTGTCGGAGTAACGGTACTTGGATCGGTTGAACCGGAGGACGTACGACTACTTCCTCTACGTTGCGTCAACGCTTCCGCTTTGGTCTACAAGGGTACGTAGACAACACTCTCCCCTCGTTGCTATATCATCACCATGATCTTGCGTGTGCGTAGGAATTTTTTTGAAATTACTACGTTCCCCAACAGTGGCATCCGAGCCTAGGTTTTATGCGTTGATGTTATATGCACGAGTAGAACACAAGTGAGTTGTGGACGATATAAGTCATACTGCCTACCAACATGTCATACTTTGGTTCAGCGGTATTGTGAGATGAAGCGGCCCGGACCGACATTACGCGTACGCTTACGCGAGACTGGTTTCACCGTTACGAGCACTCGTGCTTAAAGGTGGCTGGCGGGTGTCTGTCTCTCTCACTTTAGTTGAACCGAGTGTGGCTACGCCCGGTCCTTGTGAAGGTTAAAACGGAGTCTATTTGACAAACTATCGTTGTGGTTTTGATGCGTAGGTGAGATTGGTTCTTGCTTAAGCCCGTAGCAGCCACGTAAAATTTGCAACAACAAAGTAGAGGACGTCTAACTTGTTTTTGCAGGGCATGTTGTGATGTGATATGGCCAAGACATGATGCTATATTTTATTGTATGAGATGATCATGTTTTGTAACCGAAGTTATCGGCAACTGGCAGGAGCCATATGGTTGTCGCTTTATTGTATGAAATGCAAACGCCCTGTAATTGCTTTACTTTATCACTAAGCGGTAGCGATAGTCGTAGAAGCAATAGATGGCGTAACGACAACGATGCTACGATGGAGACCAAGGTGTCGCGCCGGTGACGATGGTGATCACGACGGTGCTTCGAAGATGGAGATCACAAGCACAAGATGATGATGGCTATATCATATCACTTATATTGATTGCATGTGATGTTTATCCTTTATGCATCTTATCTTGCTTTGATTGACGGTAGCATTTTAAGATGATCTCTCACTAATTATCAAGAAGTGTTCTCCCTGAGTATGCACCGTTGCGAAAGTTCTTCGTGCTGAGACACCACGTGATGATCGGGTATGATAGGCTCTACGTTCAAATACAACGGGTGCAAAACAGTTGCACACGCGGAATACTCAGGTTATACTTGACGAGCCTAGCATATACAGATATGGCCTCGGAACACGGGGACCGAAAGGTCGAGCGTGAATCATATAGTAGATATGATCAACATAGAGATGTTCACCATTGAAACTACTCCATCTCACGTGATGATCGGACATGGTTTAGTTGATTTGGATCACGTAATCACTTAGATGACTAGAGAGATGTCTGTCTAAGTGGGAGTTCTTTAGTAATATGATTAATTGAACTTAAATTTATCATGAACTTAGTACCTGATAGTATTTTGCTTGTCTATGTTTGTTTGTAGATAGATGACTCGTGCTGTTGTTCCGTTGAATTTTAATGCGTTCCTTGAGAAAGCAAAGTTGAAAGATGATGGTAGCAATTACATGGACTGGGTCCGTAACCTGAGGATTATCCTCATTGCTGCACAGAAGAGTTACGTCCTGGAAGCACCGCTGGGTGCCAGGCCTGCTGCTGATGCAACTGACGACGTTGAGAACGTCTGGCAGAGCAAAGCTGATGACTACTCTATAGTTCAGTGTGCCATGCTTTACGGCTTAGAACCGGGTCTTCAACGACGTTTTGAACGTCATGGGGCATATGAGATGTTTCAGGAGTTGAAGTTAATATTTCAAGAAAATGCCCGGATTGAGAGATATGAAGTCTCCAATAAGTTCTACAGCTGCAAGATGGAGGAGAACAGTTCTGTCAGTGAGCATATACTCAAAATGTCTGGGTATAAGAATCACTTGATTCAACTGGGAGTTGATCTTCCGGATGATAGCGTCATTGACAGAATTCTCCAATCACTGCCACCAAGCTACAAGAGCTTTGTGATGAACTATAATATGCAAGGGATGAACAAGACTATTCCCGAGCTCATCACGATGCTGAAAGCCGCGGAGGTAGAAATCAAAAAGGAGCATCAAGTGTTGATGGTCAACAAGACCACTGGTTTCAAGAAAAGGGGCAAAGGGAAGAAGAAGGGGAACTTCAAAAGGAACGGCAAACAAGTTGCTGCTCAAGTGAAGAAACCCAAGTCTGGACCTAAGCCTGAAACTGAGTGCTTCTACTGCAAACAGACTGGACACTGGAAGTGGAACTGCCCCAAGTATTTGGCGGATAAGAAGGATGGCAAAGTGAACAAAGGTATATGTGATATACATGTTATTGATGTGTACCTTACTAATGCTCGCAGTAGCACCTGGGTATTTGATACTGGTTCTGTTGCTAACATTTGCAACTCGAAACAGGGACTACGGATTAAGCGAAGATTAGCTAAGGACGAGGTGACGATGCGCGTGGGAAATGGTTCCAAAGTCGATGTGATCGCGGTCGGCACGCTACCTCTACATCTACCATCGGGATTAGTTTTAGACCTGAATAATTGTTATTTGGTGCCTGCGTTGAGCATGAACATTATATCTGGATCTTGTTTGATGCGAGACGGTTATTCATTTAAATCAGAGAATAATGGTTGTTCTATTTATATGAGTAATATCTTTTATGGTCATGCACCCTTGAAGAGTGGTCTATTTTTATTAAATCTCGATAGTAGTGATACACATATTCATAATGTTGAAGCCAAAAGATGCAGAGTTGATAATGATAGTGCAACATATTTGTGGCACTGCCGTTTAGGTCATATCGGTGTAAAACGCATGAAGAAACTCCATACTGATGGACTTCTGGAATCACTTGATTATGAATCACTTGGTACTTGCGAACCGTGCCTCATGGGCAAAGATGACCAAAACACCGTTCTCCGGATCTATGGAGAGAGCAACAGATTTGTTGGAAATCATACATACAGATGCATGTGGTCCGATGAATGTTGAGGCTCGTGGCAGATATCGTTATTTCCTCACCTTCACAGATGATTTGAGCAGATATGGGTATATCTACTTGATGAAGCACAAGTCTGAAACATTTGAAAAGTTCAAAGAATTTCAGAGTGAAGTAGAAAATCATCGTAACAAAAAAAATAAAGTTTCTACGATCTGATCGTGGAGGAGAATATTTGAGTTACGAGTTTGGTTTACATTTGAAACAATGTGGAATAGTTTCGCAACTCACGCCACCTGGAACACCGCAGCGAAATGGTGTGTCCGAACGTCATAATCGTACTTTACTTGATATGGTGCGATCTATGATGTCTCTTACCGATTTACCGCTATCGTTTTGGGGTTATGCTTTAGAGACGGCCGCATTCACGTTAAATAGGGCACCATCAAAATCCGTTGAGATGACGCCTTATGAACTGTGGTTTGGCAAGAAACCAAAGTTGTCGTTTCTCAAAGTTTGGGGCTGCGATGCTTATGTGAAGAAACTTCAACCAGATAAGCTCAAACCCAAATCGGAGAAATGTGTCTTCATAGGATACCCAAAGGAGACAATTGGGTACACCTTCTATCACAGATCTGAAGGCAAGATTTTTGTTGCTAAAATCGGATCCTTTCTAGAGAAGGAGTTTCTCTCGAAAGAAGTGAGTGGGAGGAAAGTAGAACTTGATGAGATAACTGTATCTACTCCCTTATTGGAAAGTAGTTCATCACAAGAACCGGTTCCTGTGACAACTACACCAATTAGTGAGGAAGCTAATGATATTGATCATGAAACTTCAGATCAAGTTTCTACTGAACCTCGTAGGTCTACCAGAGTAAGATCCGCACCAGAGTGGTACGGAAATCCTATTCTGGAAGTCATGTTACTAGACCATGATGAACCTACGAACTATGAGGAAGCGATGATGAGCCCAGATTCCGCAAAATGGCTAGAGGCCATGAAATCTGAGATAGGATCCATGTATGAAAACAAAGTATGGACTTTGGTTGACTTGCCCGATGATCGGCAAGCCATTGAGAATAAATGGATCTTTAAGAAGAAGACTGACACTGATGGTAATGTTACTGTCTACAAAGCTCGACTTGTTGCAAAAGGTTTTCGACAAGTTCAAGGGGTTGACTACGATGAGACTTTCTCACCCGTAGCGATGCTTAAGTCTGTCCGAATCATGTTGGCTATTGCTGCATTTCATGATTATGAAATTTGGCAAATGGATGTCAAGACTGCATTCTTGAATGGATTTCTAGAAGAAGAGTTGTATATGATGCAACCTGAAGGTTTTGTTGATCCAAAAGGTGCTGACAAAGTGTGCAAGCTCCAACATTCCATTTATGGACTGGTGCAAGCATCTCGGAGTTGGAATAAACGTTTTGATAGTGTGATCAAAGCATATGGTTTTATACAGACTTTTGGAGAAGCCTGTATTTACAAGAAAGTGAGTGGGAGCTCTGTAGCATTTCTAGTTTTATATGTTGATGACATATTATTAATTGGAAATGATATAGAATTTCTGGATAGCATAAAGGGATACTTGAATAAAAGTTTTTCTATGAAAGACCTCGGTGAAGCTGCTTACATATTGGGCATCAAGATCTATAGAGATAGATCAAGACGCTTAATAGGACTTTCACAAAGTACATACCTTGACAAAATTTTGAAAAAGTTCAAAATGGATCAGGCAAAGAAAGGATTCTTGCCTGTGCTACAAGGTGTGAAGTTGAGTCAAACTCAATGCCCGACCACAACAGAAGATAGAGAGAAAATGAAAGATGTTCCCTATACTTCAGCCATAGGCTCTATCATGTATGCAATGCTGTGTACCAGACCTGACGTATGCTTAGCAATAAGCTTAGCAGGTAGGTACCAAAGTAATCCAGGAGTGGATCACTGGACAGCGGTCAAGAACATCCTGAAATACCTGAAAAGGACTAAGGATATGTTTCTCGTATATGGAGGTGACAAAGAGCTAGTCGTAAATGGTTACGTCGATGCAAGCTTTGACACTGATCCGGACGATTCTAAATCGCAGACCGGATACGTGTTTTTATTAAACGGTGGAGCTGTAAGTTGGTGCAGTTCTAAACAAAGCGTCGTGGCGGGATCTACATGTGAAGCGGAGTACATAGCTGCTTCTGAAGCAGCAAATGAAGGAGTCTGGATGAAGGAGTTCATTTCCGATCTAGGTGTCATACCTAGTGCATCAGGACCAATGAAGATCTTCTGTGACAATACTGGTGCAATTGCCTTGGCAAAGGAATCCAGATTTCACAAGAGGACCAAACACATCAAAAGACGCTTCAATTCCATTCGGGACCAAGTCCAAGTGGGAGACATAGAGATTTGCAAGATACATACGGATCTGAATGTTGCAGACCCGTTGACTAAGCCTCTCTCACGAGCAAAACATGATCAGCACCAAGACTCCATGGGTGTTAGAATCATTACTATGTAATCTAGATTATTGACTCTAGTGCAAGTGGGAGACTGAAGGAAATATGCCCTAGAGGCAATAATAAAGTTATTATTTATTTCCTCATATCATGATAAATGTTTATTATTCATGCTAGAATTGTATTAACCAGAAACATGATACATGTGTGAATACATAGACAAACATATAGTCACTAGTATGCCTCTACTTGACTAGCTCATTAATCAAAGATGGTTATGTTTCCTAACCATTGACATGTGTTGTCATTTGATTAATGGGATCACATCATTAGGAGAATGAGGTGATTGACATGACCCATCCCATTAGCTTAGCACTTGATCGTTTAGTATTCTGCTATTGCTTCCTTCATGACTTATACATGTTCCTGTAACTATGAGAATTGTGTAACTCCCGTTTACCAGAGGAACACTTTGGGTACTACCAAACGTCACAACGTAACTGGGTGATTATAAAGGAGTATTACAGGTGTCTCCGAAGGTACATGTTGAGTTAGCATAATTCGAGATTAGGTTTTGTCACTCCGATTGTCGGAGAGGTATCTCTGGGCCCTCTCGGCAATGCTCACCACCTAAGCCTTGCAAGCATGTAACTAATGAGTTAGTTATAAGATGAAGTATTACAGAACGAGTAAAGAGACTTGTCGATAACGAGATTGAACTAGGTATTGGATACCGACGATCGAATCTCGGACAAGTAACATACCAATGACAAAGGGAACAACGTATGTTGTTATGCGGTTTGACCGATAAAGATCTTCATAGAATATGTAGGAACCAATATGGGCATCCAGGTCCCGCTATTGGTTATTGACCAGAGATGTGTCTCAGTCCTGTCTACATCGTTCTCGAACCGTAGGGTCCGCACGCTTAAGGTTTCGATGACAGTTATATTATGAGTTTATGTATTTTGATGTACTGAAGGTTGTTCGGAGTCCCGGATATGATTACGGACATGACGAGGAGTCTCGAAATGGTCGAGACATAAAGATTGATATATTGGACGGATATATTTGGACACCGAAAAGGTTCCGGAGAAGTTTGGAGCCCCGGGAGGTTACCGGAACCCCCCGGGAGGTATATGGGCCTTATTGGGCCCATGTAGGAGGAAGAGAGAAGGAGCAAGGGAGGGGGGCGCGCCCCCCCCCAAGCCCAATCCGAATTGGGGAGGGGGGCCGGCCCCCCCTTTCCTTTCTCCTTCCCCCTCTTCCTATTACTACTACTAGTACTACTTCCTAATACTAGTACTCTTTCCTTCCCCCTCCAAATAAGATAAGGAAAAGAGAGGGAAACCTACTTGGAGTAGGTTTCCCCCTCCTCATGGCGCGCCCCCCTAGGGCCGGCCACCTCCTCCCTCCCTCCTTTTTATACGGGGGTAGGGGGGCACCCTAGAACACACAAGTTGATCATTGATCGTTCCTTAGCCGTGTGCGGTGCCCCCCTCCACGATATTACACCTCGGTCATATTGTAGCGGTGCTTAGGCGAAGCCCTGCAACAGGAGAACATCAAGATCGTCACCACGCCATCGTGCTGACGGAACTCCCCCTCGGCGCCTCTGCTGGATCGGAGATCGAGGGTGCGTCATCGAGCTGTACGCGTGTCAAGAACTCGGAGGTGCCGGAGTAACGGTACTTGGATCGGTTGAACCGGAGGACGTACGACTACTTCCTCTACGTTGCGTCAACGCTTCCGCTTCGGTCTACGAGGGTACTTAGACAACACTCTCCCCTCGTTGCTATATCATCACCATGATCTTGCGTGTGCATAGGAAATTTTTTGAAATTACTACGTTCCCCAACATAGGGAACCGGGACTAAAGGGTCGTTACTAATGCCCTAGGACTTTAGTCCCGGTTCTTATACTAACCGGGACAGATGGGCCTCCACGCGGCCGCTCCGGCGAGCCCAGGCACGAGAGCCTTTGGTCCCGGTTGGTAGCACCACCCGGGACCAATAAGCTTCCACGCGTCAGCATTTTAGGGGCTGTTTCTTTGAAAGGAGGTGGTTTAGGGGTTTGGGGGGTTAATCTAGGTTGGTATAGATAGCTAATAGAGAGATGTGTCCTCTCTTATCTCCGTGCTACTGCTACTGCTGTGCCTAAACATGACTTAGATTGAAGTAAGGCAACATGTGGTGCATGTTGTCTTCACTTCAATCCAATCCATGTTCATTTCACCCACAGATATATAATAACTCTTCATGCTCGCATCATGCATCACCATAATAACACGTTCTACTAATCATCATCATACAACTTCTACTCGTTATTAATAACAAGTCATACGATCATCATCCTGATAGTCATCGAACCAACCCTACTTAATTGTTTTTAGCACATGATCATCAGTATTAGATAGGACCTAAATACCCTCTTTAAGGTAAAATAGCATAAAACAATATAGACCCCGACTCTCCATTATGGAGAATGGAGATCATCCTGTCTCCAATTCTTGCGCATCGCTTCCTTTTGCTTCCAAGAACCTCCTTACGATTGTCCATACATTTTTCCATTTTTTGATTAGCATGTCTTCACTTCTTTGAGAAATCCGGTATGGACAGTTGAGATTCATAGGATGACCTGGATATATGCTCAAAACACGAAGGCTGCCATTCTGAGACATCAAATGAGGCACACAATCCTCTGGGATTCTCTGTTGAAAAACATAGTAATAACTTCATAGTTAGCAATGATGTACTAGTTTTAGAAGTATGCAAAAGATGCATGGATGTCGTAATAGTAAAAAATCTTACCAGGGTATCTCCATGGTAGTTACTGTAGTTCAACACATGCACTAGTGGCAGGTATTGACCATAATGTTGAGGAGTTTGATTGTAGATATTGTAATTCTCAATATCAGTACAAAATCCGACCAAATGATTTTTCTCCTGATAAGTTAATTCGGAGCCATCGGTGTAGTGGGTTTTGTCTACCATCTTCCGCACATTCTTTGAATAATGAAAATAAGCTGTCAATGGAAATAAGCTATCTATTTTGAAATAAACAATATAAATTAGCTACTAACTATGTTTGAGAAACTCACATGGCGGTAGAATTGGAGTCGTATCAACAAGGACCCAAATGTCCATATTGTCTTGCTCGATTTCAGGATCACCAAGATCCATGGTGACAAGCATACCCTCATCAAAATCATACATCTTGCAAAGTGCTTCCCATTTTTTGCAACCAAAATAGGTGACGCTCTCATAATTATACAACTTTACTTCAAAATCCACATCATGATGAGTCCTTAGGTGAATTTTCTTTGTTTCGAAACTTTCATGGTCTTCAAAATCCATCCTCTCCAAGACATAGCGTCTTGCATGGCATGTGATAAGCTACTCGAATTGTAAAAGATGAAAATTACACGTTGAAATAGTTGTAGTCATGCTTAATTACGAAAAAACACTTGTCGTCATTGCGTACCATTTCAACATCGAAGGTCTCCTCGAGCTTAATGCCGAAGCGCCGATCATCGTCCAGGTTGAGACCTGTCGCACAGACCTCGATCATCGTGCACCATCTGCACTTCCCTGGGAGACTTTCATCGTCTGATGACGACATTTCCTACGTTCATAATTCAAAGATTAAACTTGTACAATTAAATATATGTACTACAAAAACTAAATTAGATCATTATTATTCATCACGGGTTGACTATCCATCTGTCGAGTCTTTTCTTGAAAACTCTCAGCTCACATGGTGTATATATTCGACTCTCGGTGATGGTCGCTCCTCACTTCGTCCCCGAGTGCATTACACCAAAATGTCTAGCACACGGGAACGGAGGAGAAGCGACCCCCACGACAACAGTCGGGATTCTTCGTCCTCTCATATATATATGGTGGAACTCTCCCTCACTGATTCCTCTCTGACATTTGCGACCGTCGGTGATGGTCGTTACTCCTTCTTCCCCTAGTGCATAACAAATGTCTAGCACCCGGAGAAGAAGGAGAAACGACCCCCACGACAACAGTCGGGATTCTTCATCCTCTCACATATATATATGGTGGAACTCTCCCTCACTGATTCCTCTCTGACATTTGCGACCGTCGGTGATGGTCGTTACTCCTTCTTCCCCTAGTGCATAACAAAGGTCTAGCACCCGGAGAAGAAGGAGAAACGACCCCCATGACAACAGTCGGGCTCCTTCGTCCTCTCATATATGGTGGATACTCGACAGACTTAAAGTCAACCCGAAATATCATTTAATTATCTTTCTAAAAAAGGATTTGGCTGGTCTCACCTCGAGGTCGGAGGGGGTTGGTGACGGGGACGAGGTGGGGATGATGGAGGGGGGCTCCTACATTTCTGTGAAAACAAAAACCCTATAAGCTATCAACTAATCATATGCATACGCCTTGCATAGTGCTCTCCAATTTTAGCATTCAAAGTAGGAGTAGTTTTCCAATTTGAGCATTCAATAAGCAAAATCAAATCGCAAAATAAAGTAGTATTCAAATTAGGATGCATTCAATTATAAGCAAAACTACATCATCTCTTGCATCCGTACATCGTCGAATATTATCACTAATACACCTCGAATACTATCATACATATAACATCGCTAGTACAGCTAGAACCGTAGCGCCCGATGGGTATCGGCACGGGCGGTGGACATCCAAAGAGAAGGAACCATCACAGGATCGCTTCAGTGAGATCCCTGAAGAACCTGCCAGGTATTGTCGAATCTGCCCTCCAATGCAACCATGTAGCGACGGACGTGCTCGTCCTCCTCGCTGACACGGTGACGTACCACCTCCGCGGTGTCCGGAAGCCTCGGCACCATCACTGGCCCACGCGACCGCCACCGAACAAGGATCGGGTCAACGACGGGTTGGCTCCTCACCAACCTACGCCCCCGGAAGGTAGCACATCCCAAAACCATCCCGGCGGAGCCCAATCCCGGACATGGCCCCTCTGGTCAAGCCGGCCTCCTCCACCGAGTCGACGACGAGGATGCGGGATAGGCATCGTCGACGTCGATGCGGGAATAATTGCTTTAACTAAAAAGTAAACTAGTTCTATTAATTTTCTTGCTAAAAATAAACTACTTCTATAGTAAAATAAACTAGTTTTATTAAATCAAGTAGTTCAACTACTAAGCACTTACTATAAATAGAATAAAGTAGTACTTACTAAAAATAAGCTACTTCTATATATAGTAAAATAAAGTAGTTTTATTAAATCAACTAGTTCAACTACTAATTAATTCAGCAGTTACTATAAATAAAGTAGTTCTATTAAATCAACTAGTTCAACTACTAATTAAGCATTTACTATAAATAAACTAGTTTAACTAGTTCGACTACTGATTAACCACCTCCGCGGTGTCCGGAAGAAGAAAAAAAGAGGAGAAGAAGAAAGGATTAATAGAGGAGAAGATTGAAGAAAAAAAAGAACAAAAAGAGAGTCCTATTTTTTCCTCTTCTTCTCCTTCTTCTTCTCCTTCCTCTCCTGCTTCTTTTTCTTCTTCTTCTTCTTCCTTCTTTCCTTCTTCATCTTTTCTTCCTTTTCCTTATTTTACTTTTCCTCTACACCAACATAAATGCACTAAACTAAAATCGATATCTACTAACAATCTAAATAAAAAATTAATACATATATGAAAAAAGGGGGCTCACATCGGGGGCGGCCGGCGAGCTAGGGCGACGGCGGCGGGGGGCAGAGGGCGACGACGACGACGACGGGGGGCGGCTCGGGGCCGACGGGGGGCGGAGGAGGGCGGGGGGCAACTGATTGTGAAATTTTCACAAGCCCAACTTATATACCCAAAGCATTGGTTCTGGTTCGTGGCAACAACCGGGACCAATGCCCCCCTTTAGTCCCGGTTGGTGCCACGAACTGGGACCAAAGGTCAGTTTTCGGCAGCCCAAAAGGCGGGAAGCGGCGGCCTTTGGTCCCGGTTGGTGGCACCAACCGGTACCAAAGGGGGGCATTCGTATCGGTTGGTGCCACGAACCGGTTCCAATGCCCCCCTTTAGTCCCGGTTGGTGGCACCAACCGGGACCAAAGGCCTCGTTCTGCCCGTGCCCAAATGTTTAGTCCCACCTTGCTAGCTGAGAGGGGTGCGCAGTGGTTTATAAGCCCCACTGCCGCACCCCTCTCGAGCTCCTCTCCATTGCAGGCTTTCTGGGCCTAACTGTCACTGGTATGCCTAATGGGCCTACTAGGCCTTCTACGGGCCTGAATCCTGGCCCATGGATGGGTTTCTAGTCATATTCAGGCCGTTGAGGCCCAGTAGGTGGCATATTTTTTATTTTTCCCTGCTTTTTTGTTTTCTTTTTTGCTTTATTTATTTTGTTTTGTTTCTACTTACAGCAAAAAACTTATTTATTTTATTTTGTTTCTAATTACTTACTTATTATGTAATTTGCTATTAAAGTTTCTAACAAAAAAGTTCTTTATGAAAGTTCTTTTTGCTTTTAATGATTTTGAACAGAAAATACTTTGATAATTTTAGTTGCATCAATTTTATATGTAATTTTAGTTTCAATAATACTAGAGGTTGCTTATAATGTTTTGAGCAAAAAATACTTTGATAATTTTAGTTTCATAAATTTTATTTATGTTATTAAAGTTTATTTTATTTTATTTTATTTTGTTTCTACTTATATATTTTATTAAAGTTTATATTATTTTGTTTCTAATTACTTATTTAATTTATTTTATGATAATTCTTTTTGCTATTAAAGTTTGTAACAAAAAAGTTCTTTATGAAAATTCTGTGTACTCCTGACTTTTTGTGTGTTCAAAATGCACCATTGAGCTATAAGCCACATCATCAATAAAATTCTTTTTGCTTTTAATGTTTTGAACAGAAAATACTATGATAATTTTAGTTGCATAAATTCTATATAATTTTAGTTTCAATAATACTAGAGGTTTATAAAATGCAACATTCAAAGCATTTCCACAAAACAGACAATCTGTTTCGAGATATCAGGGTTTCATACGGAAACTCGTCTGGTACAACATGCATTTCAAATGAACTAGGAAAAGGTTGAAAGTTGGCATGGTATCATCATAATAGTTGTGGAGAGAAAGTCTTCACTTTTTCTTCGCTTGTGTGCTTTGCTTATTGCGCCGTAACCATGGATAATCTTCATCGTTTATCAGGATGCTTGGGTCAGCCTTGACTTTGAAGGGAGGAATTTCATGAAACTTTTCATAATCTTCGGACATGTCTGTCTTGCCCTCCACTCCCACGATGTCCCTTTTTCCTGAAAGAACTATGTGGCGCTTTGGCTCATCTATGATGTATTCGCCTCCTTATCTTTTCTTTTTCTCGGTTTGGTAGACATGTCCTTCACATAGATAACATGTGCCACATCATTGGCTAGGACGAATGGTTCGTCAGTGTACCCAAGATTATTCAGATCCACTGTTGTCATTCCGTACTATGGGTCTACCTGTACCCCGCCTCCTGACAGATTGACCCATTTGCACTTAAACAAAGGGACCTTAAAATCATGTCCGTAGTCAAGTTCCCATATGTCCACTATGTAACCATAATATGTGTCATTTCCCCTCTCGGTTGCTGCATCAAAGTGGACACCGCTGTTTTGGTTGTTGCTCTTTTGATCTTGGGCGATCGTGTAAAATGTATTTCCATTTATCTCGTATCCTTTGTAAGTCAATACAGTCGAAGATGGTCCCCTGGACAATGAGTACAGCTCATCACAAACAGTGTTGTCACCTCTGAGACATGTTTCCAACCAACTGCTGAAAGTCCTGATGTGTTCACATGTAATCCAGTCGTCACACTGCTCCGGGTGTTTGGAGCGCAGACTGTTCTTGTGTTCATCGACATATGGGGTCACCAAGGTAGAGTTCTATAGAACTGTGTAGTGTGCTTGAGACCAAGAATGCCCGTCCCTGCATATTATTGAGTCCGCTCCTAGCGTGCCTTTTCCAGTCAGTCTCGCATCATACTGCGATTTAGGGACACCTATCTTTTTAAGGCCAGGAATGAAGTCAACACAAAACCCAATGACATCCTCTATTTGATGGCCCATGGAGATGCTTCCTTCTGGCCTAGCACGGTTACAGACATATTTCTTTAGGACTCCCATGGACCTCTCAAAGGGGAACATATTGTGTAGAAATACGGGGCCAGAATGAAAATCTCATCGACTAGATGAACTAGGACGTGCGTCATGATATTGAAGAAGGATGGTGGGAACACCAGCTTGAAATTGACAAGACATTGTGCCACATCACTCCTTAGCCTTGGTATGATTTCTGGATTGATCACCTTCTGAGAGATTGCATTGAGGAATGCACATAGCTTCACAATGGCTAATCGGACGTTTTCTGGTAGAAGCCCCCTCAATGCAACCGGAAGCAGTTGTGCCATAATCATGTGGCAGTCATGAGACTTTAGGTTCCGGAACTTTTTCTCTGGAATATTTATTATTCCCTTTATATTCGACGAGAAGCCAGTCGGGACCTTCATACTGAGCAGGCATTCAAAAAATATTTCCTTCTCTTCTTTGGTAAGAGCGTAGCTGGCAGGACCTTCATATTGCTTTGGAGGCATGCCGTCTTTTTCGTGCAAACGTTGCAGGTTCTCCCGTGCCTCAGGTGTATCTTTTATCTTTCCATACATGCCCAAGAAGCCTAACAGGTTCATGCAAAGGTTCTTCGTCATGTGCATCACATCGATTGAAGAGCGTACCTCTAGCTCTTTCCAGTAGGGTAGGTCCCAATATATAGATTTCTTCTTCCATATGGGTGCGCGTCCCTCAGCGTCATTCGAAACAGCTAGTCCGCCGGGACCCTTTCCAAATATTACGTGTAAATCAGAGACCATATCAAGTATGTGATCACCGGTACGCATGGCGGGCTTCTTCCGGTGATCTGCCTCGCCTTTGAAATGCTTGCCTTTCTTTCGACATTGATGGTTGGTCGGGAGAAATCGACGATGGCCCAGGTACACATTCTTCCTGCATATGTCCAGGTATATACTTTCGGTGTCAGCTAAATAGTGCGTGCATCTGTGGTATCCCTTGTTTGTCTGTTCTGAAAGGTTACTAAGAGCGGGCCAATCGTTGATGGTTACAAACAGCAACGCATGCAGGTTAAATTCCACCTGTTTGTGCTCAAGTGTGCGCACGTACGCCGTTTCTATTCCACAGCTGTAAAAGTTCTTCAACTAATGGCGTTAGGTACACATCAATGTCGTTGCCGGGTTGCTTAGGGCCTTGGATGAGAATTGGCATCATAATGAACTTCCACTTCATGCACATCCAAGGAGGAAGGTTATACATACATAGAGTCACGGACCAGGTGCTGTGATTGCTGCTCTGCTCCCCGAAAGGATTAATGCCATCTGCGCTTAAAGCAATCCATACGTTCCTTGGGTCACTTGCAAACTGAGCCCAGTACTTTCTCTCGATTTTCTCCACTGCGACCCGTCAGCGGGTGCTCTCATCTTCCCGTCTTTCTTACGGTCCTCACTGTGCCATCGCATCAACTTGGCATGCTCTTTGTTTCTGAACAGTCGTTTCAACCGTGGTATTATAGGAGCATACCACATCACCTTCGCAGGAACCCTCTTCCTGCGAGGCTCGCCCTCAACATCACCAGGGTCATCTCGTCTGATCTTATACCGCAATGCACCGCATACCGGGCATGCGTTCAAATCCTTGTACGCATCGCGATAGAGGATGCAGTCATTAGGGCATGCATGTATCTTCTCCACCTCCAATCCTAGAGGGCATACGACCTTCTTTGCTGCGTACGTACTGTCAGGCAATTCGTTATCCTTTGGAAGCTTCTTCTTCAATATTTTCAGTAACTTCTCAAATCCTTTGTCAGGCACAACATTCTCCGCCTTCCACTGCAGCAATTCCAGTATGGTAACGAGCTTTGTGTTGCTATCTTCGCAATTGGGATACAACCCTTTTTTGTGATCCTCTAACACGCGATCGAACTTCAGCTTCTTCTTTTCACTTTCGCACTTTTCCCTTACATCAACAATGACCTGGCGGAGATCATCATCGGGCACATCGTCTGGTTCCTCTTGATCTTTAGCTTCCTCTTGATCTTCAGCTTCCCCCATTGCAGCATCACCGTATTCAGGGGGCACATAGTTGTCATCGTCCTCTTCTTCTTCGCTGTCTTCCATCATAACCCCTGTTTCTCCGTGCTTCGTCCAAATATTATAGTGTAGCATGAAACCCTTATAAAGCAGGTGGGTGTGAAGGATTTTCTTGTCAGAGTAAGACCTCGTATTCCCACAATCAGGGCATGGACAACACATAAAACCATTCTGCTTGTTTGCCTGAGCCACTTCGAGAAATTTATGCACGCCCTTAATGTACTCGGAGGTGTGTCTGTCACCGTACATCCATTGCCGGTTCATCTGCGTGCATTATATATAATTATGTGTGTCAAAAGTAAGAAAATTAGACAAGTATCTATCTAAAGTAAGATTTTTTTCTTTCAGAAAGAAGATAAGAACAAGAGGCTCACCACGGTGGTGCCGGCGACGAGATCGGCGCGGGCGATCAATGGCGATGAAGACGAGGACGGGGCGTGTCAGACCGCTAAACCTAGACAAATCTCGGAAAAAATGGAGCTCGGAGGTCGAGCTTCAAGAGGAGAAAGCTGAACTAGTGTGGCTCGGGCATTTCATCGAACACCTCACATGCATAAGAGGTGAGCTAGAGCACCCAAATGCCCTTCCTCACCGGCCAGCAAAAAACAGAGCACTGTGGAGTGCTCTGCTCGCTGGCGATGGGGTATATATAGGCAACTCATTTGTCCCGGTTCGTGGCTGGAACCGGGACTAAAGCCCAGCCTTCTGTCTCGGTTCGAGCCAAGAACTGGGACCAATGTTTGTGGGCCAGGAGCGAGGCCCATTGGTCCCGGTTTGTGCCTAGAACCGGGACAAATGGGTCCATACGAACCGGGACCAATGCCCACGAGGCCCCGGCCGGCCCCCTGGGCTAAAGAACCGGGACGAATGCGTCCATTGGTCCTGGTTCGTGGCAGAACCGGGACTAATGGGCTGGCCAGGCCCGAACGAAAGCCCCTTTTTCTACTAGTGATGGTGTCGGCAATGATGCGCCTAAGCAACCAATGCTTAGCAAATCTGCAAAAAAATATCTCTTTTGGTTTGTGCTTCTTGTTAGGCTTGTTACCATATGTATTGTTTTGCAGTTTTTTCACATATCAAACTTAGAGCTATAATATTTTTCTTTCATGAACTTTCATATGTAGTTATGTACCATGCTCAGACTAGCACTTTGCATCGAAGTACTACGAGTTAGGGGGTATTTGGTTGGGCTTAACTTTAGCTTTTGCATTTTGGTTTATAAGCCAAAAAAATCACCTATTTTATGGGTTTCCGGCTTATACCATCATGTACAAGAGCCAAACAACACTGATACGTACGCGCAGGACACTTCCCATCCAATATTTGTATGGTATCCCACATCACACCGTTCATGTGCAAGGCCGTTGGATTAGCCATCGTACCATTATCGTACCACAACACGTCGTATGTGAAGTACTTCCGATAGCCAAAAGCCTAAAAATGGGTGTTCTGAGTTAGTCTTCCATCCTTATTTTACTAGTAGTTGTATCGAGTAATCCTCTGTTTTGGACTTGTTATCGTCAAAAAGAGGGAGCACTCATCCGTCAGTTGCTTGAATTTTTTTTATGGATAAGTCATTTTCTTCCTTCACGTGCGACTACTATTCATGTTCTTCCCCTCCCATTCGGGCCGCTCTCTAGCCCATGCTTAACTGCATACCGCTGCTGTTCCGCCCACCCCTCTAAGCCCCATACTTCTACTGCACCGACAAGCACCCTTGTAGTTGTCTATCCTCTTCCTATCTTCTACCGGGGAGGACGCGTCTAGACAACGTATGCTTAGCAAATCCGCAAAAAAGTAATCTCTTTTGGCTTGTGTCTTCTTGTTAGGCTTGTTACCATATGTAGTGTCTTTAGTTTTTTCTTCACACATTTTTAAAAATAGAGCTATGATTTTTTTTCATGAAGGTTCAAATATTAGGTTCATATGTAGTTATGTACCCATGTTCAGACTTGCACTTTGCAACGAAATACTATGAGGTAGGGGGTATTTGGCTAGGTTTAACTTTGGCTTATAAGCAAAAAAGACACCTATGATGGTATTAAGCAAGCAAGACAAGTATGATGGTACTAACTTTAGTACAAAGTTGTATCAAGATTGAGACACTTATTTTGGAACGGAGGGAGTATAATCCAAATGTCCATAAGAGGTATATTTGGGGCTTATAAGCCAAGTGCAAAAGCCAAAGTTAAGCCCAACCAAACACCCCTTGGTGTGCTTATCTTCTTCGGCGAGCATATAATACAAACATGTTTACAAAATAAAACACTAATTTATGACCACTTTCCATTTTTTATCCTTGCAACCCCATTGGTGAAAAAATGGTCTATCTGTATTGGAAATTATTGAGTAAAAGTGATGTAGTATACTAAATGTAGGTTTGTAATTTTTTGGAGCTTCTCATGTTGAAAATGCATGCCTGGCCTTTTTCAGGAAACATAAACCTAATGGGTCTCCGCATGCTTGTTCTACCAGTGCTCTTAGGGTTGTTTTATAGAGCAAGTGACATTAATTGCTCAACAGTTCATGGTAACACCACAAATCACCGTTCATTGCTTGATTTCAAAGGGGCCATCAGAGCGGACCCAAGAGGAGCCTTAAGCTCTTGGAATGAGAACATCCACTACTGTATGTGGTCGGGCATAAAGTGTAGCACATGGCACCCAGAACGTGTTACGATGCTAAACCTTGCCAATCTGAGCTTGACAGGCCATATCACACCCTCTCTTGGTAATCTAACCTTCCTTTGGAAACTAAAACTACCCAATAATCTCCTATCTGGCCAGTTGCCACCTTTCAATCGTCTTATACGATTACGGGTCCTTTACCAACATGATAACTTATTGCAAGGGAGCATTCCGAATGCTCTTACAAATTGCTCCGAACTCGTTGGGCTAGATCTCTCTTCTAACATGCTAGTGGGTTCAATTCCCCAAAATATAGGTCCACTCTCCAATCTTATAGGAATCGACCTTTCCAATAATAGCCTCATAGGAAACATTCCACCAACCTTCGGCAACAACACTTACTTAGAAGAGCTACGACTTACCCACAATCAACTCAAAGGACGCATTCCCGAAGATCTTGGGAAATTGCTGAATATGGGGGAGAACCGGGCGGTGTTTCTTGGTCAGAATAGGCTATCGGGTAGAGTTCCAACAACATTTCTTAATCTATCCAAGCTTATAATACTGGACTTGAGTACGAATAAGCTAAGGGGCACATTGCCATATGATATCGGTAATCTATCTGTTTCGCTTCAATGGCTACTTTTGGATGCAAACAACTTGTCTGGGACAGTGCCACCGAGCATTGGGGCCCTAAAGAACCTAACAGTTTTAGATCTTGGAGGAAACAACTTCGTTGGACCTATACCGTACTCCATCGGCAATCTGGCAAAGTTACAGAGGCTCTACCTTTCCAATAATCATTTTGACGGTTGGTAACACAGCGACGCTGCTTGACGGCCAACAACTTGATTAGACTGGTTGGCCGAGCCAAGGGATGTTGTTTGCTGTGCTAGTGCAATGGCCCGACGAGGGCTCTGCGCGCGCCTCTCTGTCCTTGCATGGCTGCGCGACAATTTCTATTAGCAGGTCTGGTTACTTTGTTCCGTGTTGCAGTTTTCTTTTTCTTGTTCTCCTTAGCGACTTCCTATATATGTATTTCAGTTGGTCTGTCCCAGTGTATGCGTTTGGTATGTATTATGTACGTGTGCACCTCATTTGTATATGTATATCACCTGCGCTTTCTCTACTCTACTTCCCGAGCTTTGCTACACTTACATAATTTTTATACGTAAACTCCTTACGAAATCATCGTGCCATCTGATGATCTGTTAGTTGGAAATCAGGAGGGCAGGGCCCACAGTTAAAATCCGGGGGGAGGGGCGGAGGGATTAGTGGAAGGTTCACGTAACAACCCGTAGGTGTCGAATTATTGCTACATCCCTCCTCTCACACATGCATCTTTCCTCTGACCGGCCAGTTCGTTTCCTGTACGATGGCCGCTGTGGTTCATCGCACAGGCACACCGAACACTACTCTGTGCTTCTCTGGCCGACACGCACGGTGGTGGGCCTACGTGGTTCCATGTAATGTTTTGTGTCGCCAATTTTGTTCTTGTTTCTTCAGGCGCCATTTGTGATGTATGGCGTGTCTGCCGGAGATTGAAGGTCGACCCTATAAATTATATGGAAAGCGTAGAACCCTTTTCTCAGGCCGCAATTGTATTTATATTAGGGATGCCGTGGCTTACAAGTCTAACGATCAAGAGGTTGATCGTGAAGTTACATGAGAAGGTCGCTAGAGTAGGAGATAGGCAGAAGTAGAGAAAGGAGAGGATTACAAGTTAAACACTAGTCCTATATCAATACAACAGTATTCCAACACCCCCCTCAATCTGAACCTAAGGAACTCCAAGGTTGAGATTGTACTTGAATTCATCGAGCCTTCTCATGGTGAGAAGTTTAAGCCATCGGCTAGTTGATCACCAGTAGGAATGAACCTTATGTGCAGTACCTTACGAGCTACTCTTTCTCTGACAAAGTGGAAATCAACCTTAATATGCTTTGTGTGTGCATGAAAAACATGATTAGCTAAAAGATAGGTTGCTCCAATATTATCACACCATAATCTTGCAACCCGTGGAGTTTTAACTCCAAGTTCATAAAGTAGAGTCTGAATCCACATGACTTCAGCTGTAGCATTTGCTAGAGCTTTATACTCAGCCTCAGTGCTTGGCCTTGAGATAGTAGCATGTTTTCTGGCACTCCGTGATACAAGATTTGTTCCCAGAAACACAACAAATCCACCTGTGGATCTTCTATCATCAACACACCCTACCCAATCTGCATCAGAATAGGCAGACAAAAGCATGGAAGGAGACTTGACAATCTTTAGTCCAAGCTCCCCAGAAAAACTGAGATATCTCACAATTCTTTTAACCACAGTCCAATGAAGAGTGGTAGGTGCATGCAAATATTGACACACTTTGTTTACAGAATAAGAAATATCAGGACATGTAAGAGTTAAATACTATAATGCACCTACAACACTTCTGTACTTTGTTGCATCCTCATGCCGAAGTGTTTCTCCACTATCAACAGTGAGTTTTTTCTGAAGTTGAGATTGGTGTACTTACAGGCTTGCAGTTTTCCAATCCTACTCTCCTGAGGATATCTTCGGTATATTTTTCCTGTGACAGAAGTATACCATCTTTTATCTGTTTGACTTCTATACCAAGGAAGTAATGAAGGTCTCCCAAATCCTTAAGAGCAAATTCCATCTTCAAATCCTTAAGCAGACAGGTAGTGGCATTTGGACTTGAACTAGCAACAATTATATCATCAACATATACTAGAACAAAGATAGTAACATTGCCTTTACTGTAGAGAAATAGTGAGGTACCAGCTTTAGATGGTGTAAACCCAAGTTGTTGTAATTATGTGCTCAACCTTGAGTACCAGACTCTTGGGGCCTGTTTCAAACCATACAAAGCTTTTTCTTACTTGCAGATATAATGAGGTGTGCTCCTGTTCTCATAACCTCATGGTTGCCGCATAAAAACCTCTTCCTCTAGAACACCATGAAAAAACGTGTTCTGAACATCTAGCTGCCTTAAACACCAACCTTTGGGAACAGTAATGGACAATACAAGTCGAATAGTAGCTGCTTTAACAACATGACTAAAGGTATCTTCATAATCAATACCGAACCTTTATTTAAAACCTCTTGCAACTAACCTGGCCTTATATCTGTATATGCTTCCACCGGACTTTCTTTTAATCTTATACACCCACTTGCAATTTATGAAAATTTTGCCTTTCTCTAGTTGTACCAAATGCCATGTTTTATTTTTCATGAGTGCCTCATATCCACTATCCATACCTTCTTTCCAATCTTTACTAGCAAGTGCATCGTGTATTTGGGTTGGCTCATCCATACTAGTAAGAAAAGCACATTTGATTTTATCATACCTCATAGTACCATTTGTGTATTCATTTTCTTTAACAATACGAGACCTGGATCTTGTGTGGCAACATGGAAGTTTCGGTGCAGGAGCCGGTACACGAGTTTGAGTAGTCTTTGGCGCATAAGATCTTGGTGTTGCAGGTTCTATAGCAGAGTTCGCTGCCATAGAAAATCCCGCCGGATCCCCTACATCATGTAGCTCCTGCTCCTGCTCCTGATCCGAGGCAATCAAGGAACCAGGGCTCCTCCTCGCGATCGTCACACCATCAGGGGCATGCCGTGTGGCGTCCATAGTAGCCAGCTGGGCAAATTTGACAAATTTGACCCGTGGACGAAATCAAATCACAGAATGAACTGCCCGTGAAACTATTTCACGCGGCTGACCTTTTTGTGTGACGCCCGACACGAAGGCGCCACACTACACTGTGCAACGCCTCACAGATAGACGCTACATGCCTGGCCAGCGTTGCACCTCAGACTGCCTAAAAATTGCTAAGTCATTGTGCAGAGCCTAAGAGCTAGGCGTTGCACTGTATAGTGTGGCACCTAGCTCTCAGGCGCTGCACTAGTGGTTGCACTACAAAATGAAGCAACCACTAGTGCAACGCCTAGAATCTAGGCGCTACACTGTATAGTGTGGCGCCTAGCTCTCAGGCGCTGCACACGAACTTAGTAATTTTCGGATCACACGGGTGTGACGCTGGCCAGGCGTGTAGCGCCTATCTGTGAGGCGTTGCACAGTATAGTGTGGCGCCTTCGTGTCGGGCGTTACATAAAAATGTCAGCCACGTGAAATAGTTTCACGGGCAGTTCATTCTGTGATTTGATTTCGTTCATAGGTCAAATTTATCAATTTTGCCAGCCAACTGTTTAGTCGGACCCCACGCTTGTCGCCCAGGCGGCTGCTGGCCCATGCTAGGTGGGCTGGCGGGGCCCATACTGCTGGGGCTATCGGCCATTGCTGCGTCTGACACATGCAACACGCTGGGATACGCCTGGGATCATACATCCTGCCGTACTGTCGCGTAGATTTTCTTCGGATCACGTGCCGTTGCTGCCGCCCGGATTAGACTGGGATCCAGTGCCAGTTTTGTCTTCATTTTCTTGCATAAAATGACACACTGAATCTGTACATTTAGCATCAAAATTAAAATTTTCTTTGGAGCTAGTCATATGATCAACATTATTTAACTCGCCCCCATGATCTGGATTAGTCATATAGTCAGGAAGAAGTGCAATTTCCGCACGAAGTAAGGCTTCGACATTTGGTGAAGTTTGGCAAAGGGAAATAATTCATCAAATATAACATGAGGAGAAATATATATTCGTCCAGTGGTAACTTCAAGGCACTTGTATCCTTTGTGAAGATTACTATAGCGAAGAAAAACAGATTGAGTGAAACGAAACTCAAGTTTATGTCGATTGCACGGACAAAGATTGGGGTAGCAAGCTGATACATCTCAAACGTATCTATACTTTTTTATTGTTCCATGCTATTATATTATCTGTTTTGGACTTTTTATATGCATTAATATGCTATTTTATATTATTTTTAGGACTAACCTATTAACCTAGAGCCTAGTGCCAATTCCTGTTTTTTTCCTTGTTTTAGAGTTTTGCAGAAAAGGAATACCAAACGGAGTCCAAACGGAATAAAACCTTTGCGATAATTTTTCTTGAACCAGAAGATAACTAGAAGACTTGAAGATGAAGTCGGAGGAGCCACGAGGTGACCACAAGGACGGAGGGCGCGCCCAGGGGGGTAGGGCTCGCCCCCGCCCTTGTGGGCCCCCGTGCACCTGTTGACCTAATTCTTTCGCCTATACATTCCCAAATATCCCCAAACCACCAGAGGCATCCACGAAAACACTTTTCCATCGCCGCAACCTTCTGTACCCGTGAGACCCCATCTAGAGACCTTTTCGGCACCCTGTCGGATGGGGATTCAATCACGGAGGGATTCTACATCAACTCTATTGCCCTTCCGATGAAGCGTGAGTAGTTTACCACATACCTACTGAAGGAAATATGCCCTAGAGGCAATAATAAATTTATTATTTATTTCCTTATTTCATGATAAATGTTTATTATTCATGCTAGAATTGTATTAACCGGAAACATAATACATGTATGAATACATAGACAAACAGAGTGTCACTAGTATGCCTCTACTTGACTAGCTCGTTGATCAAAGATGGTTAAGTTTCCTAACCATATACATGAGTTGTCATTTGATTAACGGGATCACATCATTAGGAGAATGATGTGATTGACTTGACCCATTCCGTTAGCTTAGCACTTGATCGTTTAGTTTGTTGCTATTGCTTTCTTCATGACTTATACATGTTCCTATGACTATGAGATTATGCAACTCCCGTTTACCGGAGGAACACTTTGTGTGCCAGCAAACGTCACAACGTAACTGGATGATTATAAAGGTGCTCTACAGGTGTCTCCAAAGGTACTTGTTGGGTTGGTGTATTTCGAGATTAGGATTTGTCACTCCGATTCTCGGAGAGGTATCTCTGGGCCCACTCGGTAATGCACATCACTATAAGCCTTGCAAGCATTGCAACTAATGAGTTAGTTGCGGAATGATGTATTACGGAACGAGTAAAGAGACTTGCCGGTAACGAGATTGAACTAGGTATTGAGATACCGACGATCGAATCTCGGGCAAGTAACATACCGATGACAAAGGGAACAACGTATGTTGTTATGCGGTCTGACCGATAAAGATCTTCATAGAATATGTAGGAGCCAATATGGGCATCCAGGTCCCGCTATTGGTTATTGACCAGAGAGGTGTATCGGTCATGTCTACATAGTTCTCGAACCCGTAGGGTCCGCACGCTTAACGTTTGTTGACGATATAGTACTATACGAGTTATGTATGTTGATGACCGAATGTTGTTCGGAGTCCGGGATGAGATCACGGACATGACGAGGAACTCCGGAATGGTCCGGAGATAAAGTTTGATATATGGGATAGTAGTGTTTGATCTCCGGAAGGGTTCCGGAATTCACCGGAAGGGGTTCCGGATGTTTCCAGAAATGTTTGGGCACGAGAACACTTTATCTGGGCCAAAGGGGAAAGCCCACGAGGCTTTTGGAAAGTGCAAAAGGAAGTTTTATGGAGACCAGAGGCTAGACGCCAGGAACCCTGGCGTCTAGGGGGTAGACGCCGGGAACCCTGGCGTCTAGCCCTGGAGTCCGAGAAGGACTCTTGCCTTTCGGGTAAAACCGACTTTGAGGAGGCTTTTAGTCCAAGTTTCGACCCCAGGGTCAACATATAAATAGAGGGGTAGGGCTAGCACCAAAGACAGATCAAGAAACACCAAGCCGTGTGCCGGCAACCCCGTCCCCTCTAGTTTATCCTCCATCATAGTTTTCGTAGTGCTTAGGAGAAGCCCTGCGGAGATTGTTCTTCACCAACACCGTCACCACGCCGTCGTGCTGCCGGAACTCATCTACTACTTCGCCCCTCTTGCTGGATCGAGAAGGCGAGGACGTCACCGAGCCGAACGTGTGCAGAACTCGGAGGTGTCGTGCTTTCGGTACTTGGATCGGTCGGACATGAAGACGTACGACTACATCAACCGCGTTGATATAATGCTTCCGCGAACGGTCTACGAGGGTACGTAGACAACACTCTTCCCTCTCGTTGCTATGCATCACCATGGTCTTGCGTGTGCGTAGGATTTTTTTCGAAATTACTACGTTCCCCAACAGTGGCATCCGAGCCTAGGTTTTATGCATTGATGTTGTGCACGAGTAGAACACAAGTGAGTTGTGGGCGATATAAGTCATACTGCTTACCAGCATGTCATACTTTGGTTCGGTGGTATTGTTGGATGAAGCGGCTCGGACCGACATTACGCGTACGCTTACGCGAGACCAGTTCTACCGACGTGCTTTGCACACAGGTGGCTGGCGGGTGTCACTTTCTCCAACTTTAGTTGAACCAAGTGTGGCTATGCCCGGTCCTTGCGAAGGTTAAAACAGCACCAACTTGACAAACTATCGTTGTGGTTTTGATGCGTAGGTAAGAACGGTTCTTGCTTAAGCCCGTAGCAGCCACGTAAAACTTGCAACAACAAAGTAGAGGACGTCTAACTTGTTTTTGCAGGGCATGTTGTGATGTGATATGGTCAAGACATGATGCTAAATTTTATTGTATGAGATGATCATGTTTTGTAACCGAGTTATCGGCAACTGGCAGGAGCCATATAGTTGTCGCTTTATTGTATGCAATGCAATTGCGCTGTAATGCTTTACTTTATCACTAAGCGGTAGCGATAGTCGTGGAAGCATAAGTTTGGCGATACAACAACGATGCTACGATGGAGATCAATGTGTCGCGCCGGTGACGATGGTGATCATGACGGTGCTTCGGAGATGGAGATCACAAGCACAAGATGATGATGGCCATATCATATCACTTATATTGATTGCATGTGATGTTTATCTTTTATGCATCTTATCTTGCTTTGATTGACGGTAGCATTATAAGATGATCTCTCACTAAATTTCAAGATAAAAAGTGTTCTCCCTGAGTATGCACCGTTGCCAAAGTTCGTCGTGCCTAGACACCACGTGATGATCGGGTGTGATAAGCTCTACGTCCATCTACAACGGGTGCAAGCCAGTTTTTGCACACGCAGAATACTCAGGTTAAACTTGACGAGCCTAGCATATGCAGATATGGCCTCGGAACACTGAGACCGAAAGGTCGAGCGTGAATCATATAGTAGATATGATCAACATATTGATGTTCACCATTGAAAGCTACTCCATTTCACGTAATGATCGGTATGGTTTAGTTGATTTGGATCACGTGATCACTTAGAAGATTAGAGGGATGTCTTTCTAAGTGGGAGTTCTTAAGTAATATGATTAATTGAACTTAAATTTATCATGAACTTAGTACCTGATAGTATTTTGCTTATCTATGTTGATTGTAGATAGATGGCCCGTGCTGTTGTTCCGTTGAATTTTAATGCGTTCCTTGAGAAAGCAAAGTTGAAAGATGATGGTAGCAATTACACGGACTGGGTCCGTAACTTGAGGATTATCCTCATTGCTGCACAGAAGAATTACGTCCTGGAAGCACCGCTAAGTGCCAAGCTTGCTGCAGGAGCAACACTAGATGTTATGAACGTCTAGCAGAGCAAAGCTGATGACTACTCGATAGTTCAGTGTGCCATGCTTTACGGCTTAGAACCGGGTCTTCAACGACGTTTTGAACGTCATGGAGTGTCGGTGTACTCGAATAGGGGTACCCTAGTACCCCGAACTTGTGCACGGGCAGTTGTAGCACCCCGCGGCAAGGCTTGCCGGGCGAATGCCAAAAACCCTCCAAGGTTCCCTTGGAGCCATCCAAGAACAAAGTATATAAGCTAAGGAGACAAGGCCCCGGCAAGGGGAGCTTGCCGGGAAGGCCAACCGAGGCACTCCAAGGAACTTGCCGCGACGCGCCACGCGCTCCGGCAAGGCGACAAGGCCCCGGCAAGAGGAGCTTGCCGGGAAGACTGACCAAGGTACTTCGAAGCCCGGCAAGCGACAAGCCTCCGGGCCCAACAAGATAGCAGCAGCGGCAAGGCGCTTGCCGCGGCAGGCGGCCACTCTGCACCCACGCTCCAGTGCATCCACCAACGTGTCGCTCTGGGGGCCTCTCCGGGCGCGCGTGGCGGGAGGCTGTGCAACCAGCGGTGCGCGGTGGCATGCAAAGCTGACAAGATCGCCATCGTGGCGAACGGTGGCGCCCCTAACGGTCCTTTTCTGCACTGTTCGGACGACTCAGACGGGCATTTAATGCCCTTGTCCCCTGCCGTCAGAGTTAGGTAGGGTGCACTGTACAAGCAACTATACCAACTACCTCACTTTTTACGTTTTTACCCTCTTCTGCGTTGCCACCTGTCTGTGACCCCTTTAGCGTATAAAAGGAGGCCCATGCGCAATGTAGAGGAGGTTCAGCTCATAGGTTCGACTCATTCAGAAGCGAGAAAACACTTAGCTCTCTCGAGCAAGAACACAAGATAATATAGCCAGACAAGCAGCAGTAGGAGTATTATCTCTCCGGAGAGCTCCGAAGCTGGGTAAACCGCTCGTGTGCTTCGCCTCGATCTGCTCTTCGTGCAACCTCCGCCCCCCACCGAATCGAAAGGGGCCCGGTCCGCCGGCCCCATAGGTGCTCGTGGATCAGTTTCCCCGACATGGAGCATATGAGATGTTTCAGGAGTTGAAGTTAATATTTCAAGCAAATGTCGAGAGATATGAAGTCTCCAATAAGTTCTATAGCTGCAAGATAGAGGAGAATAGTTCTGTCAGTGAACATATACTCAAAATGTCTGGGTATCATAATCACTTGACTCAACTGGGAGTTAATCTTCCTGCTGATAGTGTCATTGACAGAGTTCTTCAATCACTGCCACCAAGCTACAAGAGCTTCATGATGAACTATAACATGAAAGGGATGGATAAGACGATTCCCGAGCTCTTCGCAATGCTAAAGGCTGCGGAGGTAGAAATCAAGGAGCATCAAGTGTTGATGGTCAATAAGACCGCCAGTTTCAAGAAAAAGGGCAAAGGGAAGAAGAAGGGGAACTTCAAGAAGAACAGCAAACAAGTTGCTGCTCAGGAGAAGAAACCCAAATATGGACCTAAGCCTGAAACTGAGTGCTTCTACTGCAAGCAGACTGGACACTGGAAGCGGAACTGCCCCAAGTATTTGGCGGATAAGAAGGATGGCAAGGTGAACAAAGGTATATGTGATATACATGTTATTGATGTGTACCTTACTAGAGCTCGCAGTAGCACCTGTGTATTTGATACTGGTTCTGTTGCTAATATTTGCAACTCGAAATAGGGACTACGGATTAAGCGAACACTGGCAAAGGACGAGGTGACGATGCGCGTGGGAAATGGTTCCAAAGTCGATGTGATCGCGGTCGGCACGCTACCTCTACATCTACCTTCGGGATTAGTTTTAGACCTAAATAATTGTTATTTGGTGCCAGCGTTGAGCATGAACATTATATCTGGATCTTGTTTGATGCGAGACGGTTATTCATTTAAATCAGAGAATAATGGTTGTTCTATTTATATGAGTAATATCTTTTATGGTCATGCACCCTTGAAGAGTGGTCTATTTTTGATGAATCTCGATAGTAGTGATACACATATTCATAATGTTGAAGCCAAAAGATGCAGAGTTGATAATGATAGTGCAACTTATTTGTGGCACTGCCGTTTAGGTCATATCGGTGTAAAGCGCATGAAGAAACTCCATACTGATGGACTTTTGGAATCACTTGATTATGAATCACTTGGTACTTGCGAACCGTGCCTCATGGGCAAGATGACCAAAACGCCGTTCTCCGGTACTATGGAGAGAGCAGCGGATTTGTTGGAAATCATACATACAGATGTATGTGGTCTGATGAATGTTGAGGCTCGTGGCGGATATTGTTATTTTCTCACCTTCACAGATGATTTAAGCAGATATGGGTATATCTACTTAATGAAACATAAATCTGAAACATTTGAAAAGTTCAAAGAATTTCAGAGTGAAGTTGAAAATCATCTTAACAAGAAAATAAATTTCTACGATCTGATCGTGGAGGAGAATATTTGAGTTGCGAGTTTGGTCTACATTTGAAACAAAGCGGAATAGTTTCGCAACTCACGCCACCCAGAACACCACAGCGTAATGGTGTGCCCGAATGTCGTAATCGTACGTTACTAGATATAGTGTGATCTATGATATCTCTTACTAATTTACCGCTATCGTTTTGGGGTTATGCTTTAGAGATGGCCGCATTCACGTTAAATAGGGCACCATCAAAATCCGTTGAGACGACGCCTTATGAACTATGGTTTGGCAAGAAACCAAAGTTGTCGTTTCTTAAAGTTTGGGGCTACGATGCTTATGTGAAAAAGCTTCAACCTGATAAGCTCGAACCCAAATCGGAGAAATGTGTCTTCATAGGATACCCAAAGGAGACTGTTGGCTACACCTTCTATCACAGATCCGAAGGCAAGACATTCGTTGCCAAGAATGGATCCTTTCTAGAGAAGGAGTTTCTCTCGAAAGAAGTGAGTGGGAGGAAAGTAGAACTTGATGAGGTAACTGTACCTGCTCCCTTATTGGAAAGTAGTTCATCATAGAAACCGGTTTCTGTGACACCTACACCAATTAGTGAGGAAGTTAATGATGATGATCATGGAACTTCAGATCAAGTTATTACTGAACCTCGTAGATCAACCAGAGTAAGATCTGCACCAGAGTGGTACAGTAATCCTGTTCTGGAAATCATGCTACTAGATCATGATGAACCTACGAACTATGAAGAAGCGATGGTGAGCCCAGATTCCGCAAAATGGCTAGAAGCCATGAAATCTGAGATGGGATCCATGTATGAGAACAAAGTGTGGACTTTGGTTGACTTGCCCGTTGATCGGCAAGCAATTGAGAATAAATGGATCTTCAAGAAGAAGACCGACGCTGACGGTAATGTTACTGTCTACAAAGCTCGACTTATTGCAAAAGGTTTTCGACAAGTTCAAGGGATTGACTACGATGATACCTTCTCACCCGTAGCGATGCTTAAGTCTGTCCGAATCATGTTAGCGATTGCCGCATTTCATGATTATGAAATTTGGCAGATGGATGTCAAAACTGCATTCCTGAATGGATTTCTGGAAGAAGAGCTGTATATGATGCAACCGAAAGGTTTTGTCGATCCAAAAGGAGCTAACAAAGTGTGCAAGCTCCAGCGATCCATTTATGCACTAGTGCAAGCCTCTCAGAGTTGGAATAAACGCTTTGATAGTGTGATCAAAGCATTTGGTTTTGTACAGACTTTTGGAGAAGCCTGTATTTACAAGAAAGTGAGTGGGAGCTCTGTAGCATTTCTGATATTATATGTGGATGACATATTACTAATTGGAAATGATATAGAATTTCTGGATAGTATAAAGGGATACTTGAATAAAAGTTTTTCTATGAAAGACCTCGGTGAAGCTGCTTACATATTGGGCATCAAGATCTATAGAGATAGATCAAGACGCTTAATTGGACTTTCACAAAGCACATACCTTGACAAAGTTTTGAAAAGGTTCAAAATGGATCAAGCAAAGAAAGGGTTCTTGCCTGTGTTACAAGGTGTGAAGTTGAGTAAGACTCAATGCCCGACCACTGCAGAAAACAGAGAGACGATGAAAGATGTTCCCTATGCTTCAGCCATAGGCTCTATCGTGTATGCAATGCTGTGTACCAGACCTGATGTGTGCCTTGCTATAAGTCTAGCAGGGAGGTACCAAAGTAATCCAGGAGTGGATCACTGGACAACGATCAAGAACATCCTGAAATACCTAAAAAGGACTAAGGATATGTTTCTCGTTTATGGAGGTGACAAAGAGCTCATCGTAAATGGTTACGTTGACGCAAGCTTTGACACTGATCCGGACGATTCTAAATCGCAAACCGGATACGTGTTTATATTAAACGGTGGAGCTGTCAGTTGGTGCAGTTCTAAACAAAGCGTCGTGGCGGGATCTACGTGTGAAGCGGAGTACATAGCTGCTTCGGAAGCAGCAAATAAAGGAGTCTGGATGAAGGAGTTCATATCCGATCTAGGTGTCATACCTAGATCATTGGGTCTAATGAAAATCTTTTGTGACAATACTGGTGCAATTGCCCTTGTGGGCCCCCGTGCACCTGTTGACCTAATTCTTTCGCCTATACATTCCCAAATATCCCCAAATCACCAGAGGCATCCACGAAAACACTTTTCCATCGCCGCAACCTTCTGTACCCATGAGACCCCATCTAGAGACCTTTTCCGGCACCCTGTCGGATGGGGATTCAATCACGGAGGGATTCTACATCAACTCTATTGCCCTTCCGATGAAGCGTGAGTAGTTTACCACAGACCTACTGAAGGAAATATGCCCTAGAGGCAATAATAAAGTTATTATTTGTTTCCTTATTTCATGACAAATGTTTATTATTCATGCTAGAATTGTATTAACTGGAAACATAATACATGTGTGAATACATAGACAAACAGAGTGTCACTAGTATGCCTCTACTTGACTAGCTCGTTGATCAAAGATGGTTAAGTTTCATAACCATATTGTAACACCCCGGATGTAACTTTCCCTATTTGTACTCCAACTCTTGCCATTTCTGGCGTTAAGTTATATTTATTTCTCGGGTTCAGGTCTTTGTCTCCGTGTGTTGTTTTCTTTTTCATGCATCACATATCATGTTATCATGTGCATTGCTTTTGCATACGTGTTCATCTCATGCATTCGAGCATTTTCCCCGTTGTCCGTTTTGCATTCCGGCGCTTCGTTCTCCTCCGGTGGTCATTTCTAGCTTTCTTTCGTGTGTGGGGATTAAACATTTCCGGATTGGACCGAGACTTGCCAAGCGGCCTTGGTTTACCACCGGTAGAGCGCCTGTCAAGTTTCGTATCATTTGGACTTCGTTTGATACTCCAACGGTTAACCGAGGGACCGAAAAGGCCTCGTGTGTGTTGCAGCCCAACACCCCTCCAATTTGGCCCAAAAACCCACCAAACTCTGCTCCATGTCCTAGAGCGTTCGATCACGATCGCGTGGCCGAAAACCGCACCTCATTTGGACTCTCCTAGCTCCACTTATGCCTATAAATAGCCCCCCCCGTTTTCGGATCATCTCCCCCTCTCGAAACCCTAAAAATCAGATCCGCCGCGCACCGGACGTGTCCGGCCACGCCAGACGTTGTCCGCCGCTGCCCGCGTCCTCTCCCGCGCTGCCAAGTGGCGACCGCCGCCACCGCCGCCTCGGAGGCCCGCCGGCCCGTTCCCGGTCCCCGCGGCCCAACTCCTCCCCGCCGCCTCGCGCCACTCGCCCGACCCCGCCGCCGCATCGTCGCGGCCGGCCGAGGCCCGGCGAGCTCCCCTGCCTCCGGCCGCCGCCAACTCCTCTCCAGTGATCCTCAGGAAGCGTGCCACGATCCAGATCTGAAACGTCTACAGTAAACCCTAATTCCGCGAGGTGGTTTTTTTGCTATGTCCCGGAATTCTTGATCCATATGCACATGTTCGCGGCTTCGTAACTTTCAATCTGTAGCTCCGATTTGGGCATATAATATATCAAACTGTTCGACTCGACAAGTACATCATTTCATTCCATTGCACCAGTTTCATTTGAGCTCATCTTGATGCCCAAAATGATGTTAGAAGGAGGCTTCATGAGTTAATTGTCAGATCTGCTAGTTCATATTAGACTTTTGTCATTTTTGCCATGATTATTGTGTGCATGCTATGCCTGTGAGTCCTTCATATGTTTTGTTAAGGATTTTGTCTTCTTTCCAGAGGTGCAACCCATGCATTTTTAGGATGTGTGTGGTGACTTGTGCAAGCTTGCAAATTGAGGCACCCGATAAATCTGTTTTCAGGGACTTAGTTGTTTTCACTAAGTCTAGGATTATTTAGTTCATGATGCCATATGTTCAGCTTGTTTCTTAGTGATTCGTGCCTCTTTTGAGGATGATCAGTAAAGGAGTTTTGTTAATCATGTTATGCTCTATCCATCCATGTCTTTGTTTGCAATTATGGAGCACCCTAGCTTGAGTCAATCGAGCTCTACTTTTGCTTCATGGTGAATCTGGGCAGTTCGTCAACTTGTTTGAGATTTTGCCGATGCTATTGTAGTTGATCCGTGCATGCTATGCCATTGTTCTTGTCATGTCTAGCTTGTATTTTGTGCCTTCTTAATGGATGTATGCCTTCCTTGCCATGACTTGCACCATGGTGAGTGCATCGAGCTCGTTTACATGCCTTCGTGAGTTATATTTCAGCATGTCTCAGTTTTCACTAAGTCTGAAAACTGATTGTGTTTTTTGCTACGTTCGTGTGCCCGTTAGTATATTTTGTGATCCCTTTTGGCCCTAGGTCACTTTGGGTCTTTTGTTAAGCTTGTTGAGTAGCTCGATTCCATGTTCTTCTTTGTCATAATCAGGTCATGTATCATGTTGTTTTGCTGCTCCGAAGAGGGCTTCGTGATCTGAAATTTCAGACAAGTGTTAATTTCACTAAGTCTGGAATCTGTTTTGCATTTGCGTTTTTGTCATGCTTGTTTGAACCTCATAATGGATGAATTGGCCGTGGCTCAGTGCTAGTCTTTTGTTAAGCATCTTGTGTGTATCCCTGCCATGTTTATTGTTGTCATGTTTGGTGGCTATAGCATGTTCATTTCGTTGCATTTAGATGCCTACTTGTTGTAAATCGCAGACCGGTGTCAATTTTGAAATGCTTGCCATTTCCAAACCGTAACTCCGATTCCGGCGTTCTTTATATCGTTTTCAAGCGATTTCATCTCATCTTTCCAGTGGCACACTTGGAATTCCAAGTTGAGGCCAGGTTCATGCATTTCCTGTCATATCTTGCATTTTGCATCCCGCATCGCATCCCGCATAGCATATCATCATTGCATCTTATTGCTTAGTCTTGCACGTGGTTGATTGTATCTTTATTGCTTGTTTGTCTTGTTTGGGTAGAGCCGGGAGATGAGTTCGCTACCGAGTAGTCCGTTGAGTTTGCTTGTGAGGATCCAGTCAACTCTGACAACTGTGCAGGCAAGATGATCATACCCTCGAAATCACTACTATCTTTGCTATGCTAGTTTGCTCGCTCTTGCTATGCCAATGCTACGATGCCTACCTTTTGCTTGTCAGCCTCCCAATTGCCATGTTGAGACTCTAACCCACCATGTCCTAGCAAACCGTTGATTGGCTATGATACCGCTTTGCTCAGCCCCTCTTATAGCGTTGCTAGTTGCAGGTGAAGTTTGGAGGCGTTCCTTGTTGGAACATCGTTTATTTACTTATTGGGATATCATTATATTGCCATGTTATCTTAATGCATCTATACACTTGGTAAAGGGTGGAAGGCTCGGCCTCTCGCCTAGTGTTTTGTTCCACTCTTGCTGCCCTAGTTTCCGTCATATCGGTGTTATGTTCCCGGATTTTTGCGTTCCTTACGCGGTTGGGTTATAATGGGAACCCCCTGATAGTTCGCCTTGATTAAAGCTTTTCCAGCAATGCCCAACCTTGGTCTTACCATTTGCCACCTAGCCTCTTTTTCCCTCGGGTTTCCGGAGCCCGCGGGTCATCTTATTTAAACCCCCCCGGGCCAGTGCTCCTCTGAGTGTTGGTCCGACCGAGTAGACTGCGGGGCCACCTCGGGGCAACTTGAGGGTTGGTTTTACTCGTAGGATGTCTCATCTGAGTGTGCCCTGAGAAAGAGATATGTGCAGCTCCTATCGGGATTTGTCGGCACATTCGGGCGGTGTTGCTGGTCTTGTTTTAACCTGTCGAATTGTCTTGTTGTACCGGGTTGCCGAGTCTGATCGGTGTGTCTCGGGTGGAGGTCTATTCCTTCGTTGACCGTGAGAGCTTGTCATGGGCTAAGTTGGGACTCCCCTGCAGGGATTGAACTTTTGAAAGTCGTGCCCGCGGTTATGGGAAGATGGGAATTTGTTAATGTCCGGTTGTAGATAACTTGAACCTTAATTAAATAAAATGAATCAACTGAGTGTGTTGCCGTGATGGCCTCTTCTCGGCGGAGTCCGAGAAGTGGACACGGTGTTTGAGTTATGTTTGCGCAGGTTGTTCCTCTAGATTCTCGCTCGCCCTTTGCCTCCTCTTCTCGCTCTCTTTTGCGAATAAGATAGCCACCATATATGCTAGTCGCTTGCTGCAGCTCCACTTATAATTGCCTTACCCTTTCTATAAGCTTAAATAGTCTTGATCGCGAGGGTGTGAGATTGCTGAGTCCCTGTGGCTCACAGATACTATAACTCCAGATGCAGGTCCAGGTGATTCCGCTCCAAGTGACGAGTACGAGCTCAAGTGGGAGTTCGACGAGGACTCTCAGCGATACTACGTGTCTTTTCCTGATGATCAGTAGTGGTGCCTAGTTGGGGTTCGATTCAGGGCCTTGTCGCATGTTGGGTTTTCTTCTATTTTGGCGTCGTAGTCGGGCCATGAGTGTTTGCTTGATGGATGTTATTTATGTACTCTGATGTGACGTGGCGAGTGTAAGCCAACTATGTATCTCCCCCTTTTATTATATATTACATGGGATGTTGTAATGATTTCTTGACTTGCGACATTGCTTTCAATGCGGTTATGTCTCTAAGTCGTGCCTCGACACGTGGGAGCTATAGCCGCATCAAGGGCGCTACAAGTTGGTAATCAGAGCCTTCCCCGACCTTAGGAGCCCCATTGCTTGATCGTTTTAGCAGCCGAGTTGTGTCTAGAAAAATGTTTTGAGTCACTTAGGAATTATATATCGGAGAGCTTAGGAATTCTTTTTACTTCCCAGTCTCCTCATCGCTCTGGTAAGGCATCCTGACGTAGAGTTCTGACTCTTCTCTTCTCAAATTTCACTAAATTTTTTTTAGGATCACGCGAGTATCTTGGAATCGTTCCGATGGCTTATGATGAGAACATTATCTTGGTGCCTCCTGTCAGGGGTTTAGTGGAAGTGTCCCGGGGAGTTGAGCTCTGAGGTGTTGTCATCATAATTTTATCGTTGCAATTCTGGAATACTTGAGATATGTTCGCCGACATCGAAAATCTCTTTTATGCAGTTCATTGGTGAGATAACCTCGACGCCACCCAGTACTGGGGCGGGAGTTCGGGAGTATCGCCATAACTTGTATAACGGATGATTTTCGAAGGTTGAGGTAGATGGTTTCCGAAGTTTTCTTGGTTATGTGTTGAAGGATGGATACAGCTGGATGTAGGATTTGCTAGTTTGGGTGAGATATTATGCTTCCCCTGTATCCCCAACACCTGATTGCATAACCGGAAAGGTTCGGGAGTTTCATAGGTGGGAATTCTAGTAGCTCTAGTTCTTCTTCCACGGATATTGGTTTGAGATTGGGATTTCTTACCGATTATTCGTTCTTGATCCGTACCTTGTTGATTTATTTCTCTACCTTAATTCTACGTGGCTTCTCAATTTATGGATATGTGACCATTTGAAGAGGAATGCATTCGTTCATTTTGTTCGGATGTGAAGACTATATGTTACAATTTTCATTCCGTTGGATTCATCTTCAATATTTATCTATCATGTGCTAATGGTGGTCAACCTCTTCAGGATGGCTCCCGCTAAGAGCACCAGTCAGAACCAGAATCAAGATCCGCCACCGCCTCCACCTCCTCCAGAGGCATGGCAAGCTGTGATGGCCGCAACCAATGCAAACACTCAGCTGATCATGCAAATTCTCCAAGAGCGCAATCAAGGCAGTCAAGGGAATCAAGGCAGCAATCAGAGTCACTTTGCTACACTCAACCAGTTCCTTGCTAACGGGCCAAAGACTTTCAGCAATTGTGTTGAGGCAACCGATGCTGACGATTGGCTTGTGGATCTGTGTAAGCATTTCGAGTGCAGTAACGTCAGGCCTGAGGACTTTGTCAAGTTCGCTTCCTTCCAACTCAAGGATCAAGCTGCAGAATGGTTCCAGCAGTACAAGGATTCCAGAGGTGGACGTGTTATCACTTGGGATGATTTCCGTCGAGATTTCCGAGCTCATCATATTCCGCAGAGCGTGGTTGAAAGCAAGCGTGAGGAATTCCGCAATCTAAAGCAAGGCTCTTTGTCTGTCTATGACTATAACAAATTGTTCCAGAAGCTTGCCCGCTTTGCCAAGCAGGACGTGCCTGATGAGAAGAGCATGATATATCAGTTCAGGGGTGGTCTCAGAGAAGATATTCAGCTCGCTCTTGTTCTCTTCGAGCCCTTGAGATACGATGAGTTCTACAACATGGCAATGAAGCAAGAGGCTGCTCAGTTGAGGTGTGATGCTTCCAGGAAGCGAGTCAGAGATGTTACTCCTTCTTCCTCTACTCAAGTGGCCAAGCAGCAGAAGTTTTGGCTTCCTCCTCCTCCGTTTCGTCAGCCGTATCAGCAGAAGAGCAAAGGTGGCAGTGGTTCTTCCCATCCACCCAACCCTGTCTTTCAGAACAAGACTTCGTCTCAAGCTCCAAGATCGAGTGCTCCGTATCACCGTCCGCTTTCAGAGGTCACGTGCAACAAGTGCCAACAGAAGGGTCACTATGCCAACAAGTGTCTCAACCAGAGGCGTCTTCCTCCTCCTCCTCCTGTCAGATCGGCAAGTACAGCTATGGTCAAGCATAACCCCAAGCACGCCAAGGTCAATTTGATGAATGCAGTTTAGGCAGAGGACTCGTCAGATGTGATCATGGGTAACCTTCCTGTTAACGATGTTCCTGCAAAAGTTCTATTTGACACTGGTGCATCGCATTCCTTTTTGTCATGCCCTTTTGCATCGAAGCACAATGTTGATACCGAGATTATGCCCAAAGTCATGCAAGTTGTTTCTCCCGGCAAGCTTTTGACTTCTAGTTTGGTTGCTCCCGATGTCTCTATCACGTTGGGCGATTACAAGTTTCTCTCTTCTCCGGTGGTTCTTGGTAACTCGGATATTGATCTTATTCTCGGGATGGATTGGCTTTCTAAGCACAAGGCTCAACTTGATTGTGCAGCCAGGCAGATTCAATTAACTCATTTGTCTGAGGATGTAATTGTTTTTGCCGCTCGTGATGATACTATTCATCTGTTTTCTCTCAATGAGAAGGGTGAATTGGACGCTATTTTGCAAATTCCAGTCGTTTGCGAATATCAAGACGTCTTTCCAGAAGAGCTCCCAGGAATGCCTCCGCACCGGCCATTTGAATTCGTTATTGAACTTGAGCCTGGTACGGAACCTGTGTGCAAACGTCCTTACAAGCTCGGACCTGAAGAGTTGAAGGAGCTGAAGAAGCAACTCGATGAGCAAGAAAGAATAGGTCTTATCCGGCCTAGTTCTTCTCCATGGGGTTGTGGTGTTCTTTTTGTGAAGAAGAAGGATGGAACGGACCGACTTTGTGTTGATTACCGTCCAGTGAACAAGAAGACCATCAAGAACAAATACCCACTTCCCAACATCAATGAGATGTTCGAACAACTCAAAGGTGCCCAAGTATTCTCCAAGCTTGATCTCCGTATGGGTTATCACCAGATTCGCATTCGTGAAGAAGATATTCCCAAGACAGCATTCAGAACAAGCTTTGGTTCATATGAATACACTGTCATGTCTTTTGGCCTCGCCAACGCTCCTCCGACGTTCTCTCGCATGATGAACTTCATCTTCAACGCCTACACCAATGACTTCATTTTGGTCTATCTCGACGACATTCTGGTATTCTCGAAGAACAAGGAAGATCATGCCAAACACTTGCGTTTGGTTCTTGATAAGCTCAGGGAACATCAGTTCTACGCCAAGTTCTCCAAGTGTGAATTTTGGCTCGGTGAGGTTCTTTATCTTGGTCATATCATCTCTGCCAAGGGCATTTCCGTGAACCCTGAGAAGGTGTCTGCAATTGTGAATTGGGAACCTCCTCAGAATGTGAAGCAACTCCGCAGTTTTCTCGGTCTCGCAAGCTATTGTCGAAGATTCGTTGAAAACTTTTCTAAGATCGCGAAGCCTCTCTCAAATCTTCTTCAGAAGCACGTCAAGTACGTTTGGTCTCCGGAGTGTGATATTGCTTTCAACACTTTGAAAGAGAAGTTGATCACTGCTCCAGTTCTGACTCCGCCTGATGAATCCAAGCCGTACGAGGTCTTTTGTGATGCCTCTCTCCAAGGTCTTGGCGCAGTTTTGATGCAAGAGAAGAAAGTTGTTGCTTATACATCTCGCCAGTTGAAGCCTAATGAGAAGAACTACCCCACTCATGATCTAGAGTTGGCGGCAGTTGTGCATGCTCTTTTGACTTGGAGACATCTTCTATTGGGAAGAAAAGTGGACATTTTCACTGATCACAAGAGTCTCAAGTACATCTTCACTCAGCCTAATCTCAACCTAAGGCAAACTCGATGGGTCGAAATGATTCAAGAGTATAATCCGAGTATCGAGTATACTCCAGGCAAGGCCAATGTGATTGCTGACGCTTTGAGCAGAAAGGCCTATTGCAACAGTCTGATTCTCAAGCCTTATCAACCCGAGCTTTGTGAAGCTTTCCGCAAACTTATCTGCAAGTTGTTCCTCAAGGTTTCCTCGCCAACATTCAAGTCTCTCCTACCTTAGAAGACCAGATTTGCCAAGCTCAGCTTCTTGATGCTATGGTGAAAAAAGTGAAGATTGGGATTGCCAAGAGTCAGTCCAAGTACAAGTGCTACTGCCTTGATGACAAGGACACTCTCTTCTTCGAGGATCGTATTGTTGTGCCCAAAGGTGACCTCCGTAAAGTGATCATGAACGAGGCTCACAATTCTCTCCTCTCCATCCACCCTGGGAGCATGGAGATGTATCAGGACCTTAAGCAAGCTTATTGGTGGACTCGAATGAAGCGCGAGATCGCTCAATTCGTGAATGAATGTGATGTCTGCAGAAGAGTGAAGGCGGAACACCAAAGGCCAGCAGGTCTCCTCCAACCTCTTGCCATTCCAGAATGGAAGTTTGACCACATTGAAATGGACTTCGTGACTGGGATTCCAAAGTCCAAGCGTGGCAATGATGCTATATTTGTTGTCATCGATAAACTCACCAAAGTGGCTCACTTTCTGCCTATCAAAGATTCGACCACTGCAGCTCAATTGGCGGAACTCTATACCTCTCGCATTGTCTCTCTGCACGGTATTCCTCAAGTGATATCTTCAGACCGTGGCAGCATCTTTACCTCGAAGTTTTGGGATTCTTTCCAGAAGGCCATGGGCACCAACATCCGCTTCAGCCTAGCTTTCCATCCTCAAACAAGCGGTCAAGTCGAGCGTGTCAACCAGATTCTTGAAGATATGCTTAGGGCTTGTGTGATCTCCTTCAGCATGAAGTGGGAGGATTGTCTTCCTTATGCTGAATTCTCATACAACAACAGTTTTCAAGCAAGTTCGGGCAAGGCCCCATTTGAAATTCTGTATGGCAGAAAGTGCCGTACCCCTCTCAACTGGTCTGAAACCGGTGAACGTCAGCTGCTGGGTAATGACTTAATCACAGAAGCAGAAGAAATGTGCAAAGTCATTCGTGATAACCTCAAAGCAGCCCAATCCCTCCAGAAGAGCTACTATGATAGTACGCACCGTGATTTGGCTTTCGAGATCGGAGATCATGTTTACCTCCGTGTCTCTCCTATGAAAGGTACTCGTCGCTTCGGTATCAAAGGGAAGCTTGCTCCTAGATACGTGGGACCTTTCAAGATTGTCAGCAAGAGAGGTGACCTCGCCTATCAACTCGAGGTTCCTTCAAACTTTGCAAATGTTCATGACGTGTTCCATGTCTCTCAGCTTCGAAAGTGCTTCAAGACTCCTGACCGCACAGTCAACTTCGAAGACATTGAGCTCCAAGAAGATCTCTCTTATCACGAGCACCCAGTTGCTATTCTTGAAGAGACTGAACGCAAGACTCGCAACAAGTCAATCAAATTTCTTAAAATCAAGTGGTCACACCATTCCGACCGTGAAGCTACCTGGGAACGCGAGGATCACCTCCGTTCTGAGTACCCGGAGTTCTTTCAGTCCTAGATCTCGGGACGAGATCTTTTTGTAGTGGTGGAGTGTTGTAACACCCCGGATGTAACTTTCCCTATTTGTACTCCAACTCTTGCCATTTTCGGCGTTAAGTTATATTTATTTCTCGGGTTCAGGTCTTTGTCTCCGTGTGTTGTTTTCTTTTTCATGCATCACATATCATGTCATCATGTGCATTGCTTTTGCATACGTGTTCATCTCATGCATTCGAGCATTTTCCCCGTTGTCCGTTTTGCATTCCGGCGCTTCATTCTCCTCCGGTGGTCATTTCTAGCTTTCTTTCGTGTGTGGGGATTAAACATTTCCGGATTGGACCGAGACTTGCCAAACGGCCTTGGTTTATCACCGGTAGACTGCCTGTCAAGTTTCGTATCATTTGGACTTCGTTTGATACTCCAACGGTTAACCGAGGGACCGAAAAGGCCTCGTGTGTGTTGCAGCCCAACACCCCTCCAATTTGGCCCAAAAAGCCACCAAACTCTGCTCCATGTCCTAGAGCGTTCGATCACGATTGTGTGGCCGAAAACCGCACCTCATTTGGACTCTCCTAGCTCCACTTATGCCTATAAATAGCCCCCCCGTTTTCGGATCATCTCCCCCTCTCGAAACCCTAAAAATCAGATCCGCCGCGCACCGGACGTGTCCGGCCACGCCGGACGTTGTCCGCCGCCGCCCGCGTCCTCTCCCGCGCTGCCAAGTGGCGACCGCCGCCACCGCCGCCTCGGAGGCCCGCCGG